>NC_059328.1:35034621-35337651 GCF_018350155.1 Leopardus geoffroyi
TCTCATCCTCTAGAAGTCCTTCCTTTTCCTTCAGCCTGGGATGCTTCTAAAGAAGGCATTAAATAATAATGCCTTTTTGGTAGCTGAGCAGCTTTTTCTGTCTACTGCCTGCCTGTAGAAATTTGGGGACTCAGAGATCTTTTTACATCTTGAACACTCTCAGTCTTTTTCGGTTGGAGCTGGCAGTGCTTTTGCCAATACAACACTTTCACAAACGTTATGGGTTTTCTATGTATTTGATACTGGTCTACTCTATGTGCCACAAGCTACACCTCAAATTTTTGCAAGACATGATCTATACAGACTTAATTACTGGCAGTCTGGGCATGCCATGCTGCTGGAGAACCACACCCATAAGCTTTCTAAGAGCTTTTTTTCCCAGCTGAAAGAACCTACTAGATGCTACCTTATAGCCCTCAGAGCTTACTGAAGACCCTTGATTTTGACTTCACCTTGAAATGATCTCTTCTGGCAGCATCCTGAATATGATCTTTAGCCCCAGGATGGATCTGAATTTGAAAATCTTTTACTGGAGAGGCTGGAATTTAGAATGTTTTATGTTTCAACTCATGAAGTTTTGAGTTCTTTATATTTCCACTGAGCTCTGCTTCCAGACTAGCAAGTTCTTTTCTAAGTTACCTCTTTCTTGTTAGTGCTTTATCAAAGGCAGCTAAAAGGAACCAGCTCATGATCTCAGTATTTTGCCAGAAGGTCTCCTCCAACTGGACTAGTTCATTAGATACATTTCCTGTCTTCCAGATTATTATTGTTGAGCCAAATGTTTACCTCTATATAATTCAAGTTGCTACTATTCTGGTCTTTTATATCCACTTCCTTGCAGCTCTGTCTAGTTCCAAAGCCAGTGTCCCATATTGCAGATGTTTTGTTGTTTTGTTAGGACATCATCTCAATATTTAAAGTGATTGGAAAAGATGAAATCACCAAGGCAAATCATGTTAAAAGAAAATAAAAGGGCACAGATCCAACCCCCTGAGAATAACATTTAAAGATGTAGTAGTAGTAGTAGTAGTAGTAGTAGTAGTAGTAGTAGAAGGAGAAAGAGAAGAAGAAAGGAGTCTGAAAAGGATGGTAAAACCAAGAACAGAAGGGGAAGTGTTTTAGGAAAAGAGTAAATGGGGAGCTATGTTAGGTGCTACTGAGTGATCAAGTAAAGGGATGTGTCTGCAGGATTTGGCAATACGGAGGGTGATTGGTAGCCTTGAGAACCATTTCAGTGGAGTGACAGGGCAAATTCAAATTGTCATGAATTGAAGAGTTAATGAGAGGTGAGAAAAGGTACACAACATATGTAGAAAACACTGGGGATGTTTGGCTATAAAGAAGAGCATCAAAATATGATGGCAAGCACAGAGATGTGAGGTTAAGTGAGGGATTTTTTTTAGTAGAGGAGACTAGTACATATGTGGCTGCTGATGGAAATGATTCAGACAAAGAAAAAGACTGATAATGTAAGAAAAATAGATGATGATTAATGACATGGTTTTTAAAAAGCAAGAAGCACATGTAAAGGACTAGACTTTAATAGAAAGAGGATTTTTGTTCTCATCGGGAAAACGGGTGCTACTCCAGAGATTGGAAGCCAAAACAATGATAGCTAACATGTCCTGGATGCCTGTTATTTGTCAGGCATTGTGCCAAATGTTTTGCATGCAATACAAAGTCCTGTGAACTTGAGTTTTTTTCACCCCCATTTTACAGACAAGAAAACAGAGGTTTAAAGAGGTTAAGTAGTTTTCCTAAGATTTCTCCATGTAATAAGTGGCAGAACTAGAACTTGAACCCAATCAATCTGACTCTGAACCCCCACTCTTCTATTCCAAACTGAATCAAATCATTTTTCCATAAAGGGATAATATTTTTTAAATGAGATAAAACCAAGCCAGACCAGAGCTGGTCTAGACAAGATCTCTGCAGTTTCCCTTCTCAAGTGGGTGGCATGAGGAGGGTGGAGGAGGGAGAGAGGGCCGCAGTAAAGACATTTGAAGGAAGGAGGGAGATCAGACTCATGCTTATCCTGATGTGTTCCCCTTTTATACACTGCATATTTTTTCAAAGTATTTTTGTATTCCTTCTCTCAGTGTGTAATGACTAGCTTATATGGAGCTAGCTACAGTCTTTCTATAGGAAGAAAAGGAGATCTTTTCTGGTGGCCATGAGGTACTTGAGTACTAGGGGATCTGAAATGGGATTCTTCACATTTCACATTGCTAGCCATTGGCATAGCCTGTGGCTAATTCAACCACAGTGTTCACTAACATACACCTTTGAAGTAGATGAGTTCCATCTCCTTGTGGGCCAGTTAGCTCTGCTCCACGCTGCTCAATGCCACAGCCCAGCTTGCAGATACTTGCTCTCCATCAGAAAGAAGGCTGAAAGGAAGTATGGGGGAGGAACTATCTCCAGTGTCACAGCACTACGTTAGAAAACACCTCCATGTGTAGAGTAAGGAGAGGGAGGAGTGCCATGCCTGTATCAGAAAATATACTCATCACATTGGGTGCAATGTTTTGTACCCATTCATTCAGCAGATATTGAGCTGGTCCTGGGTTGCAGGCTTTGTGCTGGCTAAAGGGGTGTAGAGGGAAATGAGGCTCTTCTGACCTTGAAAAGCTACCAAGCTTGTGGACAAGCAGATTACTTTGAGAAGGTGTTTGATGAAGATATGTCCAAGGAGCTGTGAGAACCAGCAATAGACAAGGAACCAGATCCAGAGAGGACCAAAAGGTGTAGTGTAAGCAGTGATGCAGCTTGATCTGATTTAAGATTATGATTTTTAGTTTGCTTTCATATACATGTTTATTATTCTGTTTGAATCAGATTTTCAGACTTCCCCTCATTACCTTTTCTCCCTTGAGCCTTCCAAAGCCTCATCAGAATGAAATTGTCAGGTATGTGAGGGACCAAGAAACCCCCAAAGCTGTGAATTCCCTTTTTCAAGAGTCAAGAGCTGTGCCCATAGCTGGCCTCTGTTCTCCTAAAACACGTATCCTATCCGAGCACTGAACTATCTTCAAAATCTGTTTTCCCAGCCTTGGACTCCATATTCCCCTTTCTTACCCATCCTTCACATGCTGTCTGAGGAAGGGGCTTGGTCATCTCACTTTCAGAGTTTATTAGTCAGGATAAGGTAATTACTACACCAAGCAAACCCTGTTCAGAAGGCAGCTTCATAATGGTGATTTTGGAATTGAGGTTTGTCAACCCCTAGAGTTCAGAATCCTCTGCTGGATCTTCTAGCTGCTGTATGAGAAAAGAAAGCATAAAGGATCAAGTAGGAGATCTTTATTGGTCCAGGGAAATAGCATAGCATATGCTACCTTCGCCTACAACCCAATGACTGGTATTCAGACATCTCTAACTGCAAGGGAAGCTAGCAAAGGCCATCTAGCTGTGTGCCCAGGAAGAAGAAACGGGTTTCAGTGGGCACACAGTAGACTCTGCCACACAATAGGTAGAACTGACAGAGAGAGTAGACTGCTGAGCTCTGGTAATGATGTTGACAGTGAAGCAGCAACAGAATACCCCAGTGTCCATGTCTAGAGACCAAGAATATTCTAGTTCAGGTTTTAGATGGGATGGTAGGCAGAGGTACTATCCACTGTATTAATAAAAGGATCTCTGCATGAGGGGATGAGTGAGACCTGCTTTGAATGGGATGGCGGCTGACTCATGTCGCCTGGAAGAGTGTTCTCTGGTGGGCTCTCTGAGTAATGCTGTAACTGAGTCTGTCTGTAAGCCTTTTCAGTCAGGGTAAGCACAAATGCCCTAAGCCATCCCTTCAACCCAATTAACTTCTCTCATATGCATTTAGAATATACTGTTTAGATGCACTAATTGTACCATCCTTGGGAGAACTAAGAAAAGAGTTACTCAAGTAATTTTTCTGTCCCCAAGGTTCAGATGAGGGACCCTGGTTGAGAACCATAGCCTCTGAAGATGAAGACAGCATTTTGTATTTGAAGCAAATGCTCTGGACTCCTTTCCCCCTTCCCCCAATCTCCTGCCCCCTGAAAGGAAACAAACTGATGTCATGAGAAATTCCTTTCTAATAACAAAAACAAATGGGAGGTCTCAGGGGATTGTCCGTATGGAGAGACAGTGGTCGTTTAAGAATGAGAAAATGGTGACTCCTGCTCAGAGTTCTGGTTAAGTATCAGGTAGAATTTTTCCAACATCATTCTGAATCAAGAGAGGCAGTGAAATCACTTTAGTAAAATCTTGGAGTGGGAAAAATGTAAAGAAAACAAAATCCAACCAAGGCTGCTTTTCCCCAGGAAAGGCATTAGTCAGGCAGCCGTTGGAGCCAGCCGCCTCTCAAGAGCCTGTTTTTCAGTGTCACTACGGTGACTCTCCATGCTCTGGGTTTTAATTCTAGCCTCTAATCTCAGTTGCTTCTGTGATAAATTAATTGTAATGATAGAGGCCCCAGTTACGAGGTCTGCACCGTTTGCTTGTAATGTGAGCGACAGGTTTAGGACCTGCTTTATTTAAGATGCTGGGGTAATTACATGGGAGTTAGCATATGCAGGCAGAGATATGATTCATTCTTCCAGCCACAAGCATGACACAGCTGTTTGCGGGATAAAATAGGGGAACCGTGTTGTTACAAAATGTTCCCCTTATTATACCTCATTAAAAACAAGGCTGTGATAAGTCAGGACTGGCAATGAAGAAAATCTATTGCCCCTCTGTAAAACCTGATAGGAGAGAGACTCAGAGCTGTGCTGTGTCATTTTATTTTTTATTTATTTTTATTTTTTTTATTTTTTTGTCCTTTCTCTGACTCTTCTCCCTGTTATTTAGCAACTCACCGAATACTTGGGGAAGGAACAGTCTCCCAGAACCTCTTCCTTTCTTCTAATGAAATAGGGTCTGCCCTTTCCCTTTCTTAGATAAAGCTGAGGATTTTCAGAAAAAGAGAGCATTCACTGAGAACAAAGGATAGGGGTCTTTTTGGTGACCTGGCCCAATTTTGTCCTCATCACCTTCAACAGGAGCACGTGGGCTGTGAGAGCGCCCAGAGCAGAGAGAGCTCGGAGGCTCCAGCAGGAAGCAGAGCTTCAAAGTCAGAGAAAACCACGGGCAAGAGACAGAGGCTCGTTCCTTTCAAGAGACAGATATATGCTGTCTTCCCCCATCATCTTGCTTTTTAAAAATAACTTTAAAAATGGAAATGCATTTTTGGCCTCATTTTCCTTCTTTTCTCTCTGTCCAAGGGAACTAGTGAGAGTCTAAACCAACCTGCAGATTAACACTGAACTTCAGACCCAGGGCCAAATAAATTAGGCTATTCTTTATCAAAATGGATGGTTAGGAAAGATAGGAGCTACAGGATAGAAAATATTCTTCAGGAAATAGCTACTGAAGCCCATCCCAGAAGAGTTGTTCCTTGAGACATGCATGTGTCTGTCCAATAGTGAAGCCTACTTGAGAAGCCATATATCTTATGGTTAACAGCATGGGCTGGAACTCTAGACTACATGGGTCCAAACTTTAGCTCCACCACTTCTAGCTACGTGGCCTTGGGAAAGTTGAGTTAATACATCTGTGCCTCAATCTTCCCAGTCTACAAAATGAAATTGGCAATAATATTACCTACCTCTAGGGTAATTATAAGGAGTAAATATGATAATACATGTAAAGAGCTTAGATGCCTGACAAACACCAGGTGCCAAATAAGTGCTAACTATTATTATAAGTAGTAACACAACTAACAGCAGCAAACTGCTGTGAGCCAGGTTGTATGTTAGATATGAAAGGATAGTTTTGTTCTGTTTTGTTTTATAATGTTGTTGCTGCAACAGAATTAAGGACTCTAACCTGATTTGTGATCCTTCTTCAGAGTTTGGGCTTGGGGACAAAGTCTCAAAATCTGGGCTAGAGATACAGGGAGAGAAGTTCATGGACGTTCTTAGTTGTTTGAATAATAAACCAAAGACCTGCTCACCTTGTAATACGGGTTTCTTAGAGTAGTGGCCTTCAAACTTTGCACACTATGATTTACATTAAAAAAATGTTTTACAGTGCAACTCAGTACACACACTCACCAACTGAAACAAAAATTTCGCAAAGATAGTACTATCCTTTATGTGATGCACTCTACAACATTATCTTACTCTATTCTATTGTATTTCATTTAAAAGTGCTCATGATCACTATTAAGTTGATATTAACCTCCACTAACAGTTTTCACTTTGTAAGTGGTGGGCACTTGGTTAATTCTCAAAAAGTGCTCGTTGAATTGAGCTGAAGTATCCTGGAAAGGGGGTTAGAATATGAGGACAGAAACAAGTGTGCATGACACTTTAAAGTTTTAAAATATTGCTGAAGTGATAAAAGTTGATGCTGAAGGGGTAGTCAATGGCCAGATAATATAAAATCAGATAGATAGATAGATAGATAGATATCTTAAGTAGTTAGGATCAGAAAAACATTAGATACTAAGAGAACAGATAATGCAGATTTATAGATACCTCTACTATGAAACAAACATGGTAAACCATAAGAACAATTCTGAGAAGTTGTGGGAATTCAGAGGAAGATGAGATGGCTTTCAGCTGGGATTCCTGGTACTCCTCAGAATACTGTTCTACACATTGTTCATCCTTTCGTTTGTTCAATGAATGTTTTTTGAGTCATGTGCCAGACACTCCCCATTGGCTCTCATCCATCTCCCTAGTTTCAACTACATGAGGATAACTTGGGTTTTTAGCTATTCATTAGGCATTTTCCAGCATGGAAAGGCAAATCATTTTTCTCAAAATCCCAGTTGAAGTCCCAGTGCCTGCTTTTAGCTTTGACTTGTGCCATCTTGAACCAATCACCTTGGCCAGGGCAACATAATGCTCTGATTATCTTATGCCTGTTCATACCCATCATCGTGGAGTGAAGGGTAAGAATGTGCTTCACCAGAATCTCATAGACTGAGGATGGGGGAAAGGATGGTCTTGAATGCCATATTTAGAGTTGTGAAACTCTAAGTCTACACTTACTGTTTCCACATCCTGGGAAATGGTCTTTCATAATTTTGCCTAACTAATGAGTTACTATATGTCCTTAAAAAACCCTGCTCAGTAATTATCTCTATTGTAAGACTTACTTTGCTAAAAAGAGCTAATTACTTTCTTTTCTATGTTCTTTTGTACTTTGAAAGTAAGTCTGTCATTGAATTTATCAACCTATAATTGTCTGTTTCAGGATCATCTCTCCCACTGTACTGTGAATTACTTCAGTTCAGAAACTGTCTTAAACATTTTTATATTCCCAAACCTGAGCTTGAACATAGTAGGTATGCAACAAATGTGTATTAAACTAGATTGCTCTTCATGAGACTATTTGGGCAACAAAGTGTAATACCAACTAGAAAGGGAGATACTGGGTATGTTTCCTAGGGACAGTTAAAGATAAATAATGAGGTATCAAAGAAGAAATCAAAAGGGAGATTAGAAATTGAGATGAATGAAAATGAAAACACAGCACACCAAAACTTAAGAGATGCAGCTAAAGCAGTGCTCAGAGGAAAATTTATAGCTTTAAACACCTCTATTTTAAAAAGAAGAAATATCTCAGATTGATATCCTAACCTTTCAACTTAAACTAGAAAAAAGAAAGCAAACTAAACCCAAAGGAAACAGAAAGAAGGAAATAATAAATATTAGAGAATAAAATAAGTGAAATATGGAATAAAAAACAAAGGAGAATATCAATAAAACCAAAAATTGATTATTTGGAAAGATCAACAAATGAACAAACCTTTAGCTAGACTGAATAAGAAAAAAATAGAGAATATTCAAGTTACCAAAATCTAGGAATGAAAGAGAGACATCCCTACCAGCCTTGCAGAAATAAAAAAGCTTTATGAGGGAATACAGTAAATAACTGTATGACAAAAAAGATAGATAACTTAGATAAAATAGACAAGTTTCTGGAAAAGTACGAACTACCAAAAGTGACTCAAAAAGAAAGAAATTCTGAGTAGACTTATAACAAGAAAAAAAATTGAAGTAGTAATTTTAAAACTTCCCACAAAGAAAAGCCCAAATCCAGATGGCTTGACTGGTGAATTCTACCAAACTTAAAGAACAATTAATACCAATCCTTCACAAACTCTTCCAAAACATAGAAGAGGAGGGAACCCTTTCCAAGTCATTCTGTGAAGATAATATTACTGTAATATCAAAACCAGGCAAATGTACCACCAGAAAATAAAACTACAGATCCCTTATGAACATATGTGCAAAAATCCCCAATAAAATTATAATAAGCAAAATCCAGCAACATCTAAAAACAATTATGCACCATACTCAAACAGGAATGCAAAGTTGGTTTAACATTTGAAATAAATCATATGTAATACACCATATTAATAGAGGACAGAAGCCATACAATCATCTCAATAGATGCAAAAAAAAAAAGTATTTGACAAATTCATCAGCACTTCACTATAAAAACACTCAACAAACTAGGAATAGAAGGGAACTTCCTCAAAGATGAAAGATTGGGAGTATCAAGAACAAGACAAGAAGTCTAGTCTCACTACTTATGTTCAAAATTGTACTCAAGAGTCTAGCCAGAGGAATTGGGCAAGAAAATGAAATAAAAGGCATCCAGATTGGAAAGAAAGAAGTAAACTCAATAATAAAAAGAATAACTCAATATTAAAATGGACAAAGGATTTGAATAGCTATTTCTCTAAAGATATATGAAAACTCAATAAACACATGAAAAGATGCTCAATATCATTAGTTATCAGGGAAATGCAAATCGAAACCACAGTGAGATTCTACTTTACGTCCAGTAGGGTGGCTATAATCAAAAAGTCAGATAACAAGTGTTGGTGAGGATGTGGAGAATAAGAACATTTATAAACTCCTGTTGGGAATGTAAAACGTGCTCACTTTGGCAGCACATATACTAAAATTGGAGCAATACAGAGAAGATTATCCTGGCCCCCATGCAGGGGAATGTAAAATGGTGCAACCACTTTGGAAAACAGTCTGGCAGTTCCCCAAAAAGTTAAACATAGAGTTACCATTTGACCCAGCAATTCTAACTCCTAAATGTATACCCCAAAGAACTGAAAACATATGTCCACACAAAAATGTGTACACAAATGTTCATAGAAGCATTATTCATAGTAGCCAAAAGGTGGAAACAACCCAAATATTCATCAAGTGATTAATGGATAAACAAAATGTGATTTATCCACACAGTGAAATAGTATTCAGCCAAAAAATGGCTGGTACATGAAGTACCAAACATTTAAAGAAACATTAATACCAGTCTTTCTCAAACTCCTCCCAAAAACTCAAAGAGGAGAAACACTCTCGAACTCATTTCACAAAGTCAGCACTACCTTGATGCCAAAGCCAGATAAGGATACTATAAGAAAAGAAAACTATAAGCCAATATCCTTGATGAATATAGATGCAAAAATTCTCAACAAAATATTCGCAAACTGAGTTCAACAGCACATTTGAAAAAAGTATGATACACCATGATCAAGTGGAATTTATCCCTGGGATATGAGGATGGTTCAACATATGCAAATCAGTAAATCTGATACACTATATTAATAGATTAAAAATCATATAATCATCTCAATTGATTCAGAAAAGCATTTGACAACATACAGTATTCTTTAATGATAAAAATTGTCAACAAATTGAGTATAACAGAAATATACCTCAACATAATAAAGGCCATATGACAAGCTCACAGCTAACATCATACTCAATGGTGAAAGATTCAAAGCTTCTCTAAGATCAGGAATGAGACAGGGTGCCCACCCTCACCCCTCTATTCAACATCATACTGAAAGTCTTAGCTAGAACATTCAGGCAAGAAAAAGAAATAAAAAACATCCAACTCAGAAAGGAAGAATAAAATTGTCTGTTTGCAGATGATATGATCTTAGAGAAAATCCTGAAGACTCCACCAAAAAAAAAAAAAAAAAAAAAAAAAAAAAAAAAAAAAAAAAAAAAAATTGAACAAAAACAAATCAAAAAATTCAGTAAGGTTATAAGATACAAAATCAACATACAGAAATCATTTGTGTTTCTATACACTCACAATGAAATATATGAAAAAGAAATAAAGAAAATAATTCCATTCACAATAGCATCAAAAACAGTAAAATACTTAAGAATAACTTTAATCAAGGAGGTGAAAGAGCTATACACTGAGAACTCCAAGACTTTGATGAAAGAAATTGAAGAAGACACAAATAAATGGAAAGATATCCCATGTTTATGGATCATAAGAATTAATATGTTAGAATGTCCATACTACACAAAGCCACCTAGACATTCAGTGCAATCCTCATCAAAATTCCAATGACATTTTTCAGAGAAATAGAACAAATAATCCTAAAATTTGTATTAAACCACCAAAGACACTGAATAGTCAAAGCAATCTTGAGAAAGAACAGAGCTGGAGGCATCACACTTCCTGATTTCAAACTATCTACAAAGCTATAACAATCCAAATTGTATGGTACTGGTATGAAAATAGACACACAGAGCAATGAAACAGAACTGAGAGCCCAGAAATAAACCCTCACATATACAGTCAACTAATATTTGACAAGGGAGCTCAGAATCCTCAATGGAGAAAGTCTCTTAAATAAACAGTGGTGGGGAAACTGGAGAATCACATGCAAAAAAGAAAAAAAAAATGAAATTGAACGCTTATCTTAACACCACTCACAAATTTTAACTATAAATGGATTAAAGACTTAAATATAAGATCTGAAACCATAAAACTCCAGGGAGAAAACAGAAAAAGCTCCTTCAGGGCCACCTGGGTGGCTCAGTCTGTTAAGCATCTGACTCTTGGTTTTGGCTCAGGTCATGATCTCGTGACTTTGTGGGTTGAACCCCATATTGGGCTCTGCACTGGCAGCACAGAGCCTACTTGGGATTCTTTCTCTCTCCCTCTCTTTCTACCTCTCCCTCCACTTGTGCTGTCTCTGTCTCTCTCAAAATAAGTAAATAAATTTTAAAAAAGAAAAAGACTGCTTGACATTGGTCTTGACAACAATTTTTTAGGTATGACACCAAAAACACAAGCAACAAAAGCAAAAATAAGTAAGTAGGACTACATCAAACTAAAAGTTACTGCACAGCAAAAGAAACAATCAACAAAATGAAAAGACAACATACTGAATAGGAGAATATATTTGCAAATCATATATTGTTAAGGGGTTAACATCCAAAATATATAAAGAACTCTTACAACTTAATAGCCAAAAAAAAGTCTGATTAAAAATTGAACAGAGGAGGAGCGCCTGAGTAGTTCAGTAGGTTAAGTATCTGACTTTGGTTCAGGTCATGATCTTGCTGCTCGTGGGTTTGAGCCCCTGTCCAGCTCTGTCCTGACAGCTTGGAACCTGGAGCCTGCTTTAGATTCTCTTTTTCAGATTCCCTCTCTCTTTCCCCCTCCCCCACTCACATTCTGTCTCTCTCTCTCTCTCAAAAATAAATAAACATTAAAAAAAAATGTTTTTCCAAAGAAAACATAGAAATGTCCCATAAGTTCATGAAATGTACTCAACATTACTAATCATCAGGGAAATGCAAATTAAAACCACAATGAGATATCATCTCACACCTATTAGAATGACTATCATCAAAAAGACAGGAGATAACAAGTGTTGGTGAGGATGTAGAGAAAAACGAACCCTTTGGCACTGTTGGTGAGAATGTGAATTGGTACAGCTACTACAGAAAACAGTTTGGAGGTTCCTCAAAAAATTAAAAATACAACTGCCATATGATCCAGCAATTCCACTTTGGGGTATATAGCCAAAGGAAATGAAATCAGGATCTCAAAGAGATATCTGCACTCTCATGTTTATTACAGCATTGTTCATAATAGCCAAGACATAGAAACAACCTGTCCATCAACAGATGAATGGATAAACAAAATGTGCTGAATATATATACAATGCAATAGTATTCAACCATAAAAAAGGAAGGAAATCCTGTCATTTGCAAAAACATGGATGGACTTTGAGAGCATGATGCTAAGTGAAATAAGTCAGAGAAAGATAAATACTGTATGATATCATTTATATGTGGAATCTAAAAAACCAAACTCAGGGAAGCCTGGCTGTTCAGTCAGTAGAGTATGCGACTCTTGATCTTGGGGTCATGAGTTCAAGCCCCACGTTGTGGGTAGAGGTGACTTAAACAGAAATAAAAATAAAAATAATTAAAAAGCAAAACTCAGAAACAAGACAGTAGAATTGTGGTTTCCAGGGGCTGCTAGGTAGGGGAAAATGGAGAGATATTGGTCAAAAGGTGCAAACATCCAGTTATAAGATGAATAAATTGGGGTGTCTGGGTGGCTCAGTTGGTTAAGTGCTGGCTTCAGCTCAGGTTGTGAACTCATGGTTCATGAGTTCAAGTCCCTAATTGGGCTCTATGCTGACAGCACAGAGCCTGCTTCAGATCCTATGTCACCCCCTCTCTGCCTCTCTTTCTCTCTCAAAAATAAATAAACATTTTTTTTAAAAGATGAATAAATTCTGGGGATCTAATGTACAGCATGGTGATTATAGTTAACAATACTCTATTATATGCTTGAAAGTTGCTAAGGGAGTAAGTCTTAAGTGTTCTCACCACAGAAAAAGAAATGGTAATTATGTGAGGTGCTGGAAATGTTAACTAACCCTACTGTGGTAATTATTTTGTAATATGTGTGTATCAAATTAACACAATGTGCATCTTAAATTTATGCAATGTTCTGTGTCAATTATATCTCAATAAAGATGGAAAAAAACAGGGATGGATTACTGATACATGCTATAACATGGATGAACCTTGAATACATCATGCTAAGTAAAAGAAACCAGACACAAGAGGCCATGTATTATTTGATTCCATTTATATGAAAGGTCCAGAATAGGCAAACCTGTAGAGACAGAAAGTAGATTAGTAGTAGGGCTGTGGGGCGTAAGGGGATTGGGGGTGATAACTCTTAAGGTATGGCTTTTGTGGGGGGTGGGTGACAAAAATGTTCTAAAATTCACTGTGGTGATAGCTGCACAACTCTCTCTGAATATACCCAAATCATTGCATTTTACACTTTAAATGAGTCTATTATGTGCTATGTAAATTACAC
This sequence comes from Leopardus geoffroyi, assembly GCF_018350155.1. Taxonomy (NCBI): domain Eukaryota; kingdom Metazoa; phylum Chordata; class Mammalia; order Carnivora; family Felidae; genus Leopardus; species Leopardus geoffroyi. The sequence goes on from NC_059328.1 coordinate 35,047,768, forward strand.
CTCAATAAAGACGTATAAAAAAAGACAAGAGGGGCGCCTGGATGGCTCAGTCTATTAAGCATCTGACTTCTGCTCAGGTAATGATCTCACAGTTCCTGAGTTCGAGTCCCACATAAGGCTCTCTGCTGTCAGCACCGAACCCATTTTGGATTCTCTGTCCCCCCTCTCTGCCCCTCCCCCACTTGTCCTCTCTCTCATTCTCTCACTCTCTCTCTCAAAAATAAATAAAATAAACATTTTTTTTTTTTTAAAGGGGACATCCAGGTGGCTCAGTTAGTTGAGCATCTGACTTTGGTTCAGGTCATGATGTCAAAGTTTACTAGTTGGAGCCCTGCATTAGGCTGTCTGCTGTCAGCCAGAGCCCTCTTCAGATCCTATCCCTGTCTCTCTCTGCCCATCCCCCAGTCATTCTCTCTCTGTCTCTCTGTCTCTCTCTCTCTTTCAAAAATAAATAAACATTTTTCAAAAAATGAAAACATTTAAAATTTTTTTCAAAAGACAAGAAATCTGAGGACTTGAACTGGAACAGTAATAGAATAAAAAAGAGGGAGATAAACTAAAGACAGATTACAGAGCTACAGGATCTATTGGATTTAGCTAAGATTTTGATTTATGGACAAGTGAGAAGAAATACATTCATGATCAAGTTTCTAAGTTGGGTGCCTGGGCACAATGGGTAACACCATTAATAAGAACAGAATATAAAATATTTTTAAAGAAGAGTATGTTTGAGGGCTCCTGGCTGGCTCAGCCAATACAGCATGCGACTCTTAACCTCAAGAGTTGTGAGTTCAAACCCCATGTTGGGCATGGAGCCTACTTTAAAAAAAAAAAAAAAAAAAAAAAAAAAAAAAAATATATATATATATATATATATATATATATATGATTTAGAAAATAAAGGAGAGTATGTTTGGATGGCAAGATAAATATTCTCAGACTTCCCCACAATGCTTGGCATGGAACAGGTGATAATTAAATATCTACTTAATTAACTCAACAATGGTAGGCACTAAGGATACAAGATAATGTCAAATATTGCCTTCAAAGAATGTATAGTCTTATGGCAATATAAACAACTTAAAAAGCAGTTAAAATAAAACGTGGTGAGTGCTTTGATAGGGCTGGTACAAGTTGCTTTAGAACTGTGTAGTTAGGGGAACCTAACCTAGTCTGGAGAATGAGAGAGACCTAAATGATGAGTAGGGGTTAGCTAAGCAAGGAGGAACTGGAACAGGGAGATTTCTGGTAGAAGGAAGACAATGAGCTTTCTAGGCAGTGTATGCTTTGTATATACTGGCCCAGAGGTGAGAGGGGAACAGAAAGTAAATCAGGATAGCCAGCGCTCCAGGATGGAGATCCATTTTTTTCCCTGCTGTATTCCAGCAGTTAGAATACTGTCTGGCACATAGTAAGCCCTCAGTAAATGTTCACTGAATGAATGGATAAATGAAACAGTGACAAGAGATTATGCTGGAGAGATAGGCAAGAGCCATCCATGTGGGGTGGACCAAATCCTAAAGACAATGGGAAACCATTGAAGAGTTTTAAGTTTTAGGAAACACGGCAGATTTGTACTTTAAAAAGAATAGTATGGCTATGAGTGGAGAATAAAGAGCAACTCCGGGATAGATTAGGTGAACAGAAGGCCATCCATTGAGATGGAAGGACAAATTAATGTGAAGGGGAGAGAATATGAGTTCAGCTTTTGACATATTGAATTTCAGGTGCCTGTGGGGAATCCTGGTGATGTTGGGGATGCAGGCAGTTTTACCAAGATGGAATTCAGAAGAAGGGTCTGGGCAGGTGATAGAGTTAGAGTCACTAAAGCTGTGGAAGTAGATGAGTTATCACTGGAAGAGAGATGGAATGGCATGAGAATGAATGAGTGAATGAATGAATGAATGAAATGCAAAAACCTGCTCTGAACAGCTTTAGCTAAAAACCTGCAGGATGAGGAATGCTGTGGGAAGAAGGGAAGGTGTAAATGAATGAATCAATGCCCCCTCCCAACCCCATGCTGCAGAGCTGGCGTAAGAGAAGAAAGGTGTGCACCATGGAGGAGGCAAGGGTGATTTGCCACATCAGCAGCTTCTACTTTTCACCCTTGCCTTTTGTCACCTCCCTAGCGCCATGCGGTGCTGCTGTGTAATAGATTTGTATGATGTGGGCTGATGGTCCAGAGCCCAGCTATTATTCTAGCTCTTCCTTCTCCACACCCCACCCCCAACAATGAAACAGTGTCCCCTGTTCACCTAGCAGGTTGCTAAAATTAAAACTTAATCAAGCATATTCACTTTGGAATGCTGAATAAGTTTGTAGCCAGCCCTAGAGCATAAGGAACTGCTAGGGCTGAGAATTATAGCATGACAGCCGCAAAAGGTGCCTCCACTTTCCTGTGGTCCCCCCTCCAAACTCCTGATGGACAGAAAGACAGTGCACCTGCCTCCTGCCCACTTGCCTGTTGCTTCAAAGGTGACGAGTCCTGGCCAGTAACGTCTCCTGGCCTGAGGAGGGAGGGCAGGATCTTCAGGACAATTTCTCTTCTGGCCACTTCTGCCCTTTCCTTGGATGCAGAACAAGAGTTACATTAGTGTCACTTTTCAAATAAATTCCAAGTCTTATAGTTCAGAATTCCTGAAGTACCTCTGGAGGTTCCTTTAAAAACAGTGCTGTTATGACCAACATATTGCATGTGTCTGTTTCCTCCTTTCTGGTTGTGTCCACCTTATCCACAGTCTGGGTATGTTCTCAAGTGTCTTATTGGTTCTGGGCACGTATGTACTTGATAATTCCTTCTGTCCCCACCCCCCACGTCACCAGTATTCTACCCTATGCTTAGAGACCAAGCTCTTCCTATATAAAATCACCTGCCCTTTACGCCCTTGGGCCCTAACACACCTGTGTGGGATAATGTAAAATCTTGAGTGAACATCAGGTCTCCCTCCCCAGGGTATGATCAGACTCCAGTGCATGGCAATTCCTCACCTGTGTATGATAATCCCTTATTGTCCCATCACCACCATGTGATAATCCTTCTCTTTGGCCTTAGTGTTGTTTCATTATGTGAGATAATCTCCAACAGTCAAGTCTTCCTGCATAAAGGCCAGACTTCATGAATATATGATCATCCTTACTCCCTTTCCCCAGTACACGATAATCTCCCCATTCCCCCAAATTCAATATTTCTCCTCATTCCTGAGTTTATTATCTTTTTATTAAGCACATATTATACTGCTGTCAAGACCCCCCCTTCCCATGTCCCCCTTTTTTCTGTTAAAAGTTGCCTCCTAAATTCTTAGGGTACATCTTTCTCCAAAGCTAATGATGTTCCTTCTCTTATCTGAACTCCCAAGGCATCTGGACTGGACCTGGAGGCCAAGATGCCTGACACATGAAAAGTTTCTTGTGGTTCCATGAGAACAGAAACCAGCTGAGTAAATCTTGGCATGCCAGGAGCTCACTGGTTGGAATTAGTGAATCAGCAGAGACCTTGCCATAACTTGGGTCAGACAGTGCTTGCTTCTCTAGATCTGGGCATGCCCAAAGAAAGCCAGCATTTACCATGGAGTGTATTTGGTAGGCAGTGAACATCCCTATTTCTTTCATTTATAGATCTGTCCTCCCAACATTTCTTCTGGGTTTCCAGAAGAGAAAGACATATTGGCAGGTATAAAGTAGAAATTCTGGAGGTCCACATGCTCCTGATAATACTGTCACAACTTCAGTGCCAGCACAACCAGTCTCACCACCACATTCTGCCCCAGAGTCTACCTGAACCAATGTCATCATGCTTTCTGTTTACTTCACTCACCACAAAAGCCCCCTGGCTCCCAGGACACCTTCGTCACATGGACTATATGGGACTATATGTCCCATAATCTAGTGGTTCTCAACCTTACCTGCATATTGGAATCACAAGACAAACTTTTTAAAATACTGGTATCCTCAGGCACCTGGGTGACTTGTCAGTTAAGTGTCCCACTCTTGATTTCGGCTCAGGTCGTGATCTCACGATTGGTGAGTTTGAGCCCCACATCAGGCTCCACGCTGACAGTGCAGAACCTTCTCTCTCCCTTTCTCTCCCTTTCTGTCCCTCCCCTGCTCTCTGTCTCTCAAAAATAAATAAATAAATAAATAAATAAATAAATAAATAAATAAATAAATATAAAATACTGATATCTTCAAGGTCCCCATCCCTGACAGATTATAATTTCATTAACTCTAAAATACAGCCTGGGTACTGGGATTTTTAGAGCTCCCCTGGTGATTCTAATGTTGTGTGACCATGGTTGAGAACTACTCCCCTAATCTGACCCTACTCTCAGCACCCCCCTTCAACTCCCACAATCCATCAAAATCCACTATACCAGTAATTCTCAAACTTTAACATCATCAAATCATCCAGGAGGGCTGGAGGGCTGGGCCATACCCTCCAAGTTTCTAATCATGTAGGTCTTGAGTACAGCCCAAAGATTTGTGTTTCTAACAAGTTCACAAGTATTACTGGTGCTGCTGGTCCAAGGACCCCACTTTGAGAACCATTTCCAATTTAATGCTACCTCAGCTCTTACACCTTCTTTCTTCCAGTAGTCTTGTCTTCCATCCTACCTCAGTCAGGGACTCTGAAGTTCATCCCAAAACCTTGTCATTACCAATAACTGTACCCCTTTGTAATATCCATTTTAAGCATCCTTCCCACAAGCCACTAATTCACTCCTTCTAAATGCCCCAATACTCACCCCAGTGGGACAATACTACATAGGTCCCATAGGACAGCTTTTCACTGTCCCTCACCACATCATGCCCTAACTTCTCTCCGAACCTAGCTTAGATTTCATGGCCCACTGTCATTTTTACTGCCTTGTATGTACCCTCAACCAATTCCCTTACCCCTCTCTCTTTCATTATACTCTCCTAGCTAACCTCCAACCCTGGCCGAGTCCACCTCTTGCCTTCTCTCTGCTTAATTCTTGCCTCTCATTTAATTAATGCCTCTTGCTTAATTGAAAATGGAGCAATTGGAAGACAATTTCTACCTGTTACAACCTGTTACAACCATCTCATGTACCACATCTCATTGGTGTCTGCACCCATTTTGTAGCTTTCTCTCCTGTTCCTATGGGTGACTTGTCATGCTTCTCTAGAAGAACTCCTACACTTATGCTCTGGATCCCAGTCCCTCCACTTAAGGATGTTCACTGTCCCAGCAGTTGTCCACTCTCCATCTCATCATCAGATTTTCTGTCTCTGCTGGATCATTCCTGTCAACATATAAACATGTGGTAATATTGACCACTGCCTAAAGAACCCTTCCATTGGTCCCATTCCCCTTTATGTCTACACTTGTTGTCACCCTTCTCTCCTTTCATTTTCACTCAAACCCTGTCTAGTCAGATTTTCCCCAGTCTTTGCTCTGAAATGACTTTTTGTCAGGGTCACTAGTGACTTCTCCTATTGCCAAATCCAATGGACCAGTCCTCAGTCCACAACACACTCAACCTACCATTCCCTGCTCCCAGCCTTTCTTCACTTAGCTTTTGGGACACCGCTTTCCCTTAGTTCTCCTACCTCACTGCTTGCTCCTCTTTTGCTTGTTCCTCCTCCTCTCTCTGATCTCTAAACTTTGGGACTTGGCCCACAGATATCTTCTCTTTTCTATCTACACTCCCATCCCAGGCAGTGTCATCCAGTCTCATGACTTTAATACCAGATTTGTGCTGGTGACTCTTAGATGTAGATCTGTAGCCCAGACCTCTCCCCTGAACTTCAAATCCATGTACCCAGTTGCTTACTGGACATCTCCAGTTAAATGTCTAATAGGCAGCTCAGATTTATAAGCCCAGAACTTAACTCATGCTTCCAACTGCACAGACCCAAACAAGTATCCCCTTTATCTCTGCCATATCAGTAAATGGTGACTTCAGTCTCCCATTTGGATCAGGCCCCAAACTCTGAAGTCATCCTTGATTCCAGCCTCTGACACCTTGCATTAAACCAACCAGCAAATCCTGTTGGCTCTACTGTCAGGATATATCCGAAATCTGGCCACTTCTTTCCATTTCTACCACAGTCCCTGGTTCCAGCCACCATCATCTCTCACCCAGGTAATTGCAACAGTCTCCTGATAAGGTCTCCCACTTCTGGGTTCGCCCTGGGAACTTTTAAAACATAAATCAAATTATCTGACCCCTCTGGCTTCCCACTCATTCAGAGTAAAATCCAAACCCCTTATCAAGGCTTAAGAGACCCTACATTATCTGGCCTCCCTGTTCCCCTCTAATCTCATGCTTACAGTCTTCCTTTGATCTCATGGCTTCAGCCTTTCTCTTCCTTAATCAATAATTTAGGGCCTTTGCTCTTGCTGTTCCCTGAGGCTGGGATCCTCCTTTCCCAGACACTTCCTCCAGGTAGGTCTCTGGCTGAATTCTGACTGTATCAGGAGGCCTGCCTTCATTACACACTCTCCCCTCCCCTCATGTAATGTAACTCCCACCTGGCATTCTCTAGCCCTTTTTCTTGCTCTATTTTTCTATATAGACTTATATCTGAATATTATGTATTGATTCGATTTGTTGATTGTCTCTCTCCCACTAGAATGTAGTAAGCTCTGCAAGGAGGGACTTTATTTTGTTCATTGCCATTTCCCCAATGAGCATATGATTATATGATAGATGCTCAATAAATACTTGTTGAAGTAATTAATTAAATGAAAATTGTATAGGTTTTTCCTCCCCCACCCCCTTGGCTGCCACCCTGCTCAGGGAGGTGTCCCCAGGCTGCCTTTCTCCATTCTCTAATAGCCTCCTGGCTACCACCTGGGCCCCCTCCCCTCTCCAGAGCCTGCCAGACCATTCTAATCGCTCTTGCAGCAGAGGGAGGGAGTAAGTCTCTAAAGAGGAAGGAGGGAGGGAGGATCTCCATCTGGTGTCCAGGAAAACAAGGGAGCAAGCTTGGGTCTGCTGTTCTAGGTTCACCCTCAAGCCTAGGATATGTGGCTAGGGAGCTATGGGGCCAGGCCCCCTTTTGGCCTAGACTTGCTCTTGGCTCTTTTTCCTTTCGTCAGAGGGTGGGCCTTGAGCCTCCATAGAGGCCCCAACTTCTCTTGGTTTGGTCAACTAAACTGGGCCCAGCGTTAGGCCTCCAAGCTGCAGAAGGCAGTGGGGGTGGGGGTGGGGGTGGCCAGAGACAATGGAGAGCCCAGAGCCAGCTCTCCTTTTCCACCAGCCTCAAGTGATACAATGATACAAAGGGAGAGTCTTGTGCTTGGGGAAAGGGGGTGGGAGAGCCCTTTGTCTCTCTATTTTATGCATTGCTGGGGGGGTGAAGGGTTGGAAGGTTGGGATGGGGGGGGGGGGCTGGTGACCGGCTGTCAATATGGGGAGGAGTAGAGAGTAGTGCTGAGGCCCTGGAAAGTTTTTGAATTTCAATCAGATTGGCTTTGAAAGAGTTTGGCTTTTGTTATAGGAGAGAGAAAGGTTAATGCTAAAGTCGAGGGGGAGGGGGTGGGTTCTGAAGATGAAGTCCTGCTTGCAGGCCAGTCAGCTGTGGGACACCCAGGCTGGCAGAAAGGCTGGGATAGGAGAGCAGAAAAGCGCAGGAGTCCCATCTCCCTCCATTGGAAGCAGATTGAGGAGTGCAGGGCAGAGAAGAATCAGGGCTATTGACTGGGAAGAAGCAGAAGAACCTGGTCTGCAGGGAAGCACTGCAGGGCAGGGCAGGGCAGTCTGTGACATCTCATTCCTTTTGCAAGCCTTATGGAGCCTTTGACTTATTTTAAGCCACCAAAGAATGAAGTTCCCTCCCTCTTCCCCTCCCCCTCCCCCAATCACCCTGAGGCAGCGCCTTTGCTAGGACTGACTCTGTGACTTGTGCAGGCTTAGGTTAAGGGGGAGGGTGGTTTAGGACCTCCTGGTGGTCAAGAATCAGCTGTTTTCCCTGCTCTGGGCCTCCCTTGACCCTCCCTGGCATCCTAACTCCTCCAAAAATAAAACATAAAAACATGGAACTGTAGTAGTCTTTGGAACAGCAAGAAAAGAGAAAGAATGAGGGAGCCCTGGCCACAAAACAGGCTGCAGCTCAGAGTAGGGTGTGGGGGCCAGCCATTCCCCAGCTCAGCACCTTGGGGAAGACAGACAGGCAAGGTCCTCAGGTCTTCCCCTTCCCTGAATTTGTGGCAGAAGTATACACACACACACACACACACACACACACACACACACACACACACTTTATAAGGCTCTTGGCTAAGGTTGCAGCATGATCTGGTGTTCTGGGAATCCTTGTGGAGAAGTCTAACGGGATGGTAGTTCTCCAAATGGTACCACTCTGTGCTCTGAGCTCCACAGGTTACGGACCTGCCAATGATACCCCCAGACTAATCCCTGAGCTCCAGCCTGGAAATATTTGAGAGGAAAAGGGCCTGAGGAAGAAAGAAGGAGAATTGGGTCAATGGACTTGTTCTCATTTTTACATTTAATAAACATGTACACGGTATTAGGCCTCTTCCTCATGGAACAGATATTGGTTCATTAAATATCTGTTAAACATTCCTGTGTTAAACATTATACCAACCCCTTGGAGACAGGAGGGAATAAGAACTGTCCCTTGCCCTCAAGGAGCTCACCTTCTAGAACAGAAAAACATTAACAAAATAATTATAATCCAATGAGATAATATCACCGCACCATACAACACATTGTAACATAAATCACATCTAATTTCATGTAACAGAAGAATACTACAGAACTATGTGTGAATTAGGTTTTTAAGATTACATTCACGTTTTTGTCTTTGATTCTGGCACATTTGAAATGTTTACAAAGGAAAAGCATTCCAGAGATGAAAACTCACCCCGGGGAACAAGAAGATGCTTGGACTCTAAATCCTGACTCAAGAAAATAAAAGAGGAATGTACCCATTTTTTGTATGCACACAAATTTGCGTGTTAAAAGATGTCCATAACTGGGGCGCCTGGGTGGCGCAGTTGGTTAAGCGTCCGACTTCAGCCAGGTCACGATCTCGCGGTCCGGGAGTTCGAGCCCCGCGTCAGGCTCTGGGCTGATGGCTCAGAGCCTGGAGCCTGTTTCCAATTCTGTGTCTCCCTCTCTCTCTGCCCCTCCCCCGTTCATGCTTTGTCTCTCTCTGTCCCAAAAATAAATAAACGTTGAAAAAAAAAAATTAAAAAAAAAAAAAGATGTCCATAACTGTGCTGCCCTTCATCTGATGACACACAGAAAAGTATTTTTCTGATTTAATTCTCCATATGGTTTGCAGCCAAAAAATAATCCCAGACCCCTCAGCACCAACCTCCATCCCCACCTCCACCATCTGTCAGGACTAGGCCTGAGGTGAAGAGAGGGCACTGGGAAAGTTAAGCAGAGGCAGATTTCTAGGGCAGTATTCTCAAAGCCTGGTCCCTGAACCAGGACTGTCAGCCATCACCTGGGAATTTAGAAATGCGAATCCTCAGGCCCCACTCCAGACCTACTAAAGCAGAAACTCTGGGTTTGGGCCCACAATCTGTGTTTTGACAAGCTCTCCAACTGATTCTGATGCTCCCTAACATTCTAAGCATGCTGATCAACATTGTTTCTCATAGATAACCCTGATGTGCCTCAAAAATAACCCCCTCTGAGTAGAAGCCAAGATAGTGGGCCAGTCCAGCCCAGCACCTGTCTTTGGGTTAGGTCATGGGCTCATCTGCCCAAGGGTATGAACATGAATGGCTGTCATACAGAAGCTCTAAGGACCACGTAATTGTGACTACCTGGGGCCCAGGCCCTTCTGATCCTCACTGGCCTCCTGTGCTCACATTCGGAGAATAGGGCCTGGCAGAAGGAGGAGGAGCTGGCAGAAGCGCAGAGTGGCGACTCAGTGTGGCTGGTTCCTTTGAGATTCCTGTCAGGAATCCAGGCTGTAATAACACCTAATGCGGTTTGATTCTCTGGGGTTCTGGATGGACACAGGTTATGAAGAGCTGGTTAGAATGGGACAGGGGAAAGGGCAAACTCCCCTCTTCCATATTTGATTTTGCAGATAGTCTGTGACATCTCAGGAATGAGGCTTAAGAGCCCCCGGTGCCTGCATCTCTTTGGTGTCAGTATCTTTCTCAGCATAGATTGACAGTTTCTCTTTGGAGGCCACGTGACCATTGCTGCCTCAAGAAGGTTAGCATCTAGCCTTTTATCCAATCTGTCTCTTTGGCCTCTTTACCCACTCCCAGCTTTCCCTTTTACCTTGAGCTAGAAACTTTTGGCGTCCTCAGGACCATTTCAGATTGCTGTAATCCCATGACCAGTCTTAATTTATAAAAGTGAAGCTAAGAATTCCTTTCAGAGGGAAAGAAAAATCAACATTAAGTAGGCAAAGCACCATGCTCCCTGCTTTACATTCATTTTCTTTATTTTCAAGGCAACCCCTGAAACTACATGTTATTTCCCCCGTTTTATCTCTAAGGAAACCGGAGTTTGTGCAGGGTCCACTAGCTTTTGAGTAACAGCAGGATTTGAACCCAGATCTGACTGGCCTCAGAGCTCATGTTCGTTCCTCTTTACCACACCATTTCAAGGGAGTTCCTCTAGGTGCTGGATCCCTCCCAGGCAAACATCAAGGAAACAGGACTCTGGCCAAGTCCATGAGCCACATCAGTTCTGGCTGGATTCCCTCTTGGTTAGGCTCAGTGTCAGGCTTTACCTAATTTCTCTCCTTCCCTTCTGGCTTGCTGTGCCGTGTGCCCTCTTGACTCTTCATGGGCTCCTGGGGGAGAGGGCAGAGTGAGGCCTAGACAGGTTGCTGTGAGTGTCCCTTCCATCGTCTGTTAACCCCTGCGGCTGGCCCACAGCAGGGAAGCCTCCTTGCCCGGCTCTGCACAGACTGCTCGCCTGCCTGAGTTTGCATTATTTATTTAATGTCTTGTACCGTAAATAATGGTAACTTTATGGTTATTAGGAACGGGTTAAGGTACATGCGGGTAGCACCAGGCTGCCTTCAAAAGGAACAGTCCTGGCATAAAATGTTGCGATAATTGCTTTACTGCTGAGTGTTGGTCTTTATTTTGTGTCTGATTTGTCCCTTAAGCCAGCGTAACATTCTCCCCACGGCAGGAGAATGCAGAGAGCAAATTGAAGGGCTGAGCATGAACAATGCGACATGGCGCACTGCTGGGTTTTTCTTTTTTCCTCTTTCTTCGTTTCTCCCTTGACCTCCCTCCAATCCTCTCCGCTCCCCTCCCCCCATGCCCTGCCCAGTCTCCGCCCTACTCTGGTTGGTAGAATCATTTTTCCCCCACCCTTGACACCTCAGGAAGGTATCCCATATTACCCCTTTATTTTGAAAATTAGGAGAAAAGAGCACTCTTATCCCCTACCTCTTCTCTGGGCAGCAAACAAGACAGAACAAAAGAATAGACACAGACACCAAGGCTTCCTCTGCATGGACCCAGTGCCCAAGCAATGCCTGGGCATCAGAGCCCAGAGGTGGTTGTCCCTTCATTTCTTACATGGAGGCAAGGGACTGGCACCAACCAGGACACTCGTCTCCTTAAGGCCCACCTCACCAACTTGACAGTCCTGCCCGGCATTGCAATGGTCAGAGAGGGCAGGTGTGCAGGAAGACCGGGTCTGCCAGCGACTTCCTGATAGTGGGATAGGGGATGGTCTCCAGTGGCCACTGGGACTCTTCCTCTTCTCCTCATGTCATACACCAAGGCAGGCAGGCTGAGGGCATTGTACTACCCATATTTCCCTGGTCCTCCCAGGAAGACTGTCATCATAGGCAAGGGAATGGAGAAGGAGGGCAAGTGCCATGGGGCCCTTAGTTTGGGTCAGACTTTTGCTTTCCCAGAGGTGGGTGCTCCCAGCCTTCATCTGTTGGCCCCCAGGGTTATCACTCAGCCTCTGGCAATGCCCCACAAGCTGGGATGGCCCAAGTAAAACCTCCACCCCCTCTCCTCAAAGAGCAAGCCCAGAATCCCTGGAAAGGGTGCTGCAGCTTAACTTTGGGCCTCTCTGACATTCCTGGAGTTTGGCTGGGGGAGAACACTGGAGTAGGAGTCAGGAGGCCTGGGTTCTTGTCTTAGTTTTCCCACCGACTTGCCCAATGGTAGTAAACGTGTGATGATGGAAGTTCCTTGGAATCTTTCCATCTCAATTTCATCTGTAAAGTGAAGGCAAAAATATCTGCCTTGTGAGCTTTTGAAGATCAAAAAGGAGATAACAGATTACTGCAAACCCCAGAACCAATGTTGTGGGTTTATCATGGAGGCTCCAATGCCTCATCATGCTCTCTAGCCAAAGACAAGTGGCTAATTCTGGGCAAGGAAGAGAAGGTGGGAGTCGGGGAGATTTGGGGTGATACAAAGAGGGGGAGATGAGCGAGGCAGAGCCCCCTCATCCAGCTCCCAAGTCTCCCCTTGGGGAAGGAAATCACTGTCGCTCTTCTCCACATAGCTGGTCATCAAAACAGACCACAGGGCTGCGCCTGGCATAGCAGGACACCATTCAACCAGCAGCCAGGATAGCCTCTCACCCTCAGGCCCACTCCCTTCTCCTTCTTTGGCTCCCTTGCCTCAAGCTCCTTTTCCTCCCTCCTAGGGTTTCTCCCTCTTGGCTATAAGGGACAACAGCGTCCAAGCATGTTGACAGCCAGCACTTTAAGCTACAGGAGGCTGAGGAGATTTGTACTTCTCTCCACTCACCCCACCTCTCCAGAGCCTAGTAACTCATCAATAGCGGAAATTTGAACAAAGTGGAGAACCTGGGATGAAAGGAGAAATGCTGCGGTGATTGGGGTAGGGGGGAAGGGGGCAGGGGGATGGCTTTAATTAGGGCTTCTTGGCCTCTTTAGTCCTGGGGCTGGTTGGGGTAATCCAGTTAGAGTCCTCGCCTTTCATCTCAGCTGGCTGGCCTCTCTGGGGCCCTGTCAGAGCCTTTAGGGGGCAACAAGTAGCGGAGTGGGGGAGAGGGGTGGGGGTTGGTACCGCACTCATTTCCAGCTGGACGCAGAGGGGGGTGCGGAATGAAGCCCAGCCAGCACAGCAGTTGGTGGTGGGCAGTGAAGTGGCCTGTGCGGGGCGGCTTGGGCGCTGGGCGGCTGTCTCCTGACACCAGAAACTCTCTTTATGAAAGGATCAAGTCAGGAGCATTGTTCCCTAGGCCAGGGAACCAAGGGCTCAGAATGCTCTTTTGTGTGGAGGTGCCCCCCCACCACACACTCCTCCTTCTTTTTTTCTCCCTTTGAGCCACTGCTGGCTGCGCCTCTGCCCCCATGCTTGGGAGGGGGGAAGCAATGGAGTGGTGGAGATGGGCTCGGGACAGACAGTCCTGGGGGAGCCATCTGTGCTGGGGTAGGATCCACTGGAGCTGAAAAATTAAACAGCATTTTCAATTAACTTTTCCTCTCTTGTTTGGGGGTGGGCGTGAGGGGGGTGGTGGAGCAGGCTGGTTGAATTTAACCTTTGAAAAGCTGCTGTGGAGACCGAGGAGGAGGGAGTGACCTTTCTTCCTGAGGCAGGGTTGGGCGGGGGTGGAGAGCAGTGAGATTGTTTCCTTAGGCCAGGCAGGGACCCTCTCCTCTGGTGAATATGCTGAGAAGCTCTTGGTATCCTTGGCCTGAGGCCCCACCTGTGTAGATTGGGTTTGTGCATGTATCCCCAGAGGGCACACACTAAGGAGAGATGGGGGGAACTGCATGGGGTCAGCAGGTGGAGTACAGACTCACTGCTGGGCAGTGAGAACCTTTTTTACCCTTTAATTGCCCTCTTAATGGCTATCCCTGTTTCTCTACACATCTCCCCTTCTTTTCCTCAAGAAGTCTTGCTTTTTTAGTTTCAGCTCTTGGGACAGGTGCCCCAGAACATAGAAGAGCACTTGTAGAAGGGATTCTGTTCATGTGGTGTTTGACCTAGATGTGCTCAAAGGCCTTTTCAAGCCTGTTCCGGTGGCAACGTAAGACTATACGTTATATCTAGACTATAACATGGCTGGAAGTCATAGTCCAAGAGTCCAAGTTGTACCATTCTCACATCCCCAATGCTGCATCCCATGTCCTGTGCCTTCGTCCATCTTCCTGAGGCTCTGGGAACAGATCTTCCTCAGGCTTTGCTGTTCTCTTCCTCCCTCTAGGCCACATAGCAACTATAGGACCCCCAGCTCTTCCTGGGTCTGCCTAGTGAAGACTTCTCTCACCATTCTGACTACTAGTACCTGAAGACCACTCTGTAGTTTTCAAGACTCATGTGAGTCTTCTTTTAATCTGTGGGGATAGGTGGATAAGGTTAATCCCTTTTATGTGATGAGGAAACTGGGAATCAAGAGAGGTTAATCTTGAAAAATTAACCCTTGGATGGTACATCAGCATCACCTAGGGGGCTCTTACAAATTGCCCATCCATCTCCAAAGATCCCCAAACTTTCATTCCTCCTACCCTTACCTTCTCTCCAGAGTAGAATTGTTTCATGAAATTGTATCTTTTGCAATTTTCTTTAACTAAGTATAGAGTCCCACTTATAAGTGAGAAAATCAGGAAGGTCACTTGAGTTAGCTAAGGCAAAAGAGAGAATAAATCCAATGGTTTCATTTTATTTTTTTCCCAGCCCTGGTTTTCATCAGAGCAACAGGGTACATGATATTAGAATATTTCAAAATTTTGGAAATGAGTTGTCCTTCAACTCTTCTAGGGCACAGTGGAGCATAATTTTCTTTCCTGAGCCTGTTCCTTGTCTTGAATTTCATGCTCAGTTTAGGACACTGTTCTCTGGCCTCAGCTCAGGGCGTTCTCCCCTACCCTGTAGGCAGTCAACTACTTTTCCTTTGGCTCATCAAACACTCCAACTTTCCTTTTCAGCATCTTAGCGTATACTTCATCCAGCTCTTACCCATCCTTCCCATCTCTGTGAATTTTACTGCTTAACGTAGCCTTTCTTGTCCTCCCAATGTAAATTTTGTCCTCCAGTCTTACTTTCTCATAGCACTCAGAGAGTATTTAATGTCTCTCCTCCACTGGACCTTAAGAACTGTGAGAGCAGGTATCCTGCCATTTTGTTCATTACTCCATCCCCAGTGCTTGTGGTAGGCACTCAAGGACTTAATACATGTTGAATGAACGAACAAATGACTGAATGAAAGGAGAAAGGGGAAAGGTCACAACTCACAGACAAAATGAGCAAAATGAAAGCCAAGTCTTTCCAAAGGTAAAAGTGAGGACTGAGTATTGCTTTGACATCTAGAAAATTTCTTTAGAACCCCATAATGGAAGCCAGAGAGGCTGAATGGTGCAGAGAACGCTTTCAGGGAAGGGATAGGAGAAAATGGGAATGACGGTTGAGGTCTTTTAGGTGAGGCAGGGAAAGCAGGTAGCCAACTTCTGATTTTCCCCTATATTCCAAGATGCCCGTCCAGTTTTGGAGCCCTGAGAAGGAGAAGGCTGGAAGAATGCTAAGAACTGCAGCCAGTTCTGACACAGAATAAGAGAAAAAGAAAGGTTTTGCCTGCTAGAATAGCTTTGGGTGAGGTCACCCTAGCATTCAGCAAAATAAAAGGGTTGTCTTTGGTAGATAGCAGAGGAGAGATCCTGGGGACTGTAGGCAAGAGAACAAACCAGAAGAGGTGGAGAGAAACTTGAACTAATGAAGAGTTAAAGCAAGTAAACATGTTTTGCAATATATTGAGGGTGAGGGGAAGGGAAAGGTGGGGGAAAGACCAGTGAGCATATAGACCCTTAATAAATGAGGAGAAGTGGGAGATTCATCTTACCTCCTACAGGGCAGAGATACTCAGCTCATTTTTTAGATCAGTCTTTAAAAAGAAAAATGACAAAAAGGAATTTGGATAATTAGGAAGTAAATGCAGACTGTGCAAAAATCGTTACTGATAGAAAGCAGGTAGGAGAATACTCAGAAAATGTAAAGGTTTCACAAATCAGCAAGCCAGGATGACATCCATCATGAGGTATTAAGGCTAGTGTTCTGGGAACATGCTAAGCGGGGAGCTGATTGAACCACTTATAATTATGTCTGGAAAATCATAGAAAGTAAAAGGGGCCATCAGGAGCCTGGGGAAGTGAAACGGATGTGACTTCTAAAAAATGGTACAACAGTCCTCACAATGTTCATCCAGTTAGTTTGGAGCTAGATACAGTGAAAAGGGGAGAGAATCTGTCATCTTCGGGAGGAAAATAGAACTAAGAGCAGTATGTGCGTGTGTGCGTGCGTGCGTGCGTGTGTGTGTGTGTGTGTGTGTGTGTGTAAGTGTGCCTAAGGGCCAAACCACACCAAACAGAATAATACTAAGTGATCAAATTGGAAACAGAACAACAGATGTGTTGTAACGGGTGTATCACAAGTGGCTGTTGTTAAAACAGGTTCAGGTTTTTGCCAGGGGTGTAGTCATGTCGGTAAAGTCTGCACAGAAAGGAAAAATTGGAGGCAGAGAATCCATTCAGGGAGAAGGATACCCTCCCAATGAACAGAGGATTCTGAACCCATTGACAAGGTCTCACTTTGGACCCAGGAGGGTGGTGGGGAAACTGTGTGCACTGAAGAAACTTATAGGTAGATGTGGCTGAGGATAACACAGGAACCTGAAGAAGTCATCAGTGTGAGCACCTACATATGTGTGTGTGGTGGGGACCAGATCGACTCCACCAAATGAATTTCCGGGGGAAACTACCCCTCCTCTTCCAAGAGAGTCGTAGGAAGGCGCTGGAAGCTACCTAGCTTTGGGGGCTACCTGCACAAAGTTTGGGTGCAGAGCTCTCAGGCCTAGAGGGGAGGTGACAGTCTGGTGTGGCTTCAGAAAGAGTGGGGAAGGCCCCTACCAGGCGGCTGAGAGGGAGTGGCCTCTCATGGTAATGATCCTAACTGACTCCACAGCCCCAGCGCCCTGCACGCTTTTACAAGGTTAAAGCAACAGCTTGAACCTGTATGGGGTGAGCATTTGTTTCCTTTCCAGATTGCCAGCTAATGAGGAAAGATTAAAGGAGCTAAATCTGTTTAGCTTGGCTAAGTGACGACGGAGGCGGCGGGAGTGGAGTGGCGTGCTGGGCCTGCCTGGCCAGGCTGGGGGTGTGATAACTGTCTGCAGATTTCGGAAAGGTGGAATATTCCTGTGCAGGAGGAGCAGCTGTCTCAGGTGGTGCGTGGGCCTTGGCTTCTTCTCATGGAAGGAGATGAAGAGACAGTTTCCCAATAGTGAGTACGGTGCTCCTGGAGTAGTCAGTTGACCCGAGGAGAAGAGTGTGTGCAGAATGTCCCCGCTGAGCTAAGGGAAGGACCGAGCCAACCGCATTCTTAGCAGGACTGTCCCAATGGACCAGCTTTCATGTTACTTTCTGCTAACAGCTTCTTCAGTGTTCCTGAGGGTCCTCTCTGGCCCACTGCCCCCACCACAGCCAGTGACATAGGAGGGTTGGAGCCCAAAAAGATTACCCTTCTTCCTTGCCTGTGACCTTAGTAGCATTCTGGTAGTTCATATAGTCAGGTCAGTCTCTCAGGATGTCTTCAGATGGAGTCTTCAAGCTGTGAGATCAGCACCTGTGAGAAGAGCTCTTCTGGGAGTAGAAAGAACTCCAAAAAGGGGGACAAGGCCCAGTGGTCCCCAAGCCTGGACCCTTAGGAGTGCTGAGCTGCCTCTCACCATGCTTCCTGTTGGCAGTCTCATGGTTAAACACTTAAACAATCTTTCTTTCTCCTCTTCTCTCTCTCCCCCTCTCTCTCTTTCTCTCTTCTTTTCAGAGTTGACAGGGGCCAAATAAAGGCCCTTTTAAAAAAAACACACAAAACAATTTTGTTCCTTCTGAAAGTGATGGAGCGAAAGTGAGTGCAGATTATAGGCCTGTGAGGCGAGGGCCTTCCTGACGGGGAAGAAGCAGTGACATGATGGGAACCTAATGGCAGTAATTGGCCCTGGCTTTGACAGGGCCCATATCACAGCTCAGGAAAAGAGAGATGTTTAAAGTAAAAATTTACACAAAATTATATGTTTTCGGGGTGAAAAAGACTGTTTGGATTTCATTTTTTTTCTTCCTCTTCCTCCCCCTCAGGGCATGTTTCATGGGTTTTCTTTTGCTGGGTGTGTGTGTGTACATGTGTATGCACACATGGCCATGCATCTGTCTGCACAGGTACATGTGCATTTTATACCTGCATTGTCAATGCCTTCTATTTTCTCCCTTACTCATTTAGAGGCACTGGTTAGCTTTGGAAGTTTCTCTTTCAGAAGTAGAAAGAACCTACAAGAAGGCAGGAAAAGGGAGCCATTCGGCCACCCTTAACAATTTTGCCTTAGCATTGCTTGTTCAGACCCAATATATAGTCAGCTAGCATCTTGTATTTATCCTTGTAGCACTTCATCCTAAATATAACCAAGTAATAGATTGGGTAATTATATTTGTTTAGTGTCTGACTCCCACTCCTCCAGACTGTGAGCCCTTTGAATGAAGGACTTTGTTTATCTTATTCAGTGCCATAATCCCAGCACCCAGCACAGTGCCCAGCATACAGCGGTCTTTCAGTATTTGTTCAATGGGTGGCCCAGAATCACAGAATTATATTGAGACAGTAGCTGTGTTGGAAGACCACACCTTCCTGAGTATAAAATGCTGAGAAATAAGACTTTTGTCTTGGGTACTAAAACATTCAGATAATTGATTCTTCATTGCTCATTGGAAATGTGACCTGACAGGAAGACTTCTGAGGTGGCAATGAAACTAGAACATTCGGTGTTCATCCCTTATTTGGAGTAGTTAAGACTTTCTCCATTGGGAACTGTACTAGAAACTCTATAGTCAAACTCCAATCAACTCTTTAATGCTAATGACCATTTCCAGTGTAGACTGGTCCAGTTGGGGCTTGCAAGATAGACTGCAGCTCCCTGTTTAAGCATAATGTATGGGCTAAGCTGAGAACTAGTCAGCTATCTGTCTACTTTTTAGATTTTCAAAAAATATATACCCTTCGGCTAAAGTAGTAATGAGATGCACGAATGAAGCTAAATCAAATGTTTTCTTCAGGTGAGCTCAAGGTGAAGTACCAGAATCTCAGAATCTCAGACTGGGGAACAGCATTAGAGGTTCTGAAGTCCATCATTTTTGCTGGTTGTATGCACGACCTCTACAATAACCTCTCAAGCTCCAGAGGCAAAGATTGGCATGTCCAACAAGAGTCAAGAAATGAAGGAGCTAGGAAATGTGCTGGGCAAGAACCTGTCCTTGGGAATGGGTCAGTCGTGGGAACAAAGTTAGAAAGAGAAGACCTAGCAAGGACTGTGCTGGGGAGTTGCTGTGGAGATGGGAGCCAATTCTGAAAGGAGAGTCCAGAAGACTGGGATAGAGGGGGGATGTATAGGTACCAACAACAGAGACCAGGCAATATTCTATGTCCTTTCCATTTTACCTTAATTAATTGAAGAAAATTTCAACCCAGGCAAAGTAGAGGTTCCAAGACCAGAAGGGGAATCTGGGCATTGCAGTGGGGTAGGAGAAAGGCAGCAGAGGCTAGAATCTAGAGCTGTGGCAGTCACTGAGATGCCAACTGATGATGAGTCAATACAATTCAGTGGACATTTCTTGAATAATATAGGGTATGGTACATGTGCTCAGTACAGTAATAATAGCAAGTGATGTAAATGATTCATAAGATTCATGTGCTCTAGGAGCAGAGAAGATGAAGTGATTATTTATGGTCAGAGTACAGGTTCTAAAAGAAAAACTGAGGCATTTGGGGTTTTAGAACCATTTATTTGTACCAATATTTATGGAATGGCTACTCTACTCCAGGCATCTGTTTGGTCAAATCCTTTCAGACATAACTATTTAAGTCATTTCCCTTTTATTTTCCCTTTATATGCTGAGTTGAGATTGTTAGTAAAGGAAAAAATGGCTCGCATCCATCAAGGAAAAATCACAAAATATGAGAAGTCTCTCTTGGCAACCTCAGGGTTCTCCAAGCTCTGTAGATCCTCCAAGAGTCCAGGGAAATAGTTGCAGCTTACAGAATTTTCCTTCTTTGACATTTAGCACAGAGATGATAACCTTGTCCTCCTATATTACCTCTGTGTAGGACTACTAAAATTATAAATTACATGCATTTTCCTAAAATAGAGTCCTTTCACTAGGATCTGGAATAATGACTTGGCTGCAGGTGCCTCTCAGTACCACTCAGCTTGCCAGTCAACGCAGCACGTTGATCTAAAGATGAGATGCCAAAACCTACTAGCCTGATTCCCTTGGACGTGATCTTAGCTGTTACAGCATACCCTCCTAAAAGGATAGCAAAGGAGCTGTGGGTGGTGCTTGCTTTTTCACTCATCTAAACTTTTTGCTTAAAATTATGGAATCTCAGAGCCTTCGAGGTCATGCAACATTTTTTAATAGACTGCCTACTCTAAGTTAAATGCTAGAGATACAGAGGTTTAAAAACAGTTCCTGCCTGGGGCACCTGAGTGGCTTAGTTGGTTAAGTGTCTGACTTTGGGTCAGGTCATGATCTCGCAGTGTGTGAGTTCGAGCCCCACATCGGGCTCACTGCTGTCAGCTTGTCAGCACAGAGCCCACTTCAAATCCTCTGCCCCCTCTCTCTGCCTGTCCCCTGCTTGCGCTCTCCCAAAAATAAGTAAATATTAAAAAAAAAAAAAGTTTCTGCTTAAAGGAATTCATAGTCCACAGAGGAGACAGCACAGCTAAAGAGCTAAAGAGACCATTTCACTCCACTATGGTAAGTGCCAAAATGGATGTATGAGCAAGTTGCAACACCACCTAGAAGAAGCAAGCACCCAAATCAGCTAGAGACCTCGGAAAGACGTCACAGAGTTGGCAAAACTGGAAATGGTTCGTTAGGGAGAACAGAAGTTTGCTAAGCAGCGGAAGAGCAAAGGGAAGGGTGTTCCAAGCAGATGGCAGAGCATAATTGTTGGAAGCGTGAATTTTAAGTCGACTAATCCTGGCCCTAAGTTCCTTCACAGTTTCTAAGAAGTTCACTCTCCTCACCTTTGTGACAATTGTGTGCAATGTATAGGGACAGTGAGAAAGGGAAAGGGCTTGATGAGCCACTAAGAGGAAAAGTGGGAATAAATTAGAGGGAAAGAAGAAGAGAAAGGAAAGAAACCAGTATTTATTGAGTGCCTATTATGGGCCAGGTGGTTTTTACATTGTCTCATTTCATGTGACTGCTCCCACTTTAGAAGAGGAGAAAATGTGGTTCAGAGAGATGAATGAATTCCTTCACCCTCCCTTTACTCCTCAGTCCTCTCCCACCCCCCACTCCCCACTGTCCTCCCGCCCCTCCACTGCAAGTCTACCTCAGACCCTTTTTTGAAGCCCTCACCTGCCACTTGGATCTCTGACAGACACTCTGACCTACCTGTTCAGAATTCTGCCAATAATTCACCTCCCCTACTCCCAAATCGGCTCCTTCTCCATTATTCCCATGCCATCTCCCCATCTACTTGCTTGCACAGGAAACCAGAAACATTCTTGACCTTTCCCTCTTGCTCAGCCCCATATTTGACACATCACTCAATCCCAACCATGCTATCTCTAAAACTTATCTCAAATACATGCACTTCTACCCTGCTTCTCTGGCACCTCCCCCAACTAGGCCTTCAGCACCTATCCTCTGTTACTGCTGAAATAGTCTTATTTGATTTCTCTCTTCCATTCTTTCCACCTCCCAATTCAGCCTCTCTGCCAAGCAACCCAGAAATCTCTTTAAGATGCATGGTCCCTAGAGTCAAGCTCATAATCCTTAACCCAGCAAGATTTGCTCCCTGTCTGCTCTGACTCTCCACTCACTTTGAGGTCTTTGCATCCCACCCACCTCTTCACATGGCTATGTCCTTATGCTTCAGATCTTAGCTTAAATGCCATTTCCCCAGAGAACCCTTCCCAGTCTAATAAAAATGGCCCCTATTTTTCTATTTATTATCTTTGTCTTTAAGTGTTTATGATGAATTGTAGTGATATGTTTATCTTGTGTGTTTGTTTAATGTCTGCTCCTCCACTAAGCATAGGTTCTGTGAAGGTAGTACGATGTCTCATTTGTTCAACACTGAGTCATTGACACCTTGTGCAACACCAAGCACTGAGTAGGCATTTCATGTTATATTTTAAAATATTATATATTTTGTTAAGGAGGAACATTAAATGAAACTGGTTCAGCATAAAGAAGAGCTTGGATTTAAGCCCACCTCTTCCTGACACCAAAGCCTTGGCACTTTCCTCTCCACCATCCTGCCCTCCTGTGGGTGAGATCCAGCATGGATGGGCAGACAGCGTGTGGTCTTCCTACAGTTCTTTTCAGAGATGGGATGAAGAGCCACCAGAAAGTTAATCCTGATTGGATAGTGAACTCTATGAAACCAGGGGCCGTGTCCTCACTGTTCAGCAAAGTGCCTGGCACAGAGCAGGTGCTCAATGAATGATGAATGAACAAATGAACCATGAGAAACTCTCAAGTTTCTAGTAGGAGCCAGTGGGCAGAGGTACCATTTACTGAGGTGGATACAGGAGAGGAGAAGGAAGAGATTTACTGGTGGGTGGGGAGGAGTAGGGAAAAATGAAGAGTTTAGTTTTGGAATGACATACAGAGAAGGCACAGTCATTGATAAGCATGTGTTTCAGGAACAATGAAAAATTTACTCATTTGTTTGGTCATTCATTGAATAGACAAACGCTACATGCTTAACATAAGACAATAAATGAGATAAAGGCAAACAAGGGAAATGGATAAGAAAACAGATTAAAATGTAGAGTGGTTATGCCATTATAAAAATGAGCACATAGTTCTGTGGAACTTCAGAGGTGGAGGCAAAAAGACTTTCTGGAGAAAGTAACACCTTGCTTACATCCTGAAAACTGGAGGAAGTAGGTGCCAGCCTGACTAAAAGCCAGAGAAATGGTGTTCAAAGCAAAGGAAGTAGCATGTGCAAAAGCCCAGTGGCAAAAGAAAAAAAAAAGCATTCAGGGAACTATAAATAATTCAGCAAGTGGGAATCATGGTGTTGGGAGCAGGGTGCTCCATGGAAAGTAGTTAAGAGATCCAAGCTGTGGACCTCTTCAACATCCCTCCTTTCTGTCTCCCCATTCAGAGAGATTAGATAATGCTGAAAGTCAAGTGCAGATGTTAGTAAGTCACTGTGGCTCACAGTGATGTGTGTGAGGGGAAAGTGAGGAGAAAGTGGGGTTGGCATCATTAGCTTGGACCAAACTGATAAGAGCCTTATTTGCCATAATAAAGAGTATGACTTCTAGGGGCAATTGGTAATTGAAAGTTTTAAATCAAGAAGGGAGTGGTAGTGATCTAATCTGATACATACCTTAGAAAGATAACTCATAAGTAGTGTGAAAAATGGATTAACAGAGATATAACCCAGAAGCCACTTTCCACCATATTTTCTGTCAAGAAGACATTCTTCAGATTGAAAAAAAAAAAGGAATGGTAAGAAAATACCAAAGTCCAGGGGCACCTGGGTGGCTCAGTTAGTTGAGAGTCTGACTCTGATCAGGTCATGATCTCACCATTCGTGAAATCGAGCCAGGCGTCTGGCTCTCTGCTGACAGCACAGAGCCTAGTTGGGATTCTCTCTCTCCCCCTCTCTCTGCCTCTCCCCTGTTCGCTCTCTTTCTCAAAACAAATAAACTTAAAAAAAGAAAATAACAAAGTCCAAGATAATGTGGGGTGGGGTGTGGGGCGTGTCTGTGTGTGTGTGTGTGTGTGTGTGTGTGTGTGTGTGTGTGTGATTGTAAGAAGCTATCTGCAGGAGCCCTGTTCTGACCCTCACAGGTCATCACAACTACTTATTTATTTGTCTTACATATCCTGGGTTTGCCTCCATGCCCAAACACATTTTGCCTCCTCTTCTTGAAAGGTCCTCCCTGCCTCTTATCCATCTTAAACTAAAACTGTAAGTCTCTAGTTCAAGCCTTCCCTACCATTCCTCTCCAAGTCTGATTTAACAGTTCCATTCTCTGGACATAACAACTGCTCTAGAACTACTGGTTTTCTTATCTGTCTCCCAAACTAGACTATCAGCTCCTCAAGGGTTAAGACTGTGAGAGTTTCTTTGTATCCCCAACATCAAATGCATTCAGGGTAAACAGTAGATACTCTAAATATGAGATGGATTGAAACATAATGGAATACTAATAACTGGGGTGGTCTAATGTGAAACTTAATAAATGCAAATTCCTGTGCTTGGATCCAAAACCGTCTGCACCAGTATAGGACGGGAAAGAAATGATGTTTCATTTAGCAAGTATCTATTGAATATCAAGGGACTGTGTTTGACACTGGACATAAATCAGGCAACCAGGGAGACACATTCTTTGCCCTCATGGAGTTTACAGTCTATTGGGAGGACAGATTTTAAACAAGCAATTAATGTAAGTGAAACACTATAGAGAAGAATATGGAGAGCAATGGAGACCTCACCTCATCTGGAGGATCAAGGAAGTCTCTAGGAGGAGGTGCTATATAAGCTGACCTGAAAGACTGCTGGAGCTTTCTAGACAAAATCAAGGATTGGTAGAGCCTGGCAGTGGGGTTTGGGGTAGGAAATGTGGTTCTCAGCAGATCTCAGCTCTTATTATTACTTTTGTAGGTCAGCTTTCCCTGACCTTCTTGACAAGATCACACTTCCTGCAGCAATATGGATTGCTCTTGCAGAACTTGTCTCTGTCGCAGACTCATGTGCATTTCTGTCATTACTGAAAGAATGCCCATCACCCCCCTAGACTGTATGCACAGTGAAGAGACTTATCTCTTTTTGTTCACCAGTGTATTCCTAGTGACTACCATACCTGGCATATAGTAGGCTCTCAACTGATGTTAATTGAAAGAATGAAAGAGTAAATGAAGGAATTAGCGAGAGAATGAATGAGGAGGTGGGTGTTCCAGGCAGAGGGAACAAACACCAAAGACCAATGTGTCTAGGAATATAGTGAGGGGGAGACCGAGAGTCTGAGAAAATCTGAGGGTTTGGTTGACTGTCAGCTATACATGAAACAACAAAGTAAGATAGATGGCTGCAAACTTAGGCTTCATAAGAAAAATCTCTCTACTCTGCCCTGGCTAGACTAAACCTAGGGTGTTACTTTCTTTCCTGGAGGGCCACACTTCAGAAAGGACTGTGACAAATATTTGCAAAACATTTCCATGTGGGAAGCTCCATCACATACTGGAAAGATCATGGGATTTCTGATTCAGACAGACCTGAGTTTGAATTCCAGCTCTCCCATTTGCTCGCTGGATTGGATGAATCACTTAACTTCCCAGAGCCTTTTTTCTTGTCTATAAAATAGAAATAATAATATCCAGAGCTCTGAAACCTGAATAAAATAACATGTAAAATGCCTAACATGGTACCTGGCACCCAAGAGGCACCTAATAAATGTGAGCCCCCACATCTATTAGAAGAACTCTGGGCTATTTCAGTTAAGGAAAGCTTCTTCAAGGGGGCAAAATCTGAGCAGGTCACTTAAACACTGCGGGATTCTATTTTATTAAAGAAAAGAGACAGGCCTTGTTGAGGGGGTGGGCGATTACTGAACATGGCACTATGCTAGGCTCTGTGCATGGACAGAGAACCAAGTAGAGTACATTCCAAGCTCCAGACCAAGAATTTCCCTTCTGGGAAGCGACCTTCTATCCTTCATCTCACCTTCCCAACAGGAAGATAATGCCCCAGAAACATTTCTGACTAGTGTACCGGTTTTGGAAAGTAGGGAACCTACAGTCTGGTTCAGGGTTTGCTCCCAAACTGAGGCAGAACCTCTGAGAACATGTACTCTTTGAGCTTATGTAGTACATGCACTCCACTGATGGAGCTTTGAGTAAGTGTGTGCATGTATGTGTGCAGGTGTGTGTGCACACACGCACATGCACACACCAAAGTATGAAGCCAAGCCAAAACAAAACAGGCTACTCACACCGGAGCTTGGCCGTAATAACAGCAGCCCATCTAGAGGGTAGCTTTGGGTATGGAAGGACTAGTGAGGGAGAAGGGAGGCGAGAGATGGGAAAGAACATATGTTCAAAAATAAACACTGCCTCCTGCTAAATGGTCTAGAAAGCATCTGTAAGAGGGGCTCTGGGCTGTGGGGTTTCCGAGGATGGTTAGTGCGGGAATGTTTTGTCTGTACAGTTGGGGTTGGGGGCTTCCACATCCTGCCCCACTGCCACATCTGGGAAAGTCATCTGTGCTGGGCTGATGGCTCCCCGAGCACTCCTATTTTAATGGCTCGTGGTGCCGCAAGAAGTGGCCCTGGAATGGCCATTCCAGGTCACCCTGGGGAAGGGTCTGGGGCAGGCCCCAGGCAGCCTGTTTGCTTTTCTCCCACCCCAACCCATCTACCACCTTTCAGCCCCTTTTTGCCCAGGTGAGCTGGCCTGCATCCTGGTTGGGATCCTCCAAATGCCTGCAGGGTGACTGTGGAACAAGAGGACTTTGGCATTCAAGAATGGGGAAAGGACTTGGCCCTGCCCTCCTGGACTGCCATCCCCTTGATGAGGCACTGGCTCCTACATCCATCACGGCTTGCTTTCTTCTTTTGATGCAGCTCTGTCTCATCTCTTTGCAAAAGAGGGAGGTTCAGGGTTATGGGGTCACTTCCAAGACCAAGTGGTGCAGAAAGGGCAGGCACAGCACATTTTGAAAGAAGTGCTTCTTTCTGTGAAGCATGGTATTAGGGAGAGAAATGAAAAGAGCAAAGCAGAGAGATGTGCTGAGGGCTCCTGCTTCTGCTGTCCCCTAAGGTCTTAAGAGGACCCCCTAGTAATTTCTGCCCTCATGCTCCAGTGCAGCCCCATCCTATAGACAGTCCCTCAGCCTGAAACAGATAACTGCAGGTGTAGACAAAGCTGCTCACCAGAGAACTCTGGGATGGCATAGTTTAATGGCACAGCCTCCTTGCCTTGCTGCCAGCCCTGGAGAATTACCTGGAAGACCCCAGAGAATGAGCATTGCCTGCAGAGATACCTGCAGGTTGCAAGGATTGTGTAATGGGCCATGGCTTCAGCAAGGGTGAGGACCCCCCCACACACACACCGTGGTGCCCACACAGCAGCCTGGCTCAAGTGGGAGCCCACAGTGTATGGGGAGAAGCTGGAAGGGGCAGAGGAGAGGGGAGGGTTTGCGCTCCTCTCGGCAAGGGCTCATAAAGCTGCAGGTGTGAGATGTTGTTATTTAGTCTAGAGCCTGGTATGTGACAGCCCGGGCCCTCTCTCCTGTGACTGCCCCCGCCACCGCCTCTGCTGGCCAGATAATTAGTCCATTACGACTCTCCCACCTCGGGTGGGTGGGGGCAGGGCGAGAGCCCACCCTCAGACTCCTTGTAATTCAACTTCCTGTGTTTTATGGAAGCGGGCTGTTGGGGGCAGAGAGTGAAAGGCCCTCCCTAGGCTTGGCCAACCCCTTGCTCAGCTCCCAGCCCCCACCTCTCCTTCTACCCAAACCCAGTTGCTGTGGTGACCGAAGGTTATTTCCCAGCTTCGTATTCAAACTAATTTGTAAAAGTTTTTCTACATCTCTTACCTGCCGAAAACATGAATACAAGACGGGTGTATCTCGTCCCGAGTCTTGCTCTGCCTGTCTCTCTTCCTCTGCATCTCTTCTCTGTCTCTCTCTATTTTTATTACATGCTTATCGCCTTTTTCCCTCCTGCTTTTGAAATTGATTTCCTTTCCTTTCTCCCCCTATTCAGGACCTAAACGCTGAATGTTCGATATTTCATTTGAGACCGCTAATCGCATTACTGCCCTTGACGTTTTACAGATATCATATTATGGGCGCAAATTTGGCAAATTATTAGCGCTGTAATGTATAGCTTGTCAGAGGTATTTAAGACGCTAAGAGCCCAAGGCTTATCGGGGTTAGCAGAGAGCTCTCGTTGAGCTTTTGAAATGCAGAGAGCCAGTTATAAAACACACTGTGACTCTCTCTTCAGCTGGTGAAAAAAAGGAAAAGAGAAAAAGAGAAAGAGAAAGAAAAAAAATGTCACCCGTCTATCAGAGGCTTCCAGGGCTGATAACAAGCAAAATTCTTCTCTGTGGGTTTCACTGGAAATGTGAGAAGCTTTTAAAACATTTCTCAAGCTGTCTGGAAAAGAAAAAAAAAATCTTTATTGAAAGGATGTAGCAATCTTTTTTACTGTGGCCTATTTATCTCTGGGGAAAAAGCTGTAACAAGAAGATCCCCTACTGGCCATCAGCCGTGTCAGGGCCTGCCTGGCTTTGGTGGCAGGACTTTGGTGTGGGGGGCTTGCTGAGAGAGAGTGGGGCCACCTTTGGCAAAAGGAGGAAAGGCTGCCGGTTCTAGTGCATTCCTCTGGCAGAGGTAGCCTCAGCGCAACAGCTAGTGCAGTGCTCAGCCCTCATCAGACACATCTCATCAAATCCCTTTTGAATGAATGGGTGATTGAACCAGCCAACAAAATAAACAGAGCCTTGAAGCTGCTGCCCCTCCTTTGGCTGGCTTAACTGTGCCCCAAACATGTTGGCCCCTAGTACTGTCAGCAGTGATACCTCTGTGTCCACTGAGGTGCTCTTTCCCCCTTCCTACAACCAGCCTTGCTCTCTGAGGCTCTGCCAGCTTCTTCACCTTCCTGTCACCGCCATCTGCTGATGACATATCCCCTCTATTCACGGTGAACTTTGGCGCTTGGCTCAGTATCTCCCTGGCCTCTGTTCCTGCCTTCATCCTGGGAATTTCAACACCCACAGGGACCATCCAAATCCTGGATTCCCTACTCCAGTCTCCTTCACTCCTACAGCAGAAGTCCAGAGGAACGTGGCCCCGCCCTCTGTCTGACCATCCCCAGAATTTCTTTGCCGGAGAAATCCCACGTTCTGACCAGACCCTTTACACCTGTGCTACTTCCTCACTCCCACTGAGACTGGTTTTTGACCTTACTTAGACCCTTGATCCTTGGACCATTCCTAATTTAACAAGCCCATCATCCCCTCCTAGCTTCACTTTCTTTCTTACTCAACCTTGACCCTTTGATCAATCTCTTTAAAGAATCTCTTGGTTCAGTTTCCTTACCCCTTTGCCTTTCTGCCTATCTCAAGTCCAACTCCATAGAAGCGTTTGCTTTGTCCTCTACCTCTGCCCTGCAATGCTTGACTAAGAAAAATCACACAACCATTCTGCCTGCTATGAACTTTAGCTGGGCCCTGAATGGTTCTCACTGCTCCTCCGGCTTGGCCTGTCATCAATTCCCTTTTCCATTTCCCACAGCAGTTGCTTTAAGCCTTTCCTTCTCTCAAAAAATTTCCTTCCTTGCCTCTATTTACCACATTCTCCCTGGATGACTTCATTTCCTGCTGTACAGAGAGACTTGAGGCCAATAAGTTCAACTTTTCTCCCCTCCTAACCTTACCCTTAACCCTGGGGGTCATCTTCACAGCCTGACATCCTGACTCAGTACTAATCCTCTACCTGTGCCCTGGTGCCCATCACCGCTGCTCCTTGAGACCTCACACCACCATGTCTTCTTCACTGTCCCTCTTCCTACCAGTGCCTGTCCCTCTACCTTCGAGAGCCCTCATGTCTCCCCTTTAAACCTTGTTCTAATGCTCTCATTCAAGCATGTTACTGCCCCATCTGCCTCTTTCTCTTTACTGATAAACTTGTTCGAAACCAGTCTTAACTCGTGTGTGTCCATGTCCCCATCTCCCTCAGCTCATTGCAGACTGTGTTCTATCTCATACTTTATGGTTATTCTGGTCACCTTTTCCATCCTCAAATTCTCTTTTTCCTTAGCTTCTCCAACCCATTTCTTTGGATTTTATCTACTCCTTCTTGTTCTCATTCCCTAGCCTCTCCTCCTTTGTATGCCCCTTCAACATGGTTGCTGCCCAGAATACCTTCACTCGTCTCTGTTTACACATCTGCCCTGGGTGAGTTCATCATCCATTGCTGTGGTGCCACTTGCTGTCTAAATACTGATGACTCCATGTCTACAACTTCAGCCTCAACCTGTCTCCTGAGTTTCATGCCCATATTCCAACTGCCAACTCACTATCTCCCCTTGAACCCTTGCAGGACACCTCATATTCAACATATTCAAAAGTGACATCATTATATTTTTTTCCATCCAGCAACTTAAATGATCCTTAAGCACCATCCAACCAAACACACAAGGAAAACTTGGTTCAATCTAGATTCTTCCCTCTTTCCCTGCCCTTTTTGTGTCCTCCTTCACCTAAAAAGAAAAGAAATATTGGAAAGTAGCAAAGGAGCTACTCCTTGCCTTGTACCTCATATTAAAATAAGTTCCAGATGAATTAAAAAGTTAACACAGAGGGGGCGCCTGGATGGCTCAGTTGGTTGAGCTTCTGACTTTTGGTTTTGGCTCAGGTCATGATCTCACATTTCATGGGATGGAACCCCCAGGTTCCACGCTGACAGAACGGAGCCTACTTGGGATTCTCTCTCTCCCTCTCTTTCTGCCCCTTGTGCGCACACATGCGCACTCTCTCTCAAAATAAATAAACTTCTTTAAAAGATCTATAAAATATATATATAGTTAAATACAGAGGATAAAGCCATAGCTAGATCTGTTTCAAATGTAGATATGTATCTGGTTACAGAAGGACCTTCTTAGCATAAACACAATGGAAGAAGTCACCAAAGCTTTTAGATTTCTATACAACAACAAAGAAATCCCCACCACAAACAAAAGTAAAAAGCAGATACCAAAATGCCACCTGAAAAATAAAGATTTCCTGTAAACATGGCAGAATATTTGATATTCCTAATATATAAAGAGCTCTTACAAATCAATAAAAAATATTACTAGCTCAATATAAAATGAACTAAGGCATGAACAAAAAGTTTGAAAAGAAATATGAAAATCTTCAAATTAATATAGCTAGCATAAATTAAGAAAACATTTTGCCTATACAAACTGACAACTTTTAAAATTATAAAGTTCAGTGTTAATAAGGGTGGAGTTAGATAGGCATTTTTACATACTGTTACTAAAAGCACATATTTGTATAACCTGTCTGGAAGCAATTTTGTAATGTGTAGCAAAAGCCTTAAAATATTCATGTCCTTTATTTTAGTAATTCTCTTTTTGGAATCTATTCTAAGAAAATAACTGGAAATGTGCTCAACAATTTATGCATAAGAATAACTATTTCAGTATTATTTATAGCAGGGAATATATGAAAATAACCTAAGTATTCAACAACAAAGGAATGGTTACATAAATTATAGTGAAATCATATGATGGAATATTGTGCAGCTATTTAAAAAAATCAAGTTCTTGAAGAATATTTCAGCAGAGATCCTAAAATAATGTTAAAACTATGCATAGAAAAAAATAAAAGGAATTACACCAACCTTTATACTGGGTGGCGGGATTATAGGTCACTGAGTTCCCTTCTTTAGAGTTTTCTTGATTTTCTAAGTTTTCTATAGTGGGCATGTGTTACATTTACAATTAGAAAAAAATTCTTAAAAATTTCTGAGCATATAGTCACCAATCATCCATGCTTGTGCTTCCCTTTCTGTAGCCTTCTTCCATTTCAGTCCTTCCTTACAGCCCATTACAGTGATCATTTTTAAACACAGGTGGTTGGAGGGGGGGAGCGCCAGGGTGGCTCAGTGTCTGACTCTTGATTTCGGTTCAGGTCATGATCTCATGGTTTCTGAGTTCGAGCCCTGCATCGGGCTCTGTGCTGACAGTGTGGAGCATACTTGGGATTCTCTTTCTGCATCTCTCTCTTCCCCTTCCTTCCCCCAAAATAAATAAATGAAACAAACCTTGAAAAAAAATCTTTAAACACAGGGGACTGTGTCACCGTTTTTAGATCCCTCCCATGCTTCCTGTAACCCTTAATGTACATTTGAAGTCCTCAGTACGTTATACTAAGTGCTTCACAGTTTACCCCAATCTATTTGTTCCCACATACCTCATCTTCCCTAAACGTGTTCTGCTTGTCCACAGTTCCGTGGCTTTGCATATCTTGTCCCTTCTACCTGTTGTACTCTTAACTTCCCTTTTCCATCTGATAAGCGTCTTTCTTCAAAACTCAGCACGAGGACTCCCAGTACTTAGTTATTCTTTGGCGTGAGCCCAAGCACTCTACCAGACTTCAGTCACACACAGCATTTAGCCCTATTAGACTGCAAGAGCTCTGAGGCCAAAGTCTTTTCCTTATTTTTGTGTATTTTCTCAGCAATCTAGCACAATGCCTGGCATGTAATAGACATTAATGAATATCAGAATTGTGATCAATTTGAAGATTTCTGACTCTCCCCCCTGCACCCCTGAACTTGGTGATAGACAACAGGAGGAAGAGAGCCCCTGTAGCCATGATATTTCAGGGCCAGGAGAGCTCTGGTCCCAACTTCTCTGTTTGAATTCCCTCTATTAGGACCAACTAACATCAACCAACCTCTGCTTGAGTACCTCTTATGAGAGGGAGCTCATCACTTTTCAAAGCAGTCCTTGTCTGGATATCTTAGATTGTTAGAAAATACTTTTCTTAAAAAGAGCCTGAATCTTAGGAGTCTAAATCAGCTTTCAGTTTCCTCACAGGGGACATACAGGAATCAGCTTCCTCTGCCTTTATCAGCCTCCTTTTTACAAACTGATGTTTCCCCTTTCTTTCTATGGTGTAGAGTCCCCTACCCTGCCTTGTAGTACTGTTTGCTCCCCTCTGAAGTCACTACAGATTATCTCTACCTCACTCATTAATATGCAGCTGATGGTTCATGATAGTGCTTTCTATGTGTAAAAGCTCTATGGTTTACAGTAGGCCTTCACATATATGGTTGGCTGGGGCTCTTAGAGAACTGTGCCCAGACCTGCCCTACCCAAGGAAGCTGACGCAGGGTAAAGCAGGGTGAGCCTGTCATTGCTTTGTGAATGCAGCAGGATCTCTCATTAGCTGTTGACTCTTCTTGAGCTGGTTACCAATCCAAACCCCAATATCTTCATTGCTGAGTCCCATCTCTTTCACCCTATTCTATGCTGTTGGATTTTTAGATCCAAATTCAGGCCTTTACATTTATTATTATTAGTGTTATTATTATCATTATCATCATCATCATCTTGTACTGTTTATTGAGTCCCTACTGTATACCAGGGGTAGACACTTCAGATATATGCATATATGATATCTTTTGTCATATGTTTCGTTCCTTATTAAAATTATAGGTGAGCTTTATTATTTCCATCTTATAGGTGGGAAAACGGGAGCTGAGAAAGCTACACAGTTTTCCCAAGGTTGCATGAATAGCTTAGAAGAGACAGAAGTGTTTTCGGACTTCAAAGCCTGTGTTCTTCCCCCCCCCCCCCCTTCTTCTGCTTCTCATTATAACAGTGTGCCTTTCAAAGGGGAAGAAGGACCAGGACAGTATGACTTCAGTGTTCGTTGTGTGACTGACACAGTGTTGGGAGCGCTGCATCAATGATCTCAGTTAATCTCCATAACGATTCTGGGAAAGGCATCAGTTGCCTGCTTCCTGTACACCTAAGGCTCCTGCAAATGGAGCCCAAAGCAGAGGGGGCTCCTGGGGCTTTCTGTGGGACAGCCCCTGAAGACCCACTGACTACTGCATGGGAGGAACAGGGAGCTTCCAGAGTCCTCAGGGAGTGGGAGTGGTGGTCTACCTGGCACAATAGGACTGAGCCACAGTGGAGCTGTCCAGGGACAGCTGGTCAGTCACTCCCTGTGCCTTTAAGGACTGAATTCAAAGGAAGGAGAAAGTAGATGACAATGAAGTAAAGGGCTTTCATTACCACGGAAGTAGGGGTTCACCCTTCTCTCTGGTTTTGGAGGGGATTGCCGGGCTCTGAGTGCCTAATGCATGCTGGATTCATGGTTGTTACCTAGAAAGTAAACAAAAGGCCACTGAAGGCTCTGTCTGGTTTGGGATGCCGGTGTGAGTTTAAAGCTCCAGGCAAAGTTGGTTTGCTCAAACTACGATAAGTAAAAACATGTACTAAGTTCTTGGTCTGGGCCAGCCTCTATGCTAGGTGCTGGGAGTGTAAAGAAAAAGACACCTGCCCTGTAGAGATTGACACTGAGACAGAGGTAAGTACAGGCACATAAGGGCACATAAAGGGTCACCTAGATCAGACTAGAGATGGAGTATTACAAAAAACTTCTGTAAGAGATAATACCCAACCCAAGGTATGAAGAGTTGGCAGTGGAAAAAAGTAGATGGGCATTCCAAGCAGAGGGATCAGAATGAGCAAAAGCAGAGAGGTACAAGAAAACCTCCTTTGTTAGGGGGAACTAGACCCAATTCAGCGTTTCAGGGGCATTGGATGAGGGGCAGAGCACAGAAGATGGGTTGAAGAGGGAGGCAGGTACCAGTTCACAGAAGACCTTGCAGCCTCTGCTGCAGAACTTGAATTCACATAACAATTGCCCATATCCCAAATACCATTTATTCACTGTCAGACTCTGCCAGAACAGAGTATGGTATGTAGTCTATTCTAGAGACATGAATCACCCTTCAGCCCACTGTTCTCCCCTTGGATATGGGGACTGTCAGATGTCAGAATGAGGTGGTCATTTCTTTATCATCATTGCCATCATCATTATTGTGGTTATCATAATAACTGAATAATAAAGTGGAATTGCATATGAGAGAGAATTGTGATCCTCTACTTCATCAACCTAAAGTCTATGTTACATGAAAGCATGCCTCTGGCACTAGAAAAGAGTCAAATGGAAAAAAAGAAGAAAATAGTCAAATGGTCACTTCTCTGGCCATTTGTAGTCTGGTTGATGCAAACATTTAAAGGGTATAGAGAATTAAGACAACAAAGGACATATCTAGAACAGAAAGTTTTGACATTATAAAGCTCTTCAAGTGGAGATGTTAGTCGTAGTGGAAAAGGTGAACTATTGAGTTGTCCACAGTGTATTTACAGCATGTATGTACATATACAAATACAGCACATATGGCATGTATATGACCAGGGAGGTAGTTACAGCATGGCCTCTTGTTAGGAGGAGTAAAACCTTCTGGTTTCATGAGGGTGGTGGCCGTGTTGACTGAATAGCTTCATTCCATTCCTTTCATCCTCGTGGGGAGGAGCTTCCAAAATCCCCTCCCTTCAGGAGGCTGCTTCTTCTGAGAATTTAGTGGAACTCCTACTGGTATTGCCTTGTCTTGTTTACCATTAGGGTTCTTTGGGTTTTCTTCCTTTTTTTTTTTAATGTTTGTTTATTTTTGAAAGAGAGAGACAGAGCACGAACAGGAGAGGGGCAGAGAAAGGGAGACACAGAATCCAAAGCAGGCTCCAGGTTCTGAGCTGTCAGCACAGAGCCTGACATGGGCTTGAACTCACAAACTGTGAGATCATGACCTGAGCCAAAGTTGGACACCTAACTGACTGAGCCACCAGGCGCCCCTACCACTGGGGTTCTTTGGAAGGAGCCCAGAGTCTAGGACAGATATGTTCAAAGTTTGAATTTAATATGTGAATTAGCAGATCTACCATGGATCAAGAAAAGGAGTATGGCTGCTTGGGGTACATCCCCAGCTTTTGAAGTTGACATCCATTTCCTGGAACCTATATGCATCCTTTGGTACTTCAAGACAGCACGTGCAAGACAGAACTGACTCATAGTTCTGCTATAGCTCCTGGGGAACTACTAAAGCTGATGTCCCCTTGCAGGTCTGGGAGGACACACAGAGCCTAGTTAAGACTTCTGGTCAGAAGGCTCCCTTTTAAAAACTAGCTTCTTTGATCCTGTGGCCCATTCCTGACAGTGAGGCTGGCAGGAGCTGGCTATGTGCTGTGGGTGCAGACAGCTCACAGGAGACCTTGATAGGAAAGCAAGTGAGAGCCCTGCAATCCTCTTGCAGCCTGGGGAGAAGTGGGAAGGGGTGGCAGAGCCCCAGAGCCTCCTCACTAAATAAGGGAGCTTCATCACTAAATAAGGGAGCGCTTAAAATCTAACAGAAAAACTGAGAAGAGGGCCTCTCTGTTTCCCAATCCCAGCGCCACTATGGGCCTCTCCTGTGTCTGCTGGTGATGATGGAGTAGAGTGACCCTAAGAGGTGTGGCTTGGGCCCAGTGGACTGGCTGGAAAAGTTGGGGGTTCCCTCACTTGCTCTTAGTTTCTCCTATGGAGCGGGGAACTGGGTTTTAAGAGTGCCTTGAGGGCACTGAGGCAGAAAGCAACTCTTCACAAGAACCACTGATCTCTGGAACATCTTCCCCAAACAAGGCTGCTTTGACTAGAAGTCATTCAATAAGCAGCACTTTGGGGTAAGGCAATGGGGGCGAAGTGTTGCTTTGAACTGAGTTACTGGAGCCACCACTCTGGAAGGTTGGAAAGTAAGTGGTACAGATTTACAAGGTCTCATTAAACAGCCTGTGAGACTGATACAGGACTCTGTCCTTGGAGGTTCTGTGCTGTCCAAAGGGCTATGCGCACTGTGCCTCTGGATCCGGAACTGTGGCCCTGCAGCCTTCTTCAGTGCTCACCCTCCTTGCTTTCCCCCTGAGCTGCCGAGGTGGGGAAGGATGGGATCTCGTTGCTTCACTCTCATGAAATGGCGCATCAGTAAGTGCTACTTAAGAAAACACATGGTCTGCCCCTCGAAAAGGCCCCCCTCTGCTGCCGCCGCCACCAACACCTTTCTTTATTCCGCCCAAACCTCACCAAGGGGAATTCGAAACAACTGTGGTGATAAATCCGCCTGCAGATAATTGGCAAGAAAACAACACTTGTGCAGTATATAACGTTTTATGGTTGTTTCATGTACTTTATTATAATACTAATGAGCAGTTATATATCAGGAGCTAACTGCACGCCGGATTAGCTTGTTAGCATGATATGAAATGGCAGAGCAAACAGTCCAGGCCCCTCGCTCCCTGCATGCCTCCCCCACCCTCCCTCCCTACCCCTCAGTCCCATTTGCACTCAGTAATTAGTATGCAAATTAGGCCCCGGGACCACACAAGTTCTAGTATATTACAAGGGCTTTATTATGCTCTTGTGAGTACATGATGGAAACGGCCCATGACAGTGTTTATCTCAGTACCTCTGTCTTGCCTTCTCCTTTATCTCTCTCTCTTTCTCTACCCTTCTGCGCGCGCGCGCGCGCGCACACACACACACACACACACACACACACACACACCTTGCTTTGCATGGTCTACAATCAACCTCTTCCTGAAATAGAGCTCCAAACTTGATAGAGGTTTAACTAGGTCTTTCTGCCTCTATTTTTCCCTCCATCTAGTAATGGGAAGCCTGCTCCTTCTGGAAGCCATAGTTCCATTCCAGTTGTCATATTTGAGAGACAATTCTCCCTTTTTTTATGGTTGTTAGTGTGTGTGTGTGTGTGTGTGTGTGTGTGTGTGTGTGTCACAGACCCCTTTAAAAATTTGTTGAAAGTCATGGACCCCATACATATTCACATATACACAACACTTTATATTCAAGTTTAGGAGTCCTAAAACCCATGCGTAAAGGGGGAGCTATAGACTCCTTACCTCATATTAAGCCAAAAATTTGTTTGCCTTTATTTAATTCTCACCCTGGGATTAAAGTTCTGCCCTTTGAATCACTTCGGAAGAAATCTCTTCTTTACCATATGACAAATTGGCAAGTGTTTAAGAATTCCTATCACATTTCTCAAATTCTTCTTTCCCCAACTTCCTGAACCATTGATCACAAATCATGGTTTCAAGACATCTTTCCACCCTGACCGAATGTGCCCTGGTGATCCAGGGCCCACTAGCTGTATGAAGCCCAAATTGGAGCAGAATGTCTCCACTGTGCAGTGATGTGGCCAGCCTTCCTTTGTTCTGTCCACTGTACCTCACTAATGTGGCCAAAGTCTTCAGAAGTCTTTTGGCAAATGTAAATTCACCTAGAACTTCCAGGTCTTCTTCCCATGAATTATTCTCAAGGCACAACTCCTCCAACCTACACTTTCTCAGATTTTATATGTTTTTTTAGCTTACATGTAGAATGCTTGCTCTTTTCTATTAAATTTCACTTGTGTTCAAACTTGCAGAAGCGACTTTTGAATCCTGATTCTGTACTCCATCTTGTTAGCTGTCTTTAGCCTTGTCTCACTTATACGTTTATTTAGCCTTATTGTTTGTGATTCAAGTTGTTGATAAAAATGCTGAATAGAGCAAAGGACATAATCCTGCTGTATGTCACTGAAGACTGATCGATATTCTTTGGGCATGGTTATCCAGTGAGCTCTGGATCTTCCTTTCTCCTATATGTATGTCACTTCTTTTTTACCCTCTTTTTTGTTTGGTTTTACCCTACAAATGTTTTTGAAACCCTCCCCCTTCCTGAAAACATCTCCCTTGATCCTGTACTTCTCCT
Organism: Leopardus geoffroyi; assembly: GCF_018350155.1. Taxonomy (NCBI): domain Eukaryota; kingdom Metazoa; phylum Chordata; class Mammalia; order Carnivora; family Felidae; genus Leopardus; species Leopardus geoffroyi. The sequence continues at coordinate 35,086,090 of NC_059328.1, forward strand.
GAAGTACACCTATTTTTCACATTCCCTTCTGAGCTATATTCTTAAAAGAGGAGTCCACACTTTCTCACTTCCCATCCAGAAGTGAACTGACTGGTCTGGCTTCTGCCCCTACTCACTCCAATTAAACTGCTCTCACAAAGATCACTAACAACCACTGAATTTCCAGATCTTATGGACATTTTTCTCTCTTTGACTTATTTAATTTCACTTTTGCATGTGGCACCAAAAATCACTACCTTCTTCTTAAAAAGCTCTCTATTCCCATGACTTGCCATGACATGACTCTCATAGATTTATCCTAACTCTGAGCACTCCTTCTCAGTCTCCTTGGGTGGCTCCTTTTTACCTGCCCCTAAGCCCCTCAGCTCTCTACCTCTAGTTATGTTTTCCCCCTTCTTTTTATTTGTTCATTTGTTTGCTTATTCAAAATAAGTACCCCTGAGTAAGTCTATGTGCCAGGCATGTATTAGATGGTAAGATTCAAGGATTCTTATAGCACAGGTCCTACCCTCAAGGAGCTCAAGATAATAGTTATAATACAATGTGATGAGTGTTTGAAGGGAGGAGAGGTATGAGAAAGCTACTATAGGAGCCAAGAGGAATGGGTGAGCCAATCTGGAGAGGGTGGAAATGATTTCACAGCAAAGGTAATACTAAAATAAGTCTTAAAGAATGAGTAGGGGGTTACTAAGCTGTCCTAAAAATCCCTCATTTCTGAATCCACTACTTTATTCTGTTTCATCATATCACTGCAACACTCTTCCATAATTTCCCGATTCCCATCTCATTCCTCGCTCCCTTCCACCTGCATGAGTCCCCAGTCTATTCTCCACACTCATCATGAGACTCTAAAATGTAAATCTGATTCTTTGTAAAAGACTTTATTGACTCCCTTTGCCTATAAGATAAACTCCAAACTCTTCACCGTGGTATGCACAATCTCTCTTACAAATCTAGCCTCTGTTAACATGTCAACTCTCTTTGGGTGCTTTTTGTTTGGCAAGTGTCTTGCCTGCTCTGATAGGTTCCATCACAGTTGACCATGAGAAATCCAGCCTATAAAAGGCATTCTCTCACATAGCTTCAGTTGAACTTTGAAGAATCCTCCTCCACCCACCCAAGCTCAAAGTCTACTCCTGAAGACCTCCCACAGATATCTCTGAGCCACCTTCCTCTCCCACTGCCCACCTCTCTTTCCCAGGCTGCAGCAGAGCCCTTCAGTATAAGCAGGAGGAGAGAACAGGGCATTGCTGGCCAAAGGAGAAAGACAGAAAGGAAGAATCTGTAAAGCAGGAGCACAGAATAATGGGCTTCATGAATACTTAGCATAAGGAAGAGAGGGAAAAAAAATCTGTGTAGCAGGCAGTTTTTGTAAAGCGTTGAACTGTACCACACATCACCCCCTGACAGGCCCTGATGTTAGCTCCTGGAATGGATCACAAGAGACTCATTAGAAAAAACAAATATTATCGCACGCTGAAATGATTTATGGAGAAAAATGAAAAATTTTGTGTTGTTGCGTTCCCTCTCACTCACTCCCCCTCGCCTCTGCCTTCTTATGGGGAAGTTATTTATGGCTCCAGACCCTTAACAAGAGAACAGCAAAGCTCTGAGCTGATCACTCCTGCAAACTGCCTACATTTGATTTTTATTAGTGACTTAAAGCTTCCTTTTTTTTCTTTATTGTCCTGGGTGAACCAAAATGCATTTTAATGCCTGCTATTCAGGCCAGATAAGAAATGTGTATATGCCTCACACACAAACCAGCCACTACAACGTCTCTGCCCAGAATCAAGGGTGATGCTGAAGTGGGGAGGGAGAAAGATCAAACTCTTTGAGAGGGCAAGCCAGGTGCCATGAATGGGGCACTTAAGACATCTCCCCCTTGCATGGTGACCACGAGGTACAACAAACTGGGTTTCCTTGTTGAGGTAGAGACCAAACCAGGGAAGTTTCAGACAAGGAAAAGAGACAGTAATTAACAGTTATTGTGGTATTTGCTATAAACCAGGCATTATTCTAGGTGTTTTTACTTAGATTGTTTCACTTAATCTTCCTAACAACCAGGAGTTAAGAATCCTTATGCCTATTTTATGGAAGAGGAAACTGAACCTCAAAAAAGTCAACTAACTTATCCAAAGTCACATGGCTAGTAATCAACTGAGCTGGGATTCCAATCCAGGTCCATCTCATACCATTGTCTGGACTTTTTCCTCTGTACACATTGTCTCCTAGATTGAATCATGAAGTCTCTAGGAACGTAACTTCTGAGCACTAATTGGAAGATGCCTCAGAGACCTATTTCATAGTCCCATCCTTTGCCTGCCATAGAATCTTCCCCTTTTCTGTCCTGGATAGGTGTCACCAAGCCCCTGCTGGAGGCTGTTGTTTTTCAAGCCAGCCCAGGGCATTGTGGAACAGTTCTAGGTGACCCCAAGTGCTCCTCACACTAAACAGTGATCTGAACATCTCCAGTTTGGTCCATTGCTTCCCCATTCTGGTCACTTCACTCTGGAACAGGGCAACTGTTAAATCCTTCTTACCATGCATCTCCTGGCTATAGTTAAATTTACAAGATGAAATATTGAGAAATTCCTCTTGAGAAAAATTTTAGCATTTGAAAGTCCCCAGGTGGAAGGTAGTCCTTGCTTTCCTCACTGTGGCAACCAGGACCTGTGCTACAGGAGAGTCTGGGCTTGATATAACTAAAGCTGATCTGCCTGGCTGTCATGACCTTTGACCTCTGTCTTTGCACTCTGGTTTTCTAAGGCCCTAGAGTCTCTCTAGCTGCTTCTCATATAAATGATGGCAGCACTGGGCCAAGAATAGCGTGAGTACCAGCACAGACCCTTGTGGGCCCTCAAGATATGTTTACAGTTAACCACCATTTTTTCTTTTCCTAGTTATTTTCATTCTGATGCAGCAAATAGTGAACTTTTATCCTGAAACAGTTAACTAAGAAATCTCAGCAGGGAGAAGCTGACCAAGTCTTTCATTTGTATGTGGGTGCTGCTATTCCAAGGTCGTGGTCTCTCTAAGGACAGTGAGTGGTGGGTTACAGACTGAGCCCCCAGTGACTAGCCTTGGGAAATGCCCTGCTAATGCCTCTGTGCTTCAGATTGTCTCTGAAGTGGTCTCTGGAGAAGTGGTCAACAGGAAGTAGGGAACTACTGGAGAGTTGGTTTGGGAGTACAACCCAGCTAATCCTAATCTGTGCTCTCCCCTCCTCAGTTTGTCACAGGGGAAGCTAGGGTCCTAAGAGAGAGGACAGTGGTATCAGCACCACGGGCCTGGGAGCCCCAGATGAAAGGCCATGGGGGCTGCACTTCAGTGTGATCTGTAACTCACTCTGACATCCGAACAGAAGGAAGGGCCACTGACTGAGAAGCAGCCCATCCCCCTACCCTCCCTCCCCCACCACCACCAGTTTTCTTTTAATCCCCAGGAGAACTGGCAGCCCAGCTGGGACATTGCTAGCAGTTCCTCCCAAGCACCAAGTTCTCCTTTGGCAAATTGGGTTGGGCCAAAGAAGCCTAGAGATGGGAGCATAAGAGTGTTAGAGAAAGTAGGGGTGACAGAGCAGCTTGGAGTCTGGAGGGTCTGAGCCTCCCCGCCCTGCCCCGGCCCTTCCCGGGCCTGCTCTAGGGCCAGCCACACGGGGCCTCATTCCTGCAGGGCCCCGTCTCTCAGCAGTGTTGCTAGGTGCGGTGAGCCCCGGCGCCTGCCACCGGCTGGCCAAGGCTCTGCCTGGAGACCACTGGGGAGGCTGGGAAGAAGGAGCTGCATTATTTGGTTGATCCCTCCCTCCCTCCCCCAGCCTCAGCACAGTGAGCTTTCCGGAGGGATGGTTATGAGCCAGCCCATCCCCAGGCCTTCCTCTTTGTGCAGAGACCTCCCCGTCAGACCCCCCACCTTCGTGCACTACCCCCTCCCCCTTCCCTCCGGTTCAGCAGAGCCAGAGTTAAGCCCGGGGTTAATGCCCAGTGACACCTGCAGGTTGGCTAGTGTTGTTGACATGGGGGTGGGGGGAGGGGAGGGGTGATGGGGGAGATCGTTGGTGGCTTTATTATGGAGAACTCAGCAGGCCTGGGGCCTTCTATTGTCCAAGTGGCAAATAAATAAATAGGAGAAAGTAAGTCTTCCCCATGGCTTACCGACGGGAGGTTAACAGCTGGACATGACATGACAAATTGGGCATTTTTCTTTGGGGACTGATCCTTACAGCAGCTAGCAGGGAGAATGAGAGAGAAAGAGGGAGGGGGAGTTGAGAGAGAGAGAGAGAAAGAGAAAGCCGGAGCACAGACCCAGCTAGTTACCGAAGTCAACGTTGAAGCCGCATGTGCATGGACAGGGGTACGTGAACATGGCATCATATTTTGGACATTTGGAAAAAAGCATACACAAGCATCTTGCATGACTGCCTCAGGAGTGAATCCCAGAGCCCCAGAGGCTGGGTATCTGGCTGTGGGGGGAGATAGTTCTGGGATCTGTCTCCTTGGGCCCTCTCCCCAATCCTGCCAAATGGAAAACCAAAAGGTCAACCTTGGCTCCAATACTAAAGGATCTCCTCCCTCCAGATGGGTGGAATGTTGACAATGGTGGAGCCTATCTTCCAAGCCTGAGAGTGCAGAGGTGTACCCAGTTGGCTGGAACTGGTCCCAGCTGGGCAGCAGAGCATCCCGCTTGTACCTGTAGCTGGGGTCAGGGAGCAGCAGCTCTCCCCTGGCCCCAATCCACCTTCTCTCTCTTCCCTTAGGAGTGCCCAGCAGGAGGGCTGGAGACCCAGAGGCGATTACCTCTCTCAGACCATCTCAGTTGCCCACTGTAAATCGAAGCCAGGGTGGGGTGTGGGGAGGGGAAGAAGCAGAGAAGAGCAGAAGCAGATGGAGAATGCTTGATCTCTGCCAGGGCCTCGGAACTATTCAAGCCAAGGACTGGTCTCCACCTTTTTCTGAGGCAGCAGAGATGTGTTGGTTAATAGCTTGTTCTTAAGCCAGACAGATCTGGTGTCCCATGCTATTCCTTTTCTTCTTGGCCCTGTGATGTTCACATGTTATTTAACCTTTCTAAGCCTTGGTTTCCTTATAGGTAAAATGGGGATAATACTAGACCTTCCAAACAGGAAGATGCAAAGTTTAAGTGGGTTAATGCATGAAGTGTTGAGTGTAGAGTATGGCATACGACAAATTCTTTATAGACGCTACCTAGTACTATTCTGGGGCTGGCCAATCTTTTTCTCCCTTTTGCCCTATAGTTTAAGATTGACCAGGGGGTGGGAGCTCTATGGAACTGTCTTCTAGAGAGGGCAGGAAGTGCATATCCAGTCCACATCCACAAAAGTTACATCTCCACTATCTTCAAAGGCCGGGTGTGGATTAGTCTAGAGCCTTGCCTGCAAGAATCACCCCTTTCCCTTCATCCTTCCAAAACTCACGTTTCTAGTAGTGGGTTGCAAGGAGAATCCTTGCTGGCAGTGACTATGCTATGCTCCCTGCCCACTCCATGGGGGAAGCCTGGCCAACATTTCAAGGACATTTCAAGGGAAGAGAACATTCCTGACTTTCAGGAGGGCTTGCAGTTTGTTTTTCTAGAGGGCAAACATCCATTCTCTTTCTAGAACCAGAGAAAAACTGCAGGGAAATGGTAAGAGAAACTGAAGCAATTGATTCCTTTAAGAAAATACTTATTGAACACTTACCAAGTGTCAAGCGCTGCTCTAGACATTGGGAATAGAGCCAGAGACAAAGTAGGCAAAAATCTCTGCCCTCGGGAAGTTTACCTCCCAAGTCTCTGAGAAAGGCACCTCGGTGTTGGGACACCTCAGAGCTGCTTCCACCCCTTACATGGGCTTTCCAGTGTGGCCTTGGCCTATTGTGGTCTTTGATGCTCTTCCTGTTGGATGCAGGCCCACAGGAAAGCCAGTCACAAAGGAGCCTGGGAGATGTGCAGGACGTGAGCAAAGAGCTGATGGAACATCTGGCACCTTTGGTTGCACAGAGGGCAGTTTCTGACAATTAGCAGAAGCTTTATCGAAGGGAGGTTTCAGAGGAGGGGGAGAACCGTGGAAAAGGAAACTAGAGCATATTGTGAACTTATTCCATGCCGGAACGTCAGGCACTTTACGTACATTGTCCGATCTCACCTCATAGCTCCTCTGCAAGGCAGTTAATATTATTCTCCCCCTCCCCCACCCCAGGTAAGGACACTGAGAGTCAGAGGAGAATGTGACTTGTCCAAGACACAAAGCTGGTACGCGACAGGAACTGGATTTGAATCCAGACCTGTGGTTCTTTCCTCTGCCCCGTAATGCCCCACATTGGTTTGCAGGAGAGAGCCTGTCAGGGGGTTCAAAGGCAACAACTGTGGAAGAGAAAGAGGTCGGGAGAGCCAGAGTTTCGAGTGTTAAAAGGGCAAAGGAGAGGAGAAGCCTAGGGGGACCTCAAGAGCAGAGGAGACCTCAGCCTCCCTAAAACATCAGCCCCTTTATCCTTTCAAAGTTACAGTCCCTATGCCCTGACCCTACTGCAAATCTTTCTGTACTAGGTGAGGAACAATCTGAACCTGAGCAAGAGAGAGGGACAAGCTCTCTAAAGATCACTGACAGACCATAGAACAAAAGGGGTAGAAATCTAACAGGAAGGAGATTTGAAAGCTGTAGGGCCTTCACGTGTTGCCAAAATAGGAAGTACACCTTGGTGGCTCTTGCACATCGTCAGGTGGGCGACTTGTGGGAGGCTTGGGGGAGCTCACTCCCAGCCTTGGTTGTTCTGACCATTCAGCCTCCTTACAGCCAGTACCAAAGGCTGAATCCCTTGTCCTCCTCCCCAAGCCCAGAGCCTTGGTTCAGGGACCCCTGGGCCCAGCCCAAGAGTCCCAAGGGTCAGGCTTTCTACCTGGAGAATCACTTCCGCTGCCAGGATCTGAGACCAGGAGCCACACAGGAGTGCTCATCTTCCAGGAAGCCCTTCCCCCAGCCCCCGCTACTCACTCCCCTATATAATATTCCACGTTAGAGCTCATAAATGCTGCTGCGGGTCCCCAGCCTGATTGAATTTGGAAGCCATTGTTTACAGACGTCTGGCTGTACAGGGGGATTTATTGAATTTTCCATGAAATGTTGCTCCCCTAATGCTGTAAAAGGCAAGCAGCCCACATCAGAGGAGCCCTGCGTTACAGGATCATGTTACCCCGAGATGGAGTGCCTGCTTCAGCTCTGGCTGTGAGCAGACAAGAGAGGCCTTGGGGCTCACTCCTGACCCTGCCACACTGGCACCCCAGTGCTGCAACTTCTGAGGCGACATCTGTCCCTTTTTTCCCCTCAGCCCTCTTCCAGTCAGTCTCAAAGGCCTGGAGTCTCTGTCTCAAACACAGTCCTTAGAGCCACCCTCCCTCTCCCACACCTGCTCCTGCCTACTTCAGACAGCTTACTGCTGCGGCCTGGCCTGCCCCCCTGCCATGCTTCCCCTCTCAGCCTTATTGTGCCCCCTAACGCAGATGACATGGAATAAGTGTTCAGTAAATGTTTGTTTCACAAAGGAAGAGGAGGAGTCGGGGCAGAAAGAAGGGAGGAATGCATCAAGGTGTTCATGAGTGTCACAGGTGGAAAGGGACCCTTCCTCCAGGGATCACTGGCACACTGGCCCTAGGGATCTATGAACACAAGAGGTCCCAGGACAGGGGAAGGGCATTGCAACAGCCCCATGGGACAACTAAAGTGGAGATGTGTCCTTGTGTGCATCACAAAAATGCAACTGGGCCAAGTCTTCCCCCATGTTATTTTATTTTATTTTATTTTATTTTATTTTATTTTATTTTATTTTATGAGAGAGAGAGAACACAGCGGGAAAGCAGAGGAGGGGCAGAGAGAGAGAGAATCCCATGAAGACTCCATGCCTAATACAGAGCTGTTGTAGGGCTCCATCTCATGACTGTGAGATCATGACCTGAGCCAAAATCAAGAGTCAGACACTCAACTGAATGAGCCACCCAGGTGCCCCATGTCTTCCGCATTTAAAATATCTGTACCCTTCACTATCTCATGGCTCAAAGGGTTGTTTATAACTTAACCATCTTCACTTCTCAGCACTGGCTCATTTCTGCCATCATCCCTTCATCTTTCTTCATTGGATCTGTTCTCTTAAAGGTCATGCATCTGAATCCCTAAGTCTATCTTAGTCCTTGCCTTTCTCAGCACCTCTTTAGCTAACCTGCTGGCCACCTTTTGGAAACTCTTCTCTCTAGTACCATACTCCTGATTCTTGCAGACAGCTCCTTCTCTGGCTTTTTGCCCTCCTCCCGCCCTAAATAAAAGTAGGTGTTTTCCAGTGTTCTGTCTTTGACCCTCTGCTCTCCGTATACACTTGAATCTGATGATCTCATCCGCTCTGCAGCTGCAGCCATCATCTTTATTTAGAGGACTTCTGAATATAAAGCTCCAAATCTGACCTGTAGCTGCTCTGATCCCATTTTTTCCAACTGCCTGGTGAATATCTTCAGTGCCATGTCCCATAGACATTGCAGAATTCAATCCATCATCTAGCCCCACCCCCATCATAATTCACCTTCAGTGGTCCTTATTTCTGTTGATGACATTATCATCCTTTCAATTACCCAGTCATGAAATCCTGGAGTGATCTTTGGTACAGAGGCTGTAGATCCATAAACCCACTGCATACTGAATATCCCCACTTGGACCAAAGCTCAATCTCCACTCAGCATTATGACTCCTCAACATGCACACACATACACACACAACTTGTTCTCTATCCTTTGTGTCTCTCTCAGCATGAATAGCACCACACACGTCCCAGGGAATGTAAGCCAGAAACCTAGGCATCCTCACTGTCTTCTCTCTTGGCCTTATATCTCCCATGTTCCATCAGTCACTAAATCTTATGGATTCCTTATCATCCCTTATGTATGCCCCCTCATCTCTAGTCCCTGCTACCAACTTAGCTCAGTATGGGGTCTTCAGTATGTCTCACTTATATTATCTAAAAATCCTCCCAACTCGGTTGTTCACCATTCAGTCTTTCTTTCCCCCACCAATCCTCTACCCTGCTGGTAGCACAATGCTGCTAGAATCCCACTCTAATACCTGCCTAAAACCCTCCAAGTGCTCCTCATTGCTCCAGGATAATCTCCAAGCCCTCCAAGTCTCCAAGCATTCTCACACACCCTTTACCTGGCATGCTGTCGTCTACCCAAGCACCTCCCCACCCCCCACCGCCGACTCCTTTATTTGGCCTCCATCAGTACACTCCTGATCATTCTTTAAGACCTAGCTCAGAGATCCTCTCCACTGTGAAGTCTTCCAACCCTTCTAGGCATAAATGAGCCCTTCTTCCCAATAGGCACTTGGTTCACTGCCACCATCAGAACAGACACAATGTAGCTTTATCATGCTTAGTATATGTGTATGGCTGTCTTCTCTAGCTAGGCCATATCTTGTTAGTTTCTAGCCCCAGTGGCTAGCACAGCACCTTACAATCTAGGAGGATCTCTGTGAATCATTGCTAAAGACAGGTCAAATTTAAGTAAAAGAGGCACAGCATCTTTATCTATGGTGGGATTTTTTTTTTCTCTCCAACTTTTCTGTAGTTCTCAAAAGGGGCAGATTCCAAAAGGGATAATCTCTCTCTTGCATCACATTGTTCCCAGGCTGATCCTGGTGTGTTCAGGAGGCATTCACCAGCCTCAAGTCTCTAAAGTCTAGGAACTACCTCCCTCTCCCCCAGCTTCAACCAGCCTGATCTGTCATCCCTCCCAGTTCTGCCTCCCCATCTCACAACCCCCTTCCTCTTCCTCTCCCCGCCCCTTAGCTGGGGAACACCTGGCCTCTCCCATTCTGACTGAAGGACCTCAGAGAGAAAACAATGATCCTCCAGAGACATGTGTTCACCACGTTAAGAAAACACACCACACTACGGGGGCCAGCCTAAAGGACGGGGTCTCTAGCCAGGGACAAGGAGAGTCCCCACACCAGTTTCTTAGCTCTCAGACAGACCCAACCTCAGTCTGACTCAGGGGGTGAGCAGTGGTTCTGGAGAGAAGTAGCAGGACATTGTTTTCTCAGATTTAATTGGTTTATTTATCCTATGCCTGGGCTCCATCTGTCCAACCTCCGAAAAGAGAAGCAGCAAGGGCTCCAAGCCACCATAGGAGCCCTGTCCTCAGCCTATAGCTCTGCAGGGACTTGGAGCCAGCTGAGAAGTTTGGAGTTTGTCCTCTGCACGGCAAAAGCCAGGGAGGCCTTCAGGCCCTAAGGGCCTATTGCCCAAAAAGAGAGCAAATTGATCAAGGAGAGAGCATAGAGAGCCTAAGTGCACACCTGAACCTTTCTGACTGCTGCCTGGTGTCCTCTGTGGTCCCCTTATCAAGGCCAGGAAGTCCACGGGGTTTTAGAAAGGTGGCCAAAGGCTGACCCAGAGAAAAAACCCAGAGGGCCCGGGTCTGACCTCTCCTACCTGCTGCTGTGTGAGGCAGGTGTGATGCGGAGGCAGGTGGAGGTATTTAGGATTAGATAGACATCCCCTGGGGGGAACCCACTCTGTGCCAGTCTCAGGGTGCATTAGCTGGGAAAGCCATTGAGTGCCAACAGCTGCCCTTGATTTTGCAGCATTCTGGCAGCATTTGTGTCCCCAAACTCACGGAAAACAAGAGTAAAGCTCCTCCCTCTGAGGGCTTGTCATTAATGATGAGCTGATGGGAGGAAAAAGAAATGGGGAAATCAGGAGAGCCTGAGATTCTAAACAGATGCAGAAAAATCGCTTTTCCACCTTTAGGAGCAGGAACCTCTCCAGAAAGCAAAATTGTATCCGCTGAGGATTTGCCCAAGATAGGTGCTCCGCTTTATCCCAGCCCCAAGATTAGGCTGCAGGAGATGTACCAAAGTATATCATAAGCTTGTATTGTATGGATCGTAAGCATAACATAAGCCTGTGATCAGCTTCAGTGGCAACTTATCGGAGACACTCAGGAAATTCTTGACCCTCCCTGCAATGCTTCCCTGGTTGGGTTGGTCCCATTCATGTCATCCCCACCCTCCACCCCTGAATGTGTGCCTCCTCCTAGTGTTACATAGCATACTTAACCCATGGTTCCCAGAACCATGGGGACCCTGAGGCAGGCCTTGACCTCCCACTCAGGTTGTTCATGGAACTTTGGATATCCCATAGTACCTTTATGCCAGCAGAGCAGAAGCCAAAGTCATTGTTTTCCCCAGTGCCCACCAAAACTGGCCCCTTCTCTGGAAGTAACACCAAAATGTGCTACCGTCTTCAATTCTTGACTTTATCACCCATGCATCATCAGATAGGAAGTCCTATCCTTTCTTTCCCCTATCCTTTTTCTTCCCACAACAGCCCCCAAGGGGGAAAAAAGGAAATGTGATTCCACCTTCCAGAGATAGCCATGATTAACCATTTGGTACTGCATTTCTTTTTTTCAATGAAGAATTGAAATAGCACAGACCTTAGAGTCAAGAATATCTGAATTTGAATCCTGGCCATATTACTTAAAAACTGTATGACTTTGAGCCTCTGGTTCCTTATCTGTAAAATGGGCTTTAATAGTACCTACCTCATTAAGATAGTAATGAGGATTAAAGGGAATATTATAAGGAAGGTAGGTAGTTTATACAATGCCTGATGTGTAGTAAGCTTCAAAAAATGTTAGCTACTGCACACCTGGTATTTCAGTTGGGTAAGCATCTGACTTTGGCTCAGGTCATGATCTCACGGTCCGTGGGTTCGAGCCCCACGTCAGGCTCTGTGCTGACAGCTCAGAGCCTGGAGCCTGCTTCAGATTCTGTGTCTCCCTCTCTCTCTGTCCCTCTCCCATTCATGCTTTGTCTCTTTCTCTCTCACACACACAAAAATAAACATTAAAAAAATGTTAGCTACAGATTTACAGAAAAATTACAAAAATCATATAAATTGTTCCTATATACCCGTCATCCAGCTTCCCCAATGTTAACATCTTAGATCACCATCTTATATTTGTTGGAACTAAGAATTAGTTAATATTGGTACAATGTTATTATTAACTAAACTATTAAGCTATAACTACAGACTATATTTGGATTTCCATAGTTTTTCCACCAATATCTTTTTTCTGTTCCAGGATTCAATCCAGGATACTAAATTTCAGTTGTATCATGATTTTACCACTTATCACTCTATTGCAAGCATTTTCTAATTCTATTTAAATATGCTTCCAACCCCTTTTTTTCCAATGATGTTAAAACATTTATTTTCTTTATTTCCTTGCATTTTAATTTATTGAACCCTTCTCCCTTCGATGAATTCTTAGATGATTCTTTCTTTCTTTCTGTCTTTCTTTCTGTCTTTCTTTTTTTCTTTCTTTCTTTCTTTTGCTATTATTAATAACACACTGATGAACATCTTTGAGCATACATATTTTTGAATTCCTGATAATTATCTTAGGTTATATTCCTAGCAAAGAAATTATTGTGTCAGATGGTATGAACTTTTAAAAAGTTGTTGATACATAGTGATAGACAGCTTTCCAAAAATGTTATACCAATTCACAATCTCCTCAGCAGTGAATGACTATACCCATTTTCTTAAACCATCACCCACATTATCAATTTTTAAATATTTAGTAATTTGGTTAGCATTAGAAAACCCCCATACAGAAAAAAAAAAAGCCACTTTCTACATTATTATAACAACCTCCCCATTGGTCCCCTTACCTCCGATTCACCTTACACATCACCACCAGGTTACACATCGTAAGGCTACAATTTCACCATGGTCCTTCTCTGCTCAGAATCCTCATTCCTGCTCCCAGACTTGCCTACTCCATAATGCAGAGCTCCTCAGGCTGACATTCCACAAGCCAAGCCAAGCCATATATTTTGTTTCCTCCTGACATGCACCTCCATCTTACCTCCTTATGGGAGATGGATGGGAGCCCTGTGGGGCCCTGACCCGGAGTTGGAACTGGTTTGATGTATGCAAGCAGAAGCTAGTGCCCCTCCAGTGCTGGGAGATGCCATCAAAGAACAGGCAGCAGGCTATTGAAACAGGAAGTATGGAAGCTGCTTGGTGGTTCTGATAAACCTCATCCAAGACAATTTTGGGGTACTCAGAGAAAGGAGCTCAGTAGCAGACTTAGAACTTGTGAACATGGAAACTCCAGATCCCTGTAACTGGCTTCCTTTAGGCTATACTCAGACATTCCATCTCAACATCTCTTCAAGAATGGAAATGAAACACACCTTCAACCTCCTGTCAGACCTGCTCCTCCCCTCTTCCTTATTTATGTCCCCTCTCCACAGACACTAAGTCAGAAATGGGAGCAGTCCCTGACTCTTCTGTCTTCCTCCCTCTCCCCATGCAATCACTAACCAGTCCATATTCTATGAAGTCTCACTGTCTCTGTTCCTGTTCCTGTCCCTGTCCCAGCCTCCAAGATGGCCCCCTGGTCCTATCTTGCCTCTTCCAACCACAGTGCAACCAGCTACTTCAATACAAAATTGATCGTGTTCATTCTCTACTTAAAAACCACCAGTGGCTCCCCATTGCTCTCAGAACAAAGTCCAAACTCTTTAATACAGTCTAGAAGGCTATATATGATCTGGTCTACCACCTTTCCAGACTAATCTCTCACCACTCTGCCCCTGACCTACAACTCCAGTCATACTGACTGACTTTCAGCCTTCCAACACACCAGGTTCCAACTCCTCACCTTTGTACATGCTGTTCCCTCCTTCCCCCCAACTCTTCACTCCTTTCAACTCCCAAGATTTCCTTCAGATCATAGCTTGGACTCACTTCCTCTGGAAAGCCTTCTGTGTCCCACCTCCGAAGATTAGGATAAGTGCCACATTTGTGTATTTCCACTTCACCCCATACACACCCCTCTAATAAGGTTATCTTATTATAATTGCCTAATTACTCCTTTGTTTCTCCAACAAAATCACATGCACAGTGAGACCAAGATTGTATTTTGTTTACTGTTTGTTGAATCCATGGTACATAGCATGGTGTCTAGAACATGGTAAGTGCTCTACGACTATTTGCTAACTATAAGAATGAATGAATGCTTCAAACCACCCACCTTCCCAGTTCTGACATTTTCTGTGTCTCAGTTTAACTTCTATTTTTATTTATTTATTTTTTTAAGAGAGTGAGCAGGGGAAAAGGGCAGAGGCAGAGAGAGAGAGAGAGAGAGAGAGAGAGAGAGAGAATCTTAAGCAGGATCCATGCTCACCTCCATGCTCAGCTCACCATGGAGCTCAGCCCGAGGTGGGGTTTGATTCCATGACCCTTGGATCATGACCTGATCTGAAATCAAAAGTTGGATGCTCAATCAACTGAGCCACCCAGGTGCCCCAGCTTCTTTTTAGCCATTGTACTCTCTGCAAAGCTATAGGAATGAACATCTAAGTAAAGTTATATGAGAAGCTGCCCAGGCCAAGAGCATGGAATAAAATTTGTTTGGTTTCTCTACAGTTTGCCCATCAGCCCAGAAAGGAGTGGCATTTACTAATACAATCCCAAAAAGTCCATGGTAGACAAAGTAGGATGGAACTGAAAAGAACTTGCTAGAACAAATATGTCTAGCTAGTGTGATACATCTGAGGATGCCTGCAGTATTAGAATTCTAGGGGAAAACAGAGGTCCACAAATGGCGTAACTGAGGAACATCTGAGGAAGGGACTATTTGCAAAGAGAAGGTGAAGTGCAGCAAGGGAGCTGTTACCACTCCTTGGCCTGAGGGAGCATGTGCCAAATCCCAGACAGAGCTGTGGCTACAACTACGGCTGTGCTTAGGAGCTGTGACCTTCAGTAGAGGAAGAAGGAGCCAGGATAATATTATCCCAACTGCCTCTCTCCTCCTGTTCACTAATGTCCTCTATGTGTCAAACCCAGTAAGAATCCTGAAGGCAAGGAAGCTTGTTTGAGGCAGTCCATTGTGGTCAGCTTCCTGGGCATAGGATAGGATGGAGAAGGGTGGTATGTAGAACTGGAGGGGCAAACAGATTCTGCCAGCCCCTGCTCCTAAAATGGAGGCAGGATGGAGATGAGGAAGGCTGAATCTCCTTGTCCACTCAGGCTTACCCAGAACAAAGAGCAAGAGTCTCTGAAGAGGCAAAGCCTAGAATGTAGGGAGCTGACAGCCTGGTGGGCACTGAGAAGAGACAGGCCAAAAAGTGAGAACCTCTTATCACTGCATAGGGAGTGTCCTTCTCCCTCGCCCTACTCCTCTGCTGATTCACTCCCTGAGTACAGTATCGGGCCCCAAGCTAAGCAGAGTAGGAATCCTGACATGTTTCTCAAGATTACACTCCCTGGTCTATCCATGCTCAACAAAGCTGTCTGTCCTGTAGAGCCAAGAACCATCCTAATAGCTTCTTCAGTGTGCAGAAGGAAGAGCTTCGATGTTAGATTCAAGAATAGGAAACAGGCAGGGATAGGAGTGGGGCATTGACCAGGGGCCCAGAATCAAATGACAGGAGAATGGAATGGCAAAAAGATCTATCTTTTGCCCAGAAATCATCTGAGGCAAACCTGTGGGGCCAGGCCACCCAATGCTCCATAACGGAGTAGGTCCTTGCATGCAGCCAGGTGGAGAACCAGTCTAGGTCCTGGCGGGAATTTCACAGCAAGCAGGTAGAAGGCAGTGGCCTTCCCGGCTCACCTTCCCCACTCACCTCTTCACTCTGTTTGATCTCTTCCTCTTTATTCCCACTGTTTCCCTGTTCCATTGTCCTAGCTGAGGCCTCTCATCCTTTCTCCTGGATTTTTGCCATAGCTCCTTCGCAGTCTCCCTGCCAATAATTCTGATTCTTTAATTTCTCCACACTGTTTCAAGAGTGATATTTCTTTTTTTTTTTTTTAACATTTATTCATTTTTTGAGAGACAGCAGCATCAGCGGGGGGGGGGGGGGGGGGGGCGGGGGCAAAGAGAGAGGGAGACACAGCATCTGAAGCAGACTCCAGGCTCTGAGCTATCAGCACAGAACCCAACGCAGCCCAAAGCAGGGCTGGAACTCACAAACTATGAGATCATGACCTGAGCCACCCAGGCGCCTGAGAGTGATATTTCTATACTGCAAATCCAATCATGCCTCACCTCTTCCTTAACTCCCTCAATGGCTCCTTTTTGCCTACAGGATCAAGTCCAGACTCGTTAGTACAACATTTAAAGCCCTTTATGAGCTGACCCCACCCATCTCCCCAGTCTCAGCCCTTATGGCGCCTCCATGCATACCCTAAATTCCAGCCATATTGAAGTACTTCCTTTGCAAATACCAATTTATTTTTACCTCCTTGACTACACATACCCTTCCCTCTCCCATGAATGCGCTCTATCCCTTCATCCACCTGTTGAACTCCTACTCATGTTCCAAGATGCAGCTCAAGTGGCATATCTTCCTTAAAGCCTTCCTTAATGTTGCTGACCATTCCCCCCTTTGTACCTACCCAGAACTTACTTTTCTAACCACACCATTTTCTAATGATCTGTCCATATGTTTTTCTTCCCTACCAGACTTTGAGCTTCTTAAAGACAGGTACTGTATTTCCTTGGATCTAGCACAGTGCCTGGCACATAAAACATGCCCCATAAATTGCTAGTTAATAACAACCTGAGTGAACAAATGACTCCCTTCTGTGTCCTAAGATTTGGCCACTGTCCTCTGGTAAACCTACCTTCTTTTTATTGCAACCCGCCCCCCCCCCCACACACACACACACTGGTGGACCTATTTAGGATATCTCCTTTCCTCTCTTATCTCTTCCTGGCTGCTCCTAATGTTCATTTTTAATCAAAGTTCCCCTCTGTACAAATGTTGCTGGACAGGGAGGGAGTACCCAGGGAGCTCACAATGCAACTGGGCTCAATGTTCTTGCTCACTAAGAACCCCAGGAGGCCAGAAATGGCAAAGACAATCTCCGTGCTAATGGGGAACCATGGGACCTCATTCTGCATCTCTCTGGGGGCTGAGCTGAAGGAGCTTCTTTCTGCTTAGCTCTGAAATCTACCGGTTATTTTGAGTCTTAAATTTAAGAACTACCCTAATCTCTGTCTGCTCCTTTCCATCTCAGGGCCTGATTGTCATAGGATCTGGAAGATCTTGCCTTGGGAATTCTGACTCTGCTTTTTTACTCCCTATAGGGCAGCACAGACTTTCCTTTGCTATTGGACTGACACTATTCTGTTCTAAGTATCTCTCTCACTCCCTATTTCCCTCCTCCCCACCCCTTCTTACTATGCTTATTATCAGTACTTAAACATATTCTTTTATTTTTTCACCTCCAAATCTTGAAACTTGTCATTTCCTTGTTCTGGGATACCTTTATTTCCTTATCACCTTCTCCATAAAATCTTTTTTGATCCCTTTTCTAAACCTTACAGAATTTCTCCCTTCTGTGAGTACCCATGGTCTCATGCATTTTTCTTACAGCACTCACTGTGTTCTCCCTGTATTGACACTGTTCTTTCTAATCCTCTTATAAAAGTGTAAGCTTCTAGATAGAAACTGTTCAGGTTTACATCCTGCACAATGCTTTGTCATAGTAGGTACTCCATGAATATTTATTGTATTGAATTGAAATACCTTGAAAACCAGGATCATTCATATTCATTGGTTCATTCACTGAACAAACCCTGATTAAAGAGGCATATATGACTGTCTTTCATAAATTTGTCCAAATACTTTTTGATTCATTTATGTTTTCCGCTAGACCCACCACTTGGGCTAATGAATTTAAGTTTACTGGCCACTGTGTTAAATAGCAACCACCTTTGTTCAACTCAAATGTGCTCAAGCTTCCAAAGCAAACCCACTTGCCTAGGGTTTCAGGATTTCATGAGTAAGTCTTTAATCACCTTCTCTACACTGTTTGTGATTTCCTGTACATCCCCCAGCAGCCTTCAGCTTTGCAGACTTGAGAGTAAGTCATTTAACCTTTCCTAGTAAGGAAGTTTCACACCTCCTGGATCTTCTGTAGGACAGGACAGATTGACACAGCAGAGCCCTGCAGATAGGACTGCTCCAGCTGGACACCTTGAGAAGTATGTTCTCCTTCTTCTTTAATATCTTATTCATGGCTCTCTTAGTCTTTTAGCCAACAGCCTCGGGGAACTGTCTAAATGAAGAAGGATTTCCAGGTCCTTTGCCAGAACCGTGGCTGACCATGCAGAGTTGAACACTGGAGAGGGAATTTTGATGTGTTTATCACAAAAGGCGCTGCCTTGCACTTGCTCACATTTAATTGAGTCTGTGCCCTTTTGCCCTGAAGTCTTCCTGCCAACTAGATCCAGAAGGATCCTGGAACACAGCATCCCATGGCCCATCCCCCACCATATATGCACATATACTCCAGGGGTCATGCCTTTCTTTGGCTGGATGCCTGGTGCTCTTTTCTGGGAGAGTCCTTGCACCATGTGAAATAGCTATCTCTTCCCGTTCTGTCTAATCAGACACAAAACCTGTAAGACTTTGTCTAAGCTTTCAAGGACCTCATGGTAGACTAAGGGGGGAAAATAGATGCATATGATAATACTATTAGTAGTTGCATCTACTGCTTATTGAGCATGTCCTACATGCCAGGTACTGTATACATTCTTTACAATGAGGATCAAGTTTAACCTTTTACAAGAGTCCTGCAAGGTGGGTGCTTTAACCCCATTTTACAGATGAAGACACGACGGCATAGAAAGGTTAACTAACTTCCCCAAAATCACACAACTAGTAAATTCACAGCTAGAATTCATACATAGGTGTGTCTTACTCCAAAGTCTGTGTCCTTTGCCACTACATTATGTGGTCTCAACACATAACAATTACACAACATGTAACTGGTGAAAGTGAGCAGTTATTGGGCTATTCCGGTCTCTCCTGAGTTACCTGTCACCTGTCTCAACCAGTCTTTTTCAGACCTTAGCTTAAACCTCATTTCCTAAGGGAAGCTTTCCCCAGTCCCCATTGTTTATTACCATAACACCTGTCATTGTCCCTCACGGACCTTATTTAGGAAATTATTTGTTGAATGTTTTTGTTTCCTGCTGGAAAGCAAGTCCATGAGGACAGGGCCTATGATAATTTTGTTCCCCATTCTGTCCTTAGCACCTAGCATAGTTCCTAGCATATAGTAGATGTTCATTAAACATACCTTTCTCAGAATGTCTCCCTTACAGAGCTTCACTGGTTTGCAACCCCACCTCATCCCCAGTTTGGAGCAGGACACCCCAAGGCTGGCTGTGCTGTGCCATGTCCACTTGCCTCTAGAACTTCCTTCAAAGGTGGTGGCTCTGACACCCCTGGCCTCTGGCCTTAGCCTTCCTGTCTCTTGGCTACCATGAGTTTATTTGCATTTTCATGCTTTTCTGTGGAAGCAGGGCATCCCCTCAGCCCCAGCAGGGAAGGGTGCTGACAGGAGCAGCCAATAGCCAGGATACCAGGTTTCCCTTTGCTAAGCTTTTTCCTAGGAGTGATTTAAGGCCCTGAACAGATAAGTGAAGAGCAAAGCCGCAATGAAGTCAGCACTCTGCTTATTAAGTGGAAAAAGCTGTGCTCGGCTTATTGAAATGTTCATTAGACAGATATATAGAGATGAAAAGGAGGAAGGGGGGGCAGGCAGCACCACAGGATCAGACCAAGCTCATGTAGGTGAGGCAGGGGGCACCTCAGGGGAGACCTCCATCTAGCCCAGAAGGAAAAGGAGTTGGGGCTGGAGTGGGTGGGTGGTGCCTGGGAGGCAGAGGGGCCACAGCTCTGACTCATGGAAAGCAGAGCAAAGTTGGGGAGAGCTGTGCCCACTGAAACTGCTCTCAATCCAGGGTGGTGGATGGAGGGACTTGGCTCTAGGGCGTCAAGGCATCTTGGCCCACTTTTGAGGATGCTCGCTTCTCTGCATCAAATGCCATTCCCTTTGCCCTGGGCAGATAATTTCCAAAGACCCCTGACCCTGTTCACTTGCCTGCTTTGGAGGCAAGAGGGTGACCTATGCTTTGTGAGGGAGAATGGGCCTATACAGAGAAGTGTGGTGAAGTGGCCCCATACTGCCTCCTCTGAGGGCGCCTCCTCTCTGGCAGAGCCCCCCCTTCCCCACCTACTGCTCCATCAGCCCTGAGCTCCCTCCAGGAAGAGCTGTTCCTGGGGTGGGAGCTGAGGCTTGCTGGGCCCCCTCGGACCAGGCCGAGTCATAGCTCATTTAGGACCCTCCACACTCCCTGGCTTCTGTCCTCTTTAGTGCCCACACAGATAGCACCAGCAGAGCTCAGGGCTCCGGAGTGGGGCAGCCTTTAAAAAGGCTGTAGCCACTTGCTAACTGTATCACCTCCTGAGACATGGTGAGAACCTGTGGTGAGCAAGAACTTGTCCGATGGTTCTACGTCCCCAGCACTAGCACAGAGCCCAGGGCCAGAGAAGGGCATCTTCCATATAAGGTTGAGTTGAGGGCCAATTGAGTGAGTGAAAATTCTGCACCCCTCTCTCACCTCTCAGATACCGGAAGAGGGAAGAACCATGATGTGACTAGAGGAGCAGGTGCAGTTTCTAAACAGGAAAAATAGCCTCAAGATTTTCCAGCATCTTCAGATTCCTTTCTTGCCTTCATCAGTTTGGGTCCCGGAGAACAGAGGTGGTGGTAACCAAATAGATAAGAAAAAGGACACTGGCAGGATATGTGTGGGAACAGAACAATGAAAACAGTATCTTTAGAGTCTGAGTGTTTTCACACACATTATCTCATTTAATCCTTATTGACTTATTCAATTAATAATTGAAGTCCTATTCAACTCCTGTACCTAGCAAGTCAGCAAGCTGTGTTCAAACCTCCTCTGAAGCCATCTGATCCATCCCTGCCCCTCCTTCCCAGTGCCACTGCCCTGGTCAGACACACCATCTCTCGCTCAGCCCAGGGATCCGGCGTCACTGCCTTGCCCCTACCCTTGTGCCACTGCCCCTACCCTTGTGTAGCGAGTGGCTCTGCAGAATGCAAACTTCATAACACTTCTCCATTCATTCTTTCACTCAGCAAACCATGATACCAAGCCAGACTCCTGGGGATGGAAAAATGAATCAGACATGTATCCTGACCTAGAGAAGTTTATACTCTATGAAGTACTTGTACAAAGAATCACGATTATCAAACAGTGTGATTGATGAATGCATTGAGAGGTCAGGGAAGCCTTCCTGAAGATGTCTGAGCTGTGTCCTTAAAAAAGAGCATATGTTTACCAAGCATTTGGGGAGAAGGAATTTCTTGGCAGATAGTACATGGATTTGGGGAGAGACTCTAATTGTTCAGCCATGGTGGGAAATAGTGGAAAATTGTGTTAAAGATCAAGGAAGGGTGCAAGCCTTGAAGGAATGTCCATGCTCTATCAAGGAATTAGACCCATTCTGGAGGCAACTAGAGGTCACTGAAGAGGGAGGATCACCCCAGGAGCAGTGGGAGAGGTTGTCTAGAGGGGCCGACCAAAGGCAGGGCCTTTGGGAGGCCATCTAGATGGACCAAGTAAGAGATAATGCATCTGACCAGAGCAGTGGCACTGGGAGGGAGGAGCAGGGATGGGTCTGTAGCTTCAGAGGAGGTTTGAACTCAGCATAGTGACCTACTAGATACGGGAATGAATGAGGCAGTTTCCGTTTCACAAGGTGGGAGAACGCTGGGGTAGTGCCCCATCCAGGTGGACTCAGAGCAGGGTGAGGAGTCCAGGATGCTGCAGGGAGCTGGGGCCACCTCAGCCCACCGGGCCATCTCTGCCTCTGATGCTGAGGCAGCTGACACCTGCTCCCAGGCCCTGATGACTCCATTTCCCAGCTCCAACCCCCCCTCTGCCTCGCTGACTTTGGAGGTGATTAGTAATAAAACTTTAACAAGCATCCATAGGTGCGTCTCCCTGTCACTTTTATGAGGCCATTTCCTGAGCAAAGATATAGGAGTGCCTTCAGCCTCTCCCGGCCATGTCGTTGCTGCCACTGTTTCAATCTCCGCCTCAGACTCAGCAGGTCCCAGACAACCACAGGGGCTAAGTGGGTGTCTGGAGGGAACTGGAACATGCTCAGCCCTAAAAGGCAGGCACAAGCTCCCTATATGCCCCCAAAAGTTTCTTCCTGAGGACTGGAAACTGTTGCTAGAAAGCCTGGGGCCATTTGCACTGCTTGGGCCATTATGAATCAAAAAGGGCCTCATTTCTCCTACCTTCCCCTCCTCCACCCCACATGTCTCCTTCCAGCCTTGTCCTAGAGTTTCTTGATTCATTCCATCAATGTGTATTTATCCAACACCACCACAGAAGGATGTCCGGGATCCAGTCAAGAATCATACTTGCCCCCTGCCCTTGGGCTGCTGGTGACCTGAGTGGGGCTGAGAATTACAGACACCTACCAGGTAACTGAAATATACTGTGATCAAGTTCTCACAGGCCTGAGTAAAGAGCTATGGTGGGAATCCAGAGAAGAGAGCACTTCGTGAGGCCAGGGCCATGGGGAATAGCTTCAGGATATTTCACCAAGAAGGGGACAATGGGCCAGGGCCTTACCAAATTAGAAGGGTTTTGTGAACTGGGGAGGAGGGAGGCAGCCCCTTCTCTCCCAGCACCGTACTAGGGACACAGGGGTAAGGCCAGGCTGGGCCCCTCCAAGCTGAGCATGCTCTAACTGGGCTGAGCTGAAGCTCAGGCACAGCCCCCACCCCCAACCAATCTGCCTGTTGGCCGCCTGCTGTGGGAGGCGGCTGAAGTGGCACAGTTGATTGTGGACAAAGGGGTTCTATCCAAAAAAGCTGAGGACTTGAAGGGTGCCTTGCTTTCCTCCCAGCCCTGATGGCACCTGTTCCAAAGCCATCCAGGGAAGTGGGGCCAGGTAAACAGGAAGAGGGGAGGCTGCTGCATTTGATACTGTTGGCTCCTTCCTCATCCTTAAAATTCCCTGTCACTGGGCTCTGTGACCCTTTTGTGTCCTATAGTATGCCATAGTGCAAAGATGCCTTAGATTGGACAGACCTGGTTTCACATCTTAGCTCCCAAATTTGGGTCTCCTCACAACACCTGAGCTGAGTTACACTCTCGGACCCTGGATCTCCATCTGTAAAATAGAGACAGAGCACCTCCTTCAAAAGGCTGTGAAGTCCAAATTCAGTGATAATGGCTGGACACCCAGGACAGCATCGCAGGGAAAGCTGGCTACTTGGTTTATTCTTCCTCCACAACACCTTTCTCTGCCTCTCTGGTTGTCCTTCTGTCTCTTTTCTGCACTTCTTTTCTTCCACAAGCCCCTTGGTCTTCCCCAGGGCTAGTGTTCCCCCAGTCTGTGTTTTCTCCTCACATCTGTCTCCTCAGCTGGGGACCCACACTTCTAGATGCCCACTAGTCAGTTCAGTTCAGCATCTATTAGGTGTCTATCCTGTGAGAGCTCCACTGACCCCTGTGAATTCAGAACTGCTGCCTGCCTGTAAGGACTTCCAGTCCTGCAGAGTTTTACCTGATGGCCTCAGTTTCTTCTGTGAAGTCATGATTGAGGTCATATGAGATGAATGGTGGGAGTATTGGTTAAATGGGAGACCAGATAGTGTGACCAGTTAGAAACAGCTGCAAGAGAAATAGTTCTCAAATTTCCTCTCCCTTCCATCCACATTATTGCTACCCTTGTGTGGATCACTATCTTTTCCTGCCTGGACTATTGCAGTAGACATCTAATTCACTGGTTTTCAACCTTGGCTCCAGGACATTGGAATCTCCTGATGGGGTAGGGCTTTTTTAAATCTGATGCCTGGATCTCTCCCTGGAGATTCATATTTAATTGATCTCTGGGTGGCCTGAGCATCATCATTTTTTTTTAACCTTTATTTATTTTTGAGACAGAGAGAGACAGAGTATGAACGGGGGACGGTCAGAGAGAGGGAGACACAGAATCTGAAACAGGCTCCAGGCTCTGAGCTGTCAGCACAGAGCCCGACGCGGGGCTCAAACCCACAGACCGTGAGATCACGACCTGAGCTGAAGTCGGACGCTTAACCGACTGAGCCACCCAGGCGCCCCTGAGCATCATCATTTTTAAGCTCCCCAGTTAATTCTGTTGTACAGCCAGGGTTGAGAACCACCGTGCTGCTTTCCCATCTCTGCTCCCATCCCCATTCATCCATTCTCCACCCTGTAGGGACAAGTCTGGTTGTGCTGCTCCCTTGCTTACCTGCCCTTCAATCTTAAGTTCCTCCAGGACAGGGAATGTACCTGAATTAGCTCGGTATCCCCAGTACCCAGCCTAGGGCCCTCAGTAGAGTGTTCAGTCAGCACAGTGGATGAGTGAACGAATTAATGAATCAGTAACCAACAAACTGATAGCTGTTGGTTCTGTTCCTAGTAATATGTTGGTGAATGATAGCAGTTTATTACTGAGCCAGGAGAATAAGGCCAGTTGGGTACAGATCTGGAAGCCTGGGGAGGAGGTGGGAGGTGGGGTGGGAGCGGGAATGGGGGAGGAGGTGATGAGAGGTCAGAAAGGCAGAGTTTCCTGAGAGGTGAATTATCAGTGGGACCACCATGGGTCGGGTAAGCACCTCAGCCTGGGAGTAATGGAGTTAGGGGAGGAAGGCCCAGGCAGAGCCGGGGAGAGCGATGGGCGCAGCTTAATCTGCCCCCAGGAAGTGCAGGCTGGGGACAAACAGGCAGGAGGCAGCAGGCCATTCCTCAGCGGCTAATGCCCCCAGCCTAACCCAATTCCTTCTCTCTTAGCCCAGGCAAGGGGGAGGTTGCATGGAGGGCAAGCATGCCCCGCAGCTGGGAGGGTGGGGGCACTGCTAGAAATCCAATCAGGAGTTCCACTTCTGCATCAGTCTGTGCTACCCGATTCAGCTGGCGGGGCTGGCAAAGAGTCTGGGTTGGAGCTGGGGCAGAGACGCTGCTGGGAAGCCTTTGAAGCCCTCATTCCAGGCCCTCCCTGGGCACCACTGGGACTTGATCTGGAGACTCCTATCCAGTCCTCACGGCCAGCAGCCTTACCTCTTCTCTGAAGCCACTATGCCACCTCGGGGTTTGCCCCCAATGCTGCTCCTCACTCCCCCGCCACAGCCTCTCACCCTCCCTCTCTGCTCCACATTGATATAAATGGAGGCTTCGGCTGCCTTTAAATAGTCCGATCTATCAGAGGGGCACACGCTGCCCATAAATCTGCCGGGGCTGATGGCTCCCTAAGTGGACTGATGGGAGCTATTTCCGGCAAGGTGTTCAGTTACTGTGCCCCTCCCGTCCCTCCCCCCAGCTTGCCCTTCCCCAGGGGCAGGGACCCTTTTTGTCATCTGGTAATTGGCGTTTTTTCACTTGCACTTGGTCCTACAGAGGGAGTGCAGCGCCCTAGCCTGGCCCCTAACCCGATTAGCATTGGCTTTCAGAGAAGGCCCCTCTGGAGTCAACCTTCCTGTTCAAGAGATCAAGATCGAGCTGTTGGTCCAACAAGGAAGTGGGCCAAAATGGGAGGAGGGTGCCCAGGGGAGCCAAGACTAAGTGTTGGGGGGGGGGGGAGGGTGTGGATCAAGTCCTAACCCCTCTCTAGCTAAACCTGCCTGTTTCCCAGACTCTGGCCTGTAGGGCATGGAAGGGACCAGAAGATAGGCTTTAGAGTTGGGGACTTAACACTCTGATTGCCAGATCGATCTCCCCCTCCCCATTAAGCCTGCTTTGAGCTAGTCTTGAGCTTTCCTTGTCTAGAAGTGACCCGGTATTGAATAGAGGAAGGGGTCTCTCTGGACAAGTGGTATGGATCTGAAACAGAGCTGGAGAAGCCTCAGGGCTGACTGTTAATACTGTAGGGGGTCTGTGCAGGAGCACATACATTACCCTAATTTGGAGGGCAACTACTAATGGACAGACTTCCCTGGGGGAGGAGAAAAGACCTCTGGAACTCTGCCTGGCCTCCTGGCCCCAGGGCCCTGCTTGGGGAGACATAGAGGTGCCCTTGGAGGTCACCCTGGTGGCCTCTGGTCAAGAGGTCACTATGTCAGTCAGAGAACATCACTAACATAGCTCTGTTTCCCACCCTATCCTCACTGTTTTCGGAGGAGAGAGCTAAGCCATCCCAGTTATATAGGCCTCAGCCCTTGCCCCTGCCAAAGACTACTAGAATATTCCTAAGGTTTTTGTGTCTAAAGAGGAAAAACCAGAGATGGTAAAGGGCAGGGAAGAACTGGTGGGGAATTATCCTGGAATATGTCCATAGAGCATTTATCAGGGTTCTCTCTTGAAATCTGGGTTCTTGGGAATGGGTTTGTGTTCTTTATCAGGGTGCACGAGGTTGGATGTTCCTGCTATGGACTCTGGTTATGGAACCAGGAAGAGTCCAAACAGAAGGCTTAGAAAAATATTATTTTGAACAAAACAAGGTTTTCGCATTATAGTGGCCCCATTTCTGTCCAGTCACTGGGGATTTAGACATAGCAAGAAGGTGAAAGGAAGGGCATATGATGAGATTTTCAGCTGGGTGGGATCCTGGGGCAGTTGAGTCAACACAAGTTGACCATTTAGCCCCCAACCAGAGTTTGGAACCTGAAGGGGACCTTTTCTCCTGCTCCAAGGAAGGGCCAAGCACTCATAGCAGTGACAGACTGAGTCCTATGAATGACATCAGGAATGCCCAACATCATGGCAATTGTTAAGGTCACTAATAGCATTTCTCACGTGATCTTTCAGGACACTGGGAGGGAGCCTGCCCTTTCTTGGGTGGAGATGGGGGTGGGGGGTTTAGAGCAATCCAGAAAGATTCTATGGTGCCCCCAAGACCACAGGTCATGCCTCACAGAGCATAAGCATTGCCTCCCCTCCCTCCCTTCCTCCCTCCCTCGCTTCCGTCCTTCCTTCCTTCATTCATTCATTCATTTGCTCATTCAGTGCACTCTTGCCATCAGCAACTGCATACCTTGCCCTGTGCTGGTGACCAAAGGAGGAAAAATTAACCAGTCCCAGTTCTTGCCCCAAGGAGCTTAAGTCTAGTAGAGAGAAATAAACTTGTAAACACAGATGATGAAATCCAATGTGCAAGGAACTGTGTGAGCTCAGAGGCCACTGACTGAAACCAGCCTATAGAGCCCAACCTCACCCTGTCACTCCAGATTCCACCTAGGCCCCTGGACATGCCCACTTGTTTGACCCTCATACTCCTCAGATTCAGCTTGTCCAAAATTGAGCTTATCTTCTGTCCCCTAGTTGGTTCCCCCTTCAGTGTCTCTAACTCAGTGAATGACACCACAGTGAACAGGCACTGAGTCACTGTAGCCAAAATTCCAAATCATCCTAGATTCCCTCCTCGCCCTCAACCTCCACATCCAACTAGTGATCCATTAGGGTGTTCTTTTTAACAGTGTAGGTAACACTGTGCCACTCCTTTGCTGAGAATCCTCCAGTGACTGTTGTTCTCGCTCAGGATGAAATCCTTACTGTGGTCACAAGGTCCTGCAGGATCTACCTCTCCTGCTCTCACTCTACTCCAGCCACACTGGCTGCCTGGCAGTTCCTCAAACATTCAATAATAATTAAACACTTGCTATGAAATAAGCATGTGTTATCTCACATAGGTGTTTGTGTACCTGTTACTGTCTTTCCCACTTGTGATCTTGAGGACACCAAATTTATCTTAATTCTTGTTGGATACATTCATCTTTGTAACCCTGGTACCTGGCACAGTGCCTGGCACATTGTAGATGTTTAATGAATGAATGGGAAAATGTATAGTGGGATATCCCTGAATGGAGAGAGACCTTGAAGAAATGCACTGGTCCAACCACTCTGCAGAACTTGGAAGTGTTTCTCTACAGCCCTTGCCTTCCTGGAGCTCTGTCCAGACCCGTGACAATCCTAAACAGAAGTCAAGGCCACATGACTAAGACCAAAGCACATGAGACCACCTACTCATTGTAGGTGCTCCACATTTGAGCTGGGTCTTGACAGATGAGGAGGATGCTCAGGCTGGGGCCCCACAAGCATGAAGCTGAAGACAGGAGAGGCTTGGAGGCTGTCCACATGCAGAGGCATGTGGAAGGTCCCTTGGGCTGAGCCCCTGCTTTCCTGAAAACTCACTGTGTAGCATAGAATAACCCATCCCCACTCTCTACCCTTTTTTCCCTTTCATTGATAAACAGGGATGGGTGAATTAGATGGAAAGACTTCTGAGGGCCATTCCTTCTTGAATATTCTAGGGTGCTACAAAAATGGTTTGGGTCCAGGCTGATGGGACCTGGAAGCTCAGCAGAGGAGTCTGGCTTCGGTCTTGTCATCAGAACGGTTTCTAGGCAGAAAAGTTTGTCTTCAGAACTTGGTCCATTTGAGGACCAGAAGCAAAACTTCCTTACTGCCCTCCAAACAGACCTTGAGGTTTTTGGAAAATTAATGAAGAACAAAGACTTCACTTGCAGGCGGTCTGGGGCACGTGGAGCTAAAGAGAGGTGGCTGTGGCAAAGGTGTTGTCCCCCCAGGGAGACTTGGGAAGGGGGCTTTTGTCTGTTTTTAGACTAGCCTCTCTCCCCGCCACACTCTCCCCAAAAATTATTATAAAGAATTATTGCCATTAGTACGTCTTTCCTACTGAAAGGAGAAAATCGCCTCATTCATAATTTATACCCTCAATTACTATTAATAAAGAAATATTTCAGCAGAAAATCGCCTGGGAAAATTACACGTAACATTGCATTAACATTCTATTTGAACATTTTCATCACATTTGTTATAGAGTTAATAAGAGGGATACGGTCCCCTGACTTCTTCATGAAATTATGGGCTGACGATGATAGTTTAATCTTTTAGACTTTATATAATATATTCACTTTACTAATTGAGCTATCCAAGGAGCAGTTAGAGATGTTCTTAAACGTGGAGACAGAGGAGTCAGGGCCATGACTTTGCTGCCAGAGGCACCGCCTGTCAGGGTGGGGCTGTGGGCGAAGCCTGCTGAGTTAGGCTGGCTAGCCTAGACCTCACCCGGGGAAGAGCCCAGGATCTTTGCACTACCTCCAGGGGCAGCAGCTGGCCGGGACCCTACGGGAAGGTGTGGGGGGCTGCTGAGAGACAGCAAGAGAAAGGGAGAAGGGAGGCCATGGGGAGATGAGAGAAGAAAAGGAGATGAAAGGGGCATTCCTTTCTAGACCGTTCCTTCAAAAGTCATTTACTTAGATGCCTTCTGCTTTCTGTCCTGGACCCCAAGGGGAGCTCAGCCCCATGATGATGATTTGTGGGATGGCACTTGGTGGTGGTTCTAGATACCTAGAGCTCCTGGAAGATCTGGCATCTTTGGAATAATCCTGTGAATCCTGTGAATCCTAGAGACAGGTGCTGGAGAAGGTGGTGCCCCTAAGCACCATCCCAGCACACAGGAAGGAGTTGTGGGTTTGTTTGTTTTTTCAGGTCTAAACAGAAATGATGGGTGTATATTTTGGGTGGAGACCTGAGCCAAGTTAAGACAATCATTTTTAACTGCTTTCATCAGTGTGCTTTTCCATTCATTGTCCTAGCGAACACCCAACAAAGCTGGGAGGCAGACCCAGCGAGGGGTGCAGTTCCCACTCATGACTCAGGTCCAATGTCACCTCCACAGGGGCTTTTCTTACACATCTCCCCTTTCCTTGTCACTTTCTCTGACATACGCTGACTGATTATTTGATAATGTTTATTACTTCCTAAATTGCTTATTTTCTTTCCTACTGGAATTTAAGCTGTTAGGCCCAGCACCTAGAACAGGGGCTACATACCATAGGCACTCCATACATATTTGTTGGACTAATGAAAGTGAAGTATAGGATGGAAAAGTATAGGGAAAGTGAAGTATAGGATAGTGAAGTATATACCTGAGACCACAGAGTTAGAGCAGAGCAGAAACTAAATCTGAAGTCTCCTTTCAAATTCTACTATGATTCTTGGCACCTCTTCTTACCTTCTTTATCCAATGTATCAGCCAATGGGAATGTGTTCAGACTACTTCTCACCATCTTCATTGCTTATATGGTAATGCAGGGCACCATTTCTCACTCTACTAGTGCAATAGTCTCCTGCTTCCTTTCTTGTCTTCCAACAATCTGTCCTCCACCCTAGCAGCCACAGTAATCCTTTACGACGTAAGTCAGATTATATTACTCCCTGCTGCAAAGTTTTCCAGGCCTTCCTGTCACACATAGAAGAAAATCCAATGTCCTCATCCTGGCCTGCAGGACCCCACGGTCTGGCCCCTGGCTTCTTTCCACCCTCATTTCCTGCTCCTCTCCCACATGCTCTCTGCACTCCAGCCACATCAGCCCTGCTGCTCCTTAATACACCAACTATATCTTGCATCAGGGCCTTTGACCTTGTTTCCTCTGACCGAAACACTCTTCCCACAGATTTCCATGAGTCTCTTGCTCACTTCATTCAGACATTTGCTCAAATGTCACTTCTTCAGAGAGCCTTTCCCTCACCGCCTACCATCAGTCTGCACCTCTGTAGCCTGCTTTATTTTTCTTCATTGCAACTATCCCTTTCTGACTTCCTATTGTATTTGTAGTTGTCCGTTGTCTGCTTCCACCAGTAGAAGGTAAGTTCCATGTTCACTGGTGTATTTCCAGCACCTGGAACAGTACCTGGAACATGGTAAGTGCTCACTAAATTTATTGAATGAATGAGTGAATGAAAGAATGAATGAATGAAATTTTGTTCTGTTTTTCTCTGCACACAGCCTGTCTGGGTGATCTAATCCACTTGCATGTAAATGCTACTCCAGTATGCCAGTGGCTTCCACATCTCAACTTCAATCCGGGTCAACCTTCTGAGCTCCCAAATCACTTTCCAGTCATCCACTGGATATCTCTCCATGAAGATACCTAAAGTACAATACATGTCATTTTTCTCCCTCTTTTCATTCCCATCTCATTAAATGACACCACAATCTTAGATGTCCAATCCAGAAACCTGGGATCATTTTTTAAAAAGATTGTCTTTTTAAGTAATCTCTACACCCAACATGGGGCTTGAACTCACAACCCAGAGCTCAAGAGTCACATGCTCTACCAACTGAGTCAGCCAGGCACCCAGCCCTGGGATCATTTTGGACTCCTCCTTCTTTCTCACTGGTATATCCATTCAGTCTCCCATTGAATCATCAATTCAAATTCTGTTAATCCTACTCTTAAATATCTCTCAGCTCTAGCCACCTCTCCCAATCTCCAAGGCTCCTTGCCTAATCTAGGCCAGCGACATCACCTCTCCCCTGAATTACTGCATCAGCCTTCAGCCAGTCTCCCTGCCTTCAGTTTCCTTTCCCTCTAATCCATCCTCTACAGGGTGTTTTATGTTTTATCTAAAACATAAATCTTGGAGTCAGAGATAATGTCCAGGCTTCTAGCTTGAGGAATTAAATGATAATGAGTCCTATCACATTAAATGGAAGAGGAGGCAGTCTGGAGACATGTGACATTTGACTGCCTTTGTGGCATTTTTTTAGCTTGGTTGTCTCCTCCCACTAGGTGGCAGAGATCATCTCATTCATCTCTGTGTCTTCTATGTCCTCAGCACCCAGCACAGTGCCTGACACAGAGCAGGTGCTCATGAATATTCATTACATGTAATTGTCACCCTGAAATTCATTAAGGGACTCTTTTTTAAATCCATGTCTCAGTGGCACCCCCCCCCCCACTGCTATTATGATAGTTATCACATTGTACTGTAATTTCTGTTTACTTGTCTGATTCCTTACTAAACAATGAGCCCCCTTTCATAGCCAAATCTTCTGGGGTGCCCAATAATATTTGCTAACTAAACGACAGATTGAGTCTCTCCCCAGTACCTTGCAGCATCCTATTTACTGTTTCTTCTACTCCTCCTGACCAGCCAGCCTTCACAGCAGAAAGGCCAGCCATTCTGTGGGGCTCATTTTCTATGGCTCAGCCACTTCTCAGCTCTCTGGGTGTCTGTGACTCACTGCCTCAGGGTAGCTTTTTGATCTCTACCATCAGCTACTGCCACTAAGGATTTGGGTCATTGTCACCCCTTCTCTCTACAATACCACGTAACTATTGCTAAGAGAAATGTGTGTCTGTAGAATTTTGCTCTGCTGCTCTACTTGTGGATAGATGCTCATGAGGAAGGATGATGGGGAGTTGATCAAGTAAACAATAAACAAGCCTAGGGTCTTCCAGGATGAAATGAGTTTGGATGAAATGGATGAGGACATAAAGGCTTGAAAGAGGAGTTCTCTCAGAGCACATGGAAGAATGCGTGGAGGAGAATGGCACAAAAGGAGAATGAAGAGGAAGATGGGCAGCAGAATGTAGGTTGGAGGGAGCTTAGAATATGATTACAACATGATGTATTATTAAATTATTATGTTAGTAATAATAGCTATTAATTGAATTCCCCAAATGTCCCAGGTGGTGTGCCAAATGCTTTACATGCATTATCTCATTTATCCTTCACTAGAAGTCTGTGAGTTAGGTGCTAAGGAGTTTGAACTTTCATCTTGTTTACCCTGAGGGCATGGGGATCCATTGAAGACTTTGAAGGAGGGGAGTTGCATGGTCCGATTTGTGTAGGGCCTGCATGTGGAATGCTGCATACAAAAAAGGGAGATGACGGAATCAGGAAAACCATGGGGTGGGTAATGACCTATCAGTCCATGGGGACACCAGGCCAGAAAGAAGAGAAGAGGCCAGAATCTATGGAAGGAAGTTAAAGACAGGCATCATGGAAAGCAGACCTGAACCAGGGCAGAGGCCTGAGCTAGGATTAAGAATAAGTTTGGGGGGCACCTGGGTGGCTCAGTTGGTTAGACAACTGACTTCGGCTCAGGTCATGATCTCGGAGTTTGTGAGTTTGAGCCCCGCGTCAGGCTCTGTGCTGACAGCTCAGAGCCTGGAGCCTACTTCGGATTCTGTGTCTACCCCTCTCCTGCTCATGCTCTGTGTCTCTCTGTCTCTCAAAATTAAATAAACATTAAAAAATTTTTTTAAAAAGAATAAGTTTGGAAGGAGACCAGGAGGAGTTTCTATTGGATAGTTTGATTTTCAGGCATTTACATCCACTGACAGTTGGATATGAGAATCTGATAGTCCCAGGAGAGCTCCAGGGTAAAGATACAAATTTAAAATCAACAGAATGTAGATGGCAGTTGATTCCATGGAAACGTATTCCCATTCAGGACAAAGATCTGGGCTTACTAGGCCCTTCATCAGCCAGCCCTTGCTTACCTCTCAGGAATCATCCCTCAGTGTTCCCCCAGAGTTAGTCTCCCTCTGGCCATACTGTAATTCTTGGATCTCCTCAGCTAGATCTTGCTGGCCCACCTGCAGGCCGTTTCTTGGGCTCTCCCCACTAGTTCTAGTTTAGAACTGTCTCTTCCCTACCTTCTTCCACTTGGCTAACTCCTACTTGTCTGTCAGATCATATTTAAAGATCAAGCTTTAAATACTTGCTGTTGAGAAGGTTGATGCACTAAATCCAGGAGAACATATGGCTATCCTGTGCTTCCTGCAGCCCATAGGTACACCATCACTTTCCTCTTCCTGCTCCAGTTGAAGAAGATTGGATAACAGGGACAAAAGCTTGCCAAGGCTTCACGTGATTCTTTAATAAATTTACTTAGGCAAGCCAGATCCAGACAGTTCTCTGGCCTCAGGGCCTAAAAGCCTCAAACCAGGTCCTTTCAGTACTATTTTGGGAGGACAAAGGGGTAAAGAGAGATCACCCAAGTCACCCTGCCCCTGCACTAGCATTAGGGCTTCTGCACGTTCATTCTTTCTTCATTTAATAAGCACATTTGTCCACTGTATCTTAGATGGCGTTACCTCAGAGAAGCCTTCCCTGACCTCCAGGCTGGGAAAGATGTGTCCTGTGTGCTTGCTCGGATCCTGTGCTCATTCCTGTCCTATCATTGCTCACACTATGTTTTTATTACCTATCTCTCCCACTAGTCTGAGAGTTTCTTGAAAAATATTTGTTTAATAAATGAAATAATTGTGCCCCCACTGTGTGTCATGCTCCACAATGGGCCCTGGGGCTACCAAGTTGATGAGGATAAAGGCCCTACCTTGAACAGCTGCCAGTCTAGGACTGGAGATCATCTGTTTCATTTCAATGAATTACCATAGATCATTTCATCATAGTAACAAGTGCTTTTTAAGTCTTGGCGTACACATAATGTCCTTTGATCCTCAGAGCAGCCTTGAGGGAGGTGGCAGATAAGGCAGAGATTAGTTCCCAGATCTTAGCTACCAGGAAGAATGGGGGTGGGGGGAAGGGGGCTGCCATCTTTGTTGTCACAAGTTCACCACCTGAAAGAACAGAGACAGAGGCCATGGGATTCCAGGTCTTCCTTCTCTGGGATTCCTAAGGGGCAGAAGTTTGGCTGTGGGGCCAAGTCTTACTCCATTCTTACTCCATCTTGAGGTCAGTGCCCTCCCTGGCCATTGGGCATGTATAGGATCCCCCAGACCTATTGCTCCCCGGCCTGAGAAAGAGACTGAGAAGGTCTGGGCTAGGAGAGGCCACTGGCTGGGCTCTGACTTGAGCTCCCAGCCCAGCCAGGACAGGATGGGCCCCAGTGTAAACCGGATTCGCCTTGTAAACAGCTGAGCAGCTGGGCTCCATCTTGGCGGGGGAGCCCCAGCAACAACCCAGCAGGACAGCCCCAGCCCAGCAGGGCATTGTCCAAAGAAAAAGGTGGGGAAAAAGCTGAGTAAACAAAGAGGGCTGGCCAGTTTTTCAGTCTCTGACTTGTTATTTCAGCCGGACAGTGGCTGTGCTGACTGTGAGGCTCGGCTGGGCTGGGCCGACCTAAAGTCTGAGTAATCTTCCTCACCACATCCCCTCTCTTCTCCCTCACCTCATCTCACTCTGCCTTCTCTACTCTAGGCTCATTTCCAGGAAAGGGGCTAAAGATGGAAACTGCAAACCAGTGAAGGCAGGCTCCAGGAGCTGATGGGAGGGTAAGGAATTGGGCATTTGCCAAGTTTCCTAGCATCCATGGGGGTGTGTCCAAGGTGCTGCAGGAGCATAAAGCAGGGATCCAACCAGTCAAGACAGCTTCAACCACATTGTCTTGGACACCCCCACTCTGGCTCTGCAAAGCAAGATCACCCTAACCTTGCAGTGATCTTGATCCCAAGGTTCCATTTGGAACCCTAGAACTGTCCTTCCTATCAGGTGTCACATCCCAGCCATCCCCAGTCACTGCCCAAGTACAAACCCCTACAGTCTTCTCCCCAGTGTTTTCATGCCAAATTACTATACACCCCTCTCCTTACCCACCGCCAGCCCTCCTTCCAGCTTTTCCCTGCCACCTGAAGCCACCAATAAATTCTACACAACCCACACTTCTGAATATTCCCTCTACTTTCCACCCTGCCTGAAATGCAGCTCTCTGCAAAGGCCTCATCTATGGGTCTACAGCTCTTGTCAGCAGAGGCCACCCACTCTCCCAGATTCCAGCTTCATGCTCCTCTTCTGTGCCATTTCCAGGCTGTCTCTACTCTACGCCCATGCAAAGAGAAAATCCCCTTCAAGCTCTTGACATTTCATCAGACCACTTACCTTTGCTACCTATGTCATCTACTGGCTTCTTTGTTGTTCCCTACATGTATACCTGTATCAGTCTTCTCTCCCCCACTTCCTTCCCTCATCTTAGGGGATCTCAGGACCCATGAAATGATGAACTACCCAGCCACCCCCCCAGTTCTTGGGGCTTGCCACGTCAGCTTCAGTGGTTTTTACCACCACTTTATTTGTCCATCCCTGATTCCATGTCATTCATTCAACATGTGTTTATTAAGTGCCTACTCTGTGTTCTCAACGCTACAGATAGAGTACTGTACAAAACCTTGTTGTTATCAGAAAGCTTTGGTTTTTGAGGTAGGAAACAAACATGAAAAAATACCAAGTAATTAGAGTGATCAATACCATGAAGGAAATAAACAGCATGCTAAGATGGGGAGTCATAGTGGGAGGGACTCCTCTATATAGAATGGTCAGGGAAAGGATTCCTCCACATTTAAGCTCAGAACCGATGGATGAAATGGAGTCAGACATGCAAAGAAGGGTCCCAAGAAAGGAAAGAAGTGGGAGTAATCAAGGACCTGATAAGGAGGCCAGAGTAGCTAGAATGTATTAGGGGGGATACAAGAAGAAGTCAGAAAGGCAGGAAAGGGCCAGGATATGTAGAGCCTTGTAGCCTGTGGCAAGAAGTTTGGGTATACTCTAAGTACAGTGGGAAGCTATTTGAATGTTAAGTCAACGGATAAAACTGCATTACCTCTGAAAATGTCCACTACAGCCACCTATAATTCCCTGTCTCTCACACCCAGACTCCCACTTCACTTCCTACCCTCCTCCCACTGGAGGGGCAAAGACAGCATCCACCAGGTTCCACCCCTGTATCCCTGGCCCATGGTTGGTTCCCAATAAGTGTTGTCTGCATAAGGGAGTGAATAATCAAATAAATTACAGTTGAATATCTCCCCGTTGACCTCATCAAGACGTCCCATACCCAATTCTAACATTTTCTCCCAGTGTATCAGCACACCCTGCTCATTATTTCTTTACTCTGACTCAACCCCTGCCCTCTTTTCTCACCAATACTCCTCAAGTCCTGTGCACCTGTCCTAGGACACTACTTAGCAAAACCCTAACTCTAGATCATTTCTACAGTCTATCTCTACACCCATGGCTGAGAGCTGGTAAACAAAATGACACACCTCTGCACCATCTGTGTGTCGGTATTGACTCTCCTCTATCCTTCTACCACTCTCGCTTCCTATTTTACCTAGAAAACAGGGATACCTGCCCCCAAAGTTGAGGGCAACTTTGAGCCTCTCCCTTCAACTCCACTCAAACCCTTTCTTCTCCCCTTCTCTCTTCCAGAGGCTGGCTCCCTCTTGTTTCAAACCAAGCTTCTCTGCCTGCATCCAAGTCCCCCTGTGATCTGATTTCTACCTTTCCCTTCTCATCTCCCTTCTTTCTATGCCTTCTCCTTTAACACCAAACCATGCTATACCCAGTAGCCAACATAGCTAATGTTTATTGAGACCTAATTCCATATCTGTTTCAGTGCTAAGCACTTGATGTGTTAACTCATGTCATTATCACCATGACCATATTACACTGTATTACTCTCTAAAGCACTGTACTATGAATACTATGCTATAACTCTCCTCATTTTGCAGATGAAGACATTGAGGCACAGAGAGGCTCAGTAACTTACCAAAGTCACATAGCCAGTACATGGTAGATTTAGGATTCAAATCTGGACAGTCTGACTACAGAGTTCATGCTTTCTGCTCTAGTATTTTTCTGGTGAGCACACTATTTGCCTCTACTTCTTTGCCTAATTTCTACTCATCCATGAAGACTAAGCTCAAGAATGATTTGCTCCAGGGAATGTTCCTTTACCATCCTTCCCCAATCTTTCTCCCAGCCCTCTAGTTCTACGCTACCAATACTGAGCATGTAGTAGATGCCTGATAAATTTTTTAAAAACAGCATTATTCAGTTATAATTCACATACCATATAATTTAAAGTGTACAGTTTAATTTAATTGGGTTTTTTAAAGTGTATTCACAGGGCTGTGCAACTGTCACCAGAGTCTAATTTTAGAACACTTTGTCCCTCCTAAAAGAAACTCCATTAGTAGGCAATCTCCGTCCTCCCCCACCCCAACCCTAAGCAACCACTAAACTACTGTCTCTATAAATTTGCCTATTCATATCAATGGAATTCTTTAATAATATATAGGCTTTTTTTTTTTGTGACTGGCTTCTTTCATTTAGCATGTTTTCAGTTTATCCATGCTGTAGCATGTGTCAGTACTTCCTTCCTTTTTATGACCAAATTATATTCCGTTGTATGGATCTAACACATTTTATTTACTGGTTCATCAGTTGAAGGCATTTGGGTTGTTTCCACTTTTTGGCTCTGATGAATAATGCTGCTATGAACATCCACATAAATGTTTTTGTGTGGAAGGATGTCTTCTATTCTCTTGTGTATATACCTCAGAGTGGAATTGCTCTCTGTTATGGTAACTCCGTATTTAATATTTTTTAGAAACTGCCAAACTGTCTTTCAAAGCAACTGCACCATTTTACATTCCCACCAGCAAATAATGAGGGCTCCAGTCCCTCTGCATTCTCACCAACACTTGGTATAGTCTCTTTGGTTGTAGCCTTCTTAGTGAGTATAAAGTATTCTGACAAATATTTTTTAAGCTAAATATTAGTCCAGGGTTCTTAAGGAAGGTTGACACTAGAGTTAGGTCCCAAAGGGCGAGAATGAATTTACCAGGTAAAGTAGAAGGACTTGAGACAGCTGGCTGCCAGGCAAAGGGGATGTTTTCTCTCTTCTGGCTCTGAACTATGGAATTTCACAAAAGACCTAAAACCATATTGATGAGACCTGCACAAGACACAACTCTAGGAGGAAAAATTACTGAATCAGTGTATCAAGTGATCTTGATTGGCTCGAATAATGGGTAGCGACTTCCAGCCAGATGAAGTGCAACCAGGATAAATATTTGATTTTGAGTACATGCAGAGGGAAGGGAGGCAAAGCTAGAGAAGCTCTGGGGAATCTCTGATAGTAAATTCAGAAGAATCCAGCAAGTGCTATACCCTACCCCTAAGTATCTGGTATCATTTGGATCCCATACCAATTGAGGGGACAGTTATGCTCCACTTCGCACTGATCAGACCAACCTGGAGGCCTATGCCCAATGTAGGAAAATAGGCAGTTGATAATTCGAATCACCCCCATAGGACACAGAGCTTGATTGTTTGCCAAGAATGATATGTTTCTATTATTTAGCACCCATGACCTTCACAACTGTCCTAGGAGTGAGTGGGATAATAATAATAGCCAATATTTATTGAGTGCTCACAGTGTGCTCAACTTTCTTTGTTCTGTTTTACATTATAACATCACATAATACTTGCAACATCTCTGAAGTAGGTAAATTATCTGCATATTTCAGATGAAGAAACAGGTACAGAGGGTTAAGTAACTTGGCCAAGGTCACACAATTAGTGAGCCGTTAGACCAAGATTCAAACCCAGGTAACAGAAGAGTCTGAGTAAGCCAAAGAGACTCTCTGGGAATCAGCACTAGTTGCCACGCAGGCAGTGCAAGGCTGGGTCTTATCTGTCTAGACTTGGGGAGCCCCACTCTGAGCTGAGATACTTGAGTTCTGATGCTGTGGGGCCTAAGAAGGGGATGGCTCTTGGGGCACCTGGGTGGCTCAGTCAGTTAAGGGTCCAACCTCGGCTCAGGTCATGATCTCACAGTCCCTGAGTTCGAGCCCCATGTCGGGCTCTGTGCTGACAGCTCAGAGCCTGAAGCCTGCTTCAGATTCTGTCTCTCTCTCCCTCCCCCACTCACACTCTGTCTCCCTCTCTCTCTCAAAAAATAAACATAAAAAAAAAAAAAGAAGGGGGTGGCTCCCTCACTGAGACAAGCAGCCTCTTACATGTGGGCTTGTTTGTCGGAGCATGAAGGGCAAAAATGGAGGTAGACTGCATGCTTGAAGCTTTTTACTAGGATTTGGGGCAC
Organism: Leopardus geoffroyi; assembly: GCF_018350155.1. NCBI lineage: Eukaryota > Metazoa > Chordata > Mammalia > Carnivora > Felidae > Leopardus > Leopardus geoffroyi. The sequence continues at coordinate 35,125,610 of NC_059328.1, forward strand.
TTAGTTCTGGGCACTCATCTGGGACGAGGAGCTATTTGTGGACAGTGTATACTTTTTCTGCCCTTCATCCTACAACCTCTGCTGATCTCCTCTGACTGAGCAGGTCTCCACTGAGGTCCTGGCCTATCCTTGGACCACATCCTGAAGAAGCTGTTCCAATGAGGAAGTTGTTGCTTCATCTAGTGTTATGATAAAGAAACTGAATCTCAAAAAGGTGAAGTACCTTATCCAAATTCATGTCACTATTAAATAACGAGGCCAGGATTTTGAACCTTGGGCTCCGACTCGGGATGCTTGCCCTTTTCCCCTTTATCACACAGATTCCCTTTGCCCATGATGACAATAGAAAATGGGCATAACGTCCTCAGTGGAACAGAACTGGAGTGCCTATGGGTCATTATACATGAAGTTGGGTCACACTGGGAATCATCAAATGGACTAGAAATGCTCAGCCTGGAGAAAAGAAGACTCCAGGGAACATTGTTAGTGTTTTCAGATTCCCAAAAGGCTATTGTGTAAAACAGAGATCAAACCTCTTCTGTCTGAGGCCAAGGGGTTAAACACAGACCAGTAGGTGGAACTTTCAGGGAAACAGATTTTAGTTCAAGCTGTGTGTGAACTTTCTAAACAGCCAAAGCTCTCCAGAGCAGAAATGCTTCCTGGGAATGTCTGGAGTCTCCTGGCCTTGGAGGTGTTTAGGCAGGCCACCTGTCAGGAATATTGTAGAGATGAGCTAGACCATGGGAACTATGAGGATTTAAACAGAAGAGTCTGGGGTTCTTGGCTCCAAGTCCAGCCTCTCCTGGCCTTCAGAGCTCTGGAGGCCTCTGAGCATCACACTTGCCACCTGGCCTGCTCTCTCTGATTATGTGTCCTTCCTTCCCGAAGTGTCCTCTGGCTTCTTCCAAGGGGAAGAAGCAGAGTCCAAAGGGAGGAGACAAAGGGGAAGAGACCAGTATGCCTAGGACCTGTGTCTACAGGACATCAACTTCTGGATGGCTGCCTCCTCCAGGTCTTGCTTTTCCTCTGATGCTGGGTAGAACTTCCTAGACCAGGAAGTGGAGCCAAGGCCAGGTCTAGAGCCAGGGTCTGAGCCAGGGAAACTTTGTGACAGAAAAGTTTATCTGTGTTCAAGAGCTAAGGTCTGGGGCCAAACCCTGGCCGAGAGAGGGAGTGTCCTAAAGGACTGCCTATCTAGGGCTGAGGAGGAAAGGCTCATTTGATGACATCTTCATTAGGATTTTCCTCTCGTCATACCGACTCTGCACCACACTCACACACATATATAACTATTGGAAAAACGATTTTAATACCCATGGCACATTGTCCTTGTGTGATATAAAATCCAATGACATGTGGCATTTGGAAAAGGTCACTTCTCCCATCAGGATTCATTAGCCTGTTTCAGCCTCTACGCCTGCAGGACGGGTCCCAGCTGCCTGTCCCCTGCAGTAGGGCCAGCTGGACAGGTGGAGCCCACAGGGACCCTCCTTGGAGAGCAAAAGGACTCCCCAGGGTGCTAGCCAAGGAATCCTTGCTTTGGCCTAGCTCTTTCCCACACATGCCTGAGGAGGAGGGAGGGGTCATATCCAGAGAAAATGAAGTCTCTGGCCAGGCAACCATGACTTCCAGGTCTGGAGTGCATGGAGAGGGGAAAGACAGAACCAAAGCCTCAATGTTTTCCTAATGTATCATTCCTAATGTATACATTTCCAATGTATCATCCTTTGGGCAGAGGGAAGGAAACTCAAGGAGCTCTGCAGAGAGAGAGAGCTGGGGATATAGAGTGGATGCTCTGAGGAAATGTGGGGGAAGAAAGAAGCCTGGGAGGCCACAGTGAGCAGGATCCTGGGCCTTGCTTTGGGGGTCTGGATCAAACCTGGGATCTCCTGGTATTCATCCATTCCCCTTTGACAAAGCTGGGGCCCAAGACTGGTCTCCTTATATCACGCTTGTATTCTTTATGTTCTTGGATTTCATCTCTAGAATGAAACAGCTGGGCCCAATGGGCAGGTGCATGGGAGCAGGCAGTATCCATCAGTGCTGGCATTGGTGGGACCAAGGGATAAGCCAGTTGGCACCAGCGTTTGTGCCTCCTCTGCTCCCTGCATTTGACCCCTGCCGGTGCTGCATCTGCATGAAACACCCAGCACTCACCTTGGGAGGCCATCTCCTTACCAAGCTAATGAGAGCTGCCTGATCCCTGGTCTCTGGGGTGGTTTGTTTGTAGGGAGCTACTAACAGATCACAGAGGAGGAACTCTAGTTTCAGAGTAGAAGCATGAGGACAGTCAGAGAGACAAGTCTGAAAACACTGGAACTGGGGGCCAGTCAGCTAGGATCAGGGGAACTGGAAGGAGATACTCCCTGACAGAAAGCCTGAGAAACTAGCACCCTAGCATAAGCAGAGGGGGTTGGAGCCTGGACTTTGTGTCAGTTCACTCACACACTCATGTGTACCTTCTTAAGAATCCATCCTTGCACTGCAGTATTTAGAGGATAGGAAAAGGTGGGACCTCCAGCAAAGAGACTAAGAAGGAATGTCCAGGGGAGGCAAGAAGAAAACAGGAGAGCATGTTGTGGCAGAAATCAAGTAAAATAAGCCTTCAGGGAGGAAGGAGTGAGCTACTATGCTAAAGTTGCTGCCAGAAGAAGGCGAGGGTGACTGAGACCTAACCGTGTGAACTGGCAATGGGATGACACTGGCCATCCTGGGAAGAGCACATTCGAGAGAGGATGGGAGAGAAGAGAAAATGATAAATATGGACAACTCTTTTGAGGAGTTGTGCTCCCAGAAGCAGACATATACATGTACACAAAGATTCATTTATTCATCTGAGAAACATTTATTGAGGCCCTAATTTCTATGAGCTTCCATACTAGGCCCTATGTACCCAGATGGAAGCAGCACAACCCTTGACCTTGGCAACCTCACAGAGTCATGCGTGAACAGACGAGATGAAGCCTCGGTTCTCTCACTGATGATTTTAGCTTCATTTTCCTAACTGTTCAAATAGAGATACTGAAATCCCTGCCCTCTCTGCTTATGGAACTTGGCATGTCACAGACTTTTTAAACAGCCCGAATTCGAAATGTTTTGACCTGCTGTCACACCAGGTGGTCACACTGGGTTCTAATTTTTTATTTAGAAAATGTGGTCATTATGGGATTGTCGTGAGGATCAAACGAATGAATCACATGGCAGTATTCTGTGACCTGCCGAGTGCTATGTCAGGACAAGGCATTATTCAAAGTGGCTTAGACTAGACAGGCAGGCCTGGCCACTCCTTTCTTTGTGCTTCCAGAGTAACGCGCACATCCCTCCTTCCCAGCACTGGTCTTCCTGCATTTTCAGTGTGTGTGAAGGTCTGTGCCTCTCACACCAAATTGTGTGTGACACAGGGCCTGGCACACAGTGTAATTTCTCAATGACGATTTATTGGATTTCTGAATGAATGGACAAATGGCAAAAGGACATAGACGAATAAACAGCAAATTATGATGTAAGACAGAAGAAAATGATAATTACTATAGCTATCATTTATTGAGGACCAATGCTGATTTCTTCACATGTGTTACCTCACATCTTTTTCACAGCTACACTAAAGGGTAGATGGTATCCTCCCTCTCTTACAGATGAGGCTGCAAGATATTAAATGACTTGCCCAAGACACAAAGATCCTAAGAGCCTGGGGACTTCGGCTCGTTCCAGTCTAATGGGGGGTTACAGAAAGGGTCCTTTGGCCCCTGGATTGTCCCTCCTCCGGTCCTCTCAATTCAGAGCCCAGACAACTGGCCATGAACCCACCATTTAAATCTTCTCCCCTCCTTCACCAGGGCAGGCCAGGCCAGGCTAGTCTAACCCTAAGCAGCCGCTAGGGAAGGAGCTGCCCAGAGTATTCATTCCTCTTTTACAGCCCTTGTCAAACTCCAAAGCAAGTCGTAAATTCATTAACCTCGAACGGATTAAGCTGTACAGCTTACTTAGCACCATAAACAAGATCATTGGGATGTTGATTTTCCCCTTTTATTGCTTCACTCAAGGAAAGCGTAGCTGGCCCCAGCTCTGGAAATAGGGGTTGGCTCCCCTGGTCAGGGTGTAGGATGCTGGGGAAATGCCAGCTGGCTGTCCCTTACTAGTTGCTGGTACCCAGCAAGGCAAGACTCAGACTTAGGGCTCAGGTATGTGTAGCCCAAGAGTTGTCCTTCCCCACCTCCGGCTTGTCTTGGTACAGCCAGAAGTGGCTGTTTCTAATCCAGCCACCCAAGCCCCTCTTTATGGAGCTGGCCCTAAGCATTCTGAGGGAAAGCTCAGGAAAGAAGCTCAAATGCCCACCCTCCAGGTCACTGGCTGTCCCAGCAAAGATGGTATTAAGGAGGCATCTCCTCCCAGCTCTCCAACCCCTGGGGTTTCCTCCAGCTCAGCCCTGCCCTAGTGAGGCTGCCATTATCTGTTTAACTCAGATCTCTCTCTCCAACAGAGTAATGTCCTTCCTGGCCAGGAATTGTCCCCTCTCCTGGGGCTTGGGATCCTATTTCCTCCTGTCCTCTCTGAGGCCTGGCTTCAGCCATGGTGCTCCCTCCTGGAGTCCCAACCCTTTTCCATGCACGAAAACAAAACACACATTAGTCGTTATCCAGACCCTGTGCCCCCTCTCTCCTCCCTTCAAGTTCTTGAATGGGTTGTCCACACCTGACACCTATCCAGCCTCCTTCTCTCCCATTCACTCCGTAGACCACTGCAGCTTTCCCTATGGCCTCTTCCTGGACCCTGCTTTTGCCAAGGTCAGCAACTACTCTGTCAAATCCAGCAGGTGCATTTTAGCCATTTATTTGTACTCCTTTACTCAACGGATATTTTATGGTTTCCTAGATGCCGGTGACAATAGGAAGCAAAACAGAGTAAAACTAAGACCCTAAGAGGTTAAATATAGCAAAGTGGCTTTAAGTACAGACTGCCTTCCTGCCTGGGTTCATTCTTTGGCTCTGCCACTTACTGACCTACGTGACCTTGGGCAAATTTCTTAACCTCTCTGTGTCTGTTTCTCCAATCTCTAAAATGGCATAATTGTAGTAATACTGTGGTGGTTGTACAGATAAAGTGGATTATAAAGGTAAGGCCTCTAAGTCAGTGCAAGGCAAATAGGAAGTGCTCTGTGTTCACTTTAACTTGCCTAGGAGCGCAGGACACCTGGGTGGCTCAGTCGATTATGTGTCCAACTTCGGCTCAGGTCATGATCTCAACAGCTCGTGACTTTGAGCCCCGCGTCAGGCTCTGTGCTGATAGCTCAGAGCCTGGAGCCTGCTTCAGATTCTGTCCCCCTCTCTGTCTTCCTCTCTCTCTCTCTCTCTCTCTCAAAAATAAATGAACAAAAAAAAATTAAGTAATTTGCCTAATATCACATGGTCAGCAAGCAGTGATGGGGCCAGACTTTGAGCCTGAATCTACCTGATTCCAGAGCCTTCATTCCTGGTGGCACCACACTACTCCATGTTTGTCCTGCCTCCCATCTCCACCTCCACCACCCTGGGCTATTTGGGCTTTGCACATGATAGTCACCTGGAAAATATTTGCTCAATATATTAATTTAATCAGTGGATCTGGTGTTTGGGGAGGCTAGGCAACCAGAACAATAGCTATTTTATGGATAGAAATGAGGTGGAGGAAAATGAGCCGTTTTGAAGAAAAGGTGATGATGTCCAATTTGCGTGTTTCATCTGAAATGAAAGTAGAGCATCTAAACGGTTCTGTCCTTTGGACAGTTGACAGCTCAGGATAGGAGTTCAGGAAAAACATCAAATTAGAGGCAGCTTTGGGAGTCACATAAAAGAGGGGGAAAGTTGAAGTCCCCGAGGGTAAGAAGACAAATTCTCTAAGAGGAAAGAGCACAGGAGTGAGCCTTGAGTCAGGAGGAGTGGGAGGAGGAGACAAGATACTGGCCTGAGATCAGCTGAGGAGGAGGGAGTGACAGGGAGGGGAGGGACCACAGAGGTGAGGTGAGGTGAGGTGGCAGAGCAGGGGCATGAGGAAAAGCTACAGGTGCTGTGAGAAGGAGCCCACAGAGGACCTAGGGTCATGGATTCCATGGGGCTCCAGTGAGTGGCTGAGGGTGAGGCCATGGTAGTGACACCAGCAATGATGGGCACTCCATCCCAGAGGGTGAAGGCCTTTCCTCCAGGAGGCAGATTAGAAGACAGAAAAAACTTAGGAAAGAGGTATAAGAATTAACAAGGTCAAGGGAAGGGCTGGCCATGGTAAGAGAGAAGTTACACACACGTTGGAAGACAGAGGAGAAAGGACTAATCTAGGGGCAAAAGCACAAGAGCGAGAGGAACGGACATGAGGATGAACTCCATGCTGAGGACTGAGAGATCTGGCCCTAAAAGACAGTAGGCACCGGCTTTGGAGAAAAGGCAGAAACTCTGAGGCTTGAGAAAATGGGAGGAACCAACTAGAGGCAAATGGTACATGAGCCAAAAAGAGAAGTGGCAAACTCCTTTTACTTGGTCTTCCCCGCAAAAGTACAGCAATAAGAACAAGAATGACAACGATGATAATACATTAGCCAGTTTATTGAGTAGCTCAACTTGGGAGGCACAAATATGAAATCTTTTCCCTCTCTACCAACTATACCTTCTCAAATGCCCTTTCTCGGATGGGTAGTTGATCCCTTAACAACATGGGCAGATTCCTCCCTAATTCCCAATGACTTCTGATTTTTAAACGTTTGGGTAGTTTTCAATCCCAATCTCATATCTGGTGAAGGCATTCCTCTCTTGGTTTTTAGTCTCCCTTCTATCACTTTGCAGGGGGCCCAAGGGACAGGTCTGCCTCTGAAACATTCCCTCCCACTCTGAACCAGCCTCAAGCTGCTCTGATGGGGAAGAGGGAAGAGGGTGGGATGGCCTCTCTTACCCCGGCCCCCCAGGCTTCTGGAGCACCCATTCTCTGATAGATTTAGTGTTTCCCTGGCCAAGAGCCGGGGCACTGGGGCTCTCTGTAGAGCTCAAATAATTTAACCTGCCTGAGCCTTAGTTTGCTTCCTCTCCTATAAAATGAATAACACTGCTTCAACCTTACAGGATTGGCGTTAAGGATTAGACAGATGCCTGTAAAGCACGTAATACACAGTACTTGTTCCACAAACAGAACTCCCATTGCCAAAGGCCTGAGCAGGATAGCTCCTGGGCATGAATGTGCGTTTGTGTCGCTGTCGAGATGTGTGCATGTGTACCTGTGTGTGCAAAAGAGAGTTATGTGTGGGCTGGAAATGGGGCACCCTTGTGAGTCAGCTATTGTGTGTGTCATTGCCTACAGCTGACCCCAGAGCTGTAAATCCTGCCTCAATGCCGGCTACAGTGAACACTTTATAGCCGAAGGTCAGGCCCATGAATCATAAGTGGGGCTGGCAGGAAGCAATCAGACCAGGCTGGGTGGGGCCGGGCCAGGGTAGGGAGCTGGGCTGGAGGAGTTCCCAGTATCAAGACCACTTGGAGAAAGGCCTGAGCATATCCTTCAATCCCAGATCTCTGGGAGCCCAGAGGTCCCCAGCAGTTTCCCTGGACCCTCCACTGTCAGGGGGCCCTTCACTAGATGGCACCACCCAAACTGGGGCTGTGAGCTGAAGTCCTGCCTTCCCAGGACAGGCCTCTTCTGTCTTCTGGGCAGCAGCTTTGTGGGGGGTGGTGAGCTATACTTCAGGCTTTGGGGGATGTGGGTCCTGAGACCTGGGCTCTCAGCTTAGTGGATGGGGAGCACCCAGCCCTTTGAGCCAGATGCTTTTATTTCTTCTTTTCCTTTCCAATCTGTCTTGGGGAAAGTGGCCCCAATAAGGCAGCCCTTTCACTCTGAAACCTTTTTATGACTCCAGCCATAATTAACTTGAGTAATAAAATTTTTCAAATCCAAATAGATATAATTAACATTTAATGCCCCTGGTTGGTGCTGGTGGCTGGGCCCATTAAGAGCGCAGTATTGATTGAGAAGGTGAGCCAGCTGGGCCTGCTGCTGGGCCAGGGGGCAGAGGTAGCTGGAGCCCGGGGCTGCCCATGGGCTGGGCCCCAGCCCAGGTGTGAGGAGGGTGGCAGGTGGCCAGTCCCCACTCCTGCCTGCGGAACCAGGTTATGAAGAGTACCAAGCCTGGACCGACTCGTCTCTGCCATCCGTCTCTTGTGGCTCTCCCGCCTTCAGACCCTGTGTCTCAAACCTCCTTTACCATCATGCCCTTCTACCCAGCCCACCTGCTGCCTTTCCTTGTGCCTGCGGCCTGCCTCCTCTCCCAGAATTTATCAGGCTCTCAGAAGACAAGGCCATGTCTTCTCCCTGAGGAACCACCCTGGCTTCAGGCATGCTTCTCCCCATTATTTCTCCTTTCGGATTTACCCTTCGAGGCTGTGTGCTTCAGGCTGAACTCCACACCCCACTGGTCGGATAAGAACCTTATCTGACTCCCCTACCTGACTTATATATCCATACCTGCAACCAAACTTCACATTCCCACCCCCAGGAAGCTGGAGAGTAGCAGAGAGGAGGAGAGGATTCCTTTGAATCCCAGCCCCTCCACTTTCCTGCTGTGTGACCTTGCACAAGTCCCCAAGCTTCTCTGAGCCCCACTGTGCTTAATAGAAATAATAGAGATAAGAATATCCACCCCCTAAAGGTGGACTAATGCCAATCTTACACTTCCCAAGCATCCCAGGTGATGGAGATTACTGTCTCCATTTTACATGTAACAAAACAGGCTTAAGGGAGGCAAAACCCCCATCCCTGTTTCTTATACTTCTGGCTCTCCCAGTAGTTAAATTTAACATATATTTATAAACAACACATAGGCTGGGAACGAGATGATTCTGAAGCAGAGCCCCTGCATTCGGGAAGCTTCTAGTCTGGAGGGGGCAAAGCCAGGTGTGAGGACAGAGGGACTGGGACAGGGCACACTGGCACTGGTGTGTGTGGCTCTGTGACCATGGCCACAGTCTGGTCCTCAGAGAATGCATTATCTGTGGTAAGCCCTGAGCTGGGGAGCAGGCACCTGGTGTCAGGATTCACAGGTATAGTTTATAACATCCCAGTTCATCCACTCAGCACGTTAGAAGGACCAGTGTCCTGGGCAATCACCCACATGGTGCCCTTTGGTGAGGTGGGCAGTCTGGTCCCTGCTGGGCAAGGAGAATCTAGGTAGGGGGCTGAATTCCTTCCTCTGCCCGTCTCTGCTCCCACTCATCTGCCTGCTCCTAGGCTTACAGTCCCTGTGTTCTGTCCTGGTGGCTCAGTCGTAGGCCAGGTCTCCCAGGGCCAGGGCTGGGCTCAAGATATGGAATAGGAGTAAGGAGGGTGGAACATGCGTTCTGGTGTCAGAGAAATCTGGTCTTGAAACCTGCCTGAGCATTACTAGCCATGCATCCTTTGGGCAAGTGCCTTACTCTTGCTCTCCATGAAGTATGGCATTCCCCATTCTTCAAGGGCTCTCTGCTCAAAAGCACCTTTCCAGCCTTCAGGAGCCCCGTGTTTCCTTGAAGGTTCACAAGGGCCTGCTTCAGGCGAGGTCTTGCACTAACTTAAGTTCAAGTAAGTCTCTGCTTTCTCCAGTGCTTTGTTCCTGGCAGGCCCAGGGCCATCCTCAGCACCTCCTGTGTTCCTTGAGCCCAGGTGCCCACCCTCCATGTGAAGCAACGCTGCTGATACCGCAGCCAGCATAGGAAGGCTGGGACGGGCAGAAGCTCACCTCTCTACCCGTCCGTTCATTTGGCATCACTCACTGTGTCAGGCCCTGCTGAGAAAATAGACAAGAAAAGTGTAATTACAATGTGATGGGTAAGGCTTGGAGGCTTTGGGGACACATATTCTAGCCTAAAGATTCGAGTCGTCCCACTTACCAGAAGAGTTCACCTTGAAGTTCACCATCTAGGCAGAGGGAACGACATATGTAAAGGCCCCAAGGTGAGAGAATATGGCCCATTTGAGAAACTGAAAGAATTCGGTGTGGCCAGAAGCATGGTGTACATGGCAGGAAGTGGGAAGGGACAAGGCTGGCTGGCAAACAGTGGTGTATACATAAATGCCCATGCAGGCCTCGCTAAGGAAGCCAACCTTGCAAGTCCCAGCTCCATTATGTGCTGCTGTGGGACTTCAGGTATCTCCCCTGACTCCTCTCACTCCCTCATCAATAAAATGGGGATAATAACCCCAGCTACGTCCACCATGTGCAAGGGTCAAACTGCTTCATGCTGGGTCAGGGCTTGCCTTGTGAGAGTTACAGACATGTAAGTCTTCCCAGCTCTGAAATGCCAAGGCCATGTTCTTCCCTGGCTCACAACACATCCTTGGCTCCTGATGCCTACAGAATGAAGGCCCAAGGGAGTCCCCCCACCCCAGCCTGTATCACCCAGGCCCATTACCCCCTCCATCTTCCCCTACTCCAGCATACTCTCCGGCTCTGCTGGGCTGTCTCCCCACCTCTGTCTTGGTTATTGTTCCACCCTTCCTTCTCTTGCCATCCATCCTACACTCCAGACTTCTGGTGCTCCCTCCTCCAGGAAGCACTCTCCTCCTCTGAGTTCCAAACCCATTCTCCTCCTCTGTCTTCTCACATCAGCCTTGCAGTAGGATCTTCTGTGCCCGGCCCTGGAGCCTGGGCTGCTCTTCTTTCCACTCCCCTAAGCATTGGCGCCCCAAAGTTTGAGGGTATTCCAGGAAGTTTGGAATAGCTTGTGATAAAATTGAAAGAAAGGGGAGAAAGGGACAGACGGACCAGTGGACAGAGGGAGAGAGAGTGCAGAGGGCAGGCTCTCCCTTGAGCCAACCCAGCCTGAGCTATGGTAGACTTCGCTGGATTCCTTTTCCTTTCCCACTCCACAATTAGAACTGAGAACTAAGACTCAGGAGCCCAGGGCTGGTGACTTTCAGCTAGGGGGTGCTGGTGGTGGCAGGACTTAGAGCCCCAGGGTGCAGCTGGTAACAGGCTGTGCCTGGCCAGGCCTCCCAGCTGCCCCTGCCTCAGGTCCTCTTTGCACATAACCTTCAGCCCAACCCCCCACACAGCTGCCTTCCTCATGACACAGGCCTGTGTTGTCCCGATGACCACTGACCACTCTGTCCTGGGGGAGGGCTAGGACTGCGTGGAAGGAAGAACTCTAGAGCCTGTGGGCAAAACCTCCCCAAGCCTTCCAGGCTGTCAGCCTGGTCCCCCTGCACTCCCAGGCCTCCAGCAACCCCACCACCCCCATTTCCCAGCAGGGCAGGAAGGCATGCTGACACCTACTCAGTGCAAGCCTTTGTGCGTCAGGCGATGCACTCTCATTTGTTTGTTAAAGCAACCTGGGAGGTCAGTATTATTATCCTCAGTCTCTGGGTTTGAGGAAATGAAGACTCACATAGAGCAAGGCACTTGCCCAAAGGATGCATGGCTAGTAATGCTAAGGTAGGTTTCAAGACAGATCTCTCTGACTCCAAAACTCATGTTCCACCTTCCTTACTCCTATTCCGTACCTTCAGCCCAGCCCTGGCCCTGGGAGACCTGGCCTATGACTGAGCCACCAGGACAGAACGCAGGGAGTGTGGGTGGAGGGAGTGTACCAGTGCCAAAATGAAAAACAGCCTGGAGGGGAAAGGCTCTGTTTCTGGTCAGGGGATTGGGTCCAGATCTGCCATGGTTAAGCGTCATCACTCTAGCTGTCTCTCCAGGTCATGGAAGCCCAGCCGGCAGCCACAGAACAGATCCAGGAGCAGAGCCTACCCAGTCTCCTGCCCCCACTCAGACCCCCCATCAGTTCCCATAGCTCAACAAGGGGGAGGTGAGCCTTCCTCCTCTGTTCCTTCCCATGCCCTAGACCCAGCAGAGGGCAGGGGACTCTTGGACCTACCCTCCTACCCAGTCAGTCTTTACTTCCTGATACAGATTGCTCTGGCCAGATGTTTTTAGTGTGGTAGACAGAACACAGCACTGGACTGTAGATGCCAAGAGTTTCATTTTTAAACTTACTAGCAACAGACTTGGGACAAATACTTTTACCTACCCCTATCTAAAGAAACTACCCTGGGGTGCCTGGGTGACTCAGTCAGTTAAGCACCCGACTTCAGCTCAGGTCATGATCTCATGGTTCATGGATTCGAGCCCCGCATCAGGCTCTGTCCTGACAGCTTAGAGCCTGGAGCCTGCTTTGGATTCTGTCTCCCTCTCTGCCTCTCCCCAGCTCTCTCACTCTCTCTCTCTCAAAAATAAATAAACATTAAAAAATTTTTAAAGAAACTTTCCCTAAGGTGCTAAATATCCCAGGATATTAGTAATAACAACAACAGCAATAATAATAGCAACTACTTGACATAAAGGACTTATATGTGCCAGGTACTATTCAAATAACCTTATGTATAATCCTGTGAAGTAGCTGCTTCTATTCTTTCCATTTTACAGACGAGAAGATTGAGGCACAGGGAAGTAAAGTAACTTTTCCAAGGTATTCAGGAGGATCTTTTTATTTAAATGGTTGCTGAGAAGTGATTTGTAAAACTAGACAGCTATTTTGTAAATATGGAGGTGCTCTCTAAAGGCAAAGGTAGTTTTCCTAAATGGAGCTATTTATAAATGGAGAAGGGGAGTGCTTTTTAAAGGCAGAAGTGTTTGGCACACGCAAGGGCATTTTTTATTACACGGTGCCTCACAGTGTGAGAGATGGTTCTCTGATTGGACCCATCTTCTGCCTTCCAGAGCTGGGGAGTTGTCACAGTGCATAGCTCACCAGGGCAAAAACAAATTATTCCTATTTAAAATTGCATTCCTTCTTTAAAATCACAAAATGTCAGACTAGGAAGGGGCAAATTCTTCTAACTTATCACCCCTGCAAGAATCAGCTTCTGTCGTGCCCAGGAGGGCCAGATAGTAGACAGGGCTAGGAAAAGAAGAGGGTCCCTCAGAAAAACCTTTATTTGGGGGGGAAAAAGGCCATTGAGGGTGCTTTGCTTACTTCACCCCCCAAAACTCACACACGCACATACACACACACACACACACACACACACACACACACACCCTCCTTTTTCACCTGCAATCAGGGCTGAGCTAATAGATATGCTTCCTCCCTGCCTTCTGCACATCCTTAAAAATGGAACCTTTAGGACAGAGGAGAACACAGAATAAGGACAAGACTCACCCCTTTCCCCAGCAGAAAGGGGCCTTCCAGAAAGCGTGTGGGAAGGCGTAGTCTCAGCCAGACTGCCAAATTGCTTTTTCCCCTCTGCCTGGGGCAAATGCCTAAATTCTGCTGCTAAGGCCTGGACCAGCTTGATGAGGCAAATGTTCTCAGATCCTACTGCCCCATTGTCCTGACTCAAACTGGTATTGAGAAGAAAGTATGGCAGAGGACCAGAAAGATTATCAGAGAGGCTAAGGGAGCATTTATTGGTCAGGACTGAAGCAATGGATACTACAACTGTTGGACTTAAGGGGGCACAAGAGTTGGGCTGAGGCTCGTATCGGGATGTAGCTCCGAGGGTGGGAACTGAGGTTATTTGGGGAAATTGGGATTGGATTCAGGTTTAGATTTAAATTTAGAATCTGAGCTAGGTGGTAGGGCTGAGTTGGCTCAGAGGACCGGAGGTAGGTTTTGCTTCAGAGCTTCCCTAGAAACTGCCTGCTTCATGCTGGTGTCCAAAAAGAGGGGGTTCCGTGACAGTTACCCATGGCCTCTGGTCTGGAAGCTTTACTGAGGAACTAGGAGTGAAGGTGAGTGTTGGCTCTGGAAGGGAGTGCAGTCAATGTCCCCCAGCCAAGGAGCCGTCCAGGCTACAACCTTCCCACCTCAAAGAGTGGTCCACAGAACAGCAGCATTAGCTTCACCTCTGAACTCCGTAGAAATGCAAAATCTTTGGGACCCACCCCAGAGCTACCAAATCAGAATCTACATTTTAACACGAACTTCTAAGGACTCTGGACACTTGAAGTTTGAGAAGCACTGGGGAGGATTTCCTGGCAGAAAAGCCTGAGGTGAAGGCAGGGAGGCCAAAGGGCATCCAGCCCCTGGGCCTACTCCAGGGCCCCCTGCCTTACACCCCCTCCCAGTGCTGGAGCCACAGCGACACCTACTGGCCATGGGTGCCTAGATCACCCCCTCCAGGACATCTGGACCCTACTGTCCTGCCCTGCCTGGCCTCTACCCGGAAGCTGGCATTCCTGAGTTCTGGATCTCTGGCTTCCCCAGCTAGGGTGGAGCAGGTGTAGGATGGCCCAGGGCCTCAGACTGGGGGCAAGGCTGCGTGCAGTCTAGTGCTCTGAGGCCTCAATGTGAAGAAAGCAAGACAAGTAAGCAGGTGTCCTCTCAGCACAGAGTTCAGGACACATCCCTGTCCCTTGTGTTCTCGCCACACTCCGCAGCACGGAGCACATGTCAGCTCTCTTCACTGAGGGCTTCAGCCAAGACGGACAGAGTGCAGCTTCCCGTCCCAAGCAGCATGTATCAGACGCTCCTCGAGGAGGTGGCATTTGAACCTATGTCTGAACAACTCTTCCTGAAAGCGGACTTTTAAGAACTACAGTTGAGAAGCGACTCAGGGAAGGAGAACAGCTAGGGTATTTCTGGTCCAGGGTGGTAGTTGCTGGAGACTGAATTCCCGTGACAGAATTCTAAGTCAAAAGGAATTCCCAAATCCCAGTTATTGTTGACACACACCCCGCCCCCCGCTGTCTGCTCTCAACTATGAGAAGGGGTTTGCCTGGGAACGAAATGATTGTGATTGCCCACCAGTGTCTGCCATTAGTGGTGATTAGTTAAAACATCAGAGTCTAAACAGTCAATTGGTTCTAATAATTAATACTATGGCTCAGCTGTGACTGAGAGAGTGCGAGGCAAGACAGAAAAAGAAGAGAGAAAGTCAAACATGATTGGTAGGGAAGCCCTAGTTGTCTAGCTACCATTTCTTGACCCACGCGCCAGGGGCTGTGCCAGAGTGACCCCAGCTCCTAATTCTGTGTGCTCACAAGTCATTTTAATACATTCCATCGCTGAGTTCTCATACTTGCCCCGTTAGTCTCCGCTTTCCAGGTTAGAAAAATGAGGCACAGAAAGGAAAAGCCAGTAAATGCTCAGTAACAGTTGGATGAATGAATGGATAAGTAAATGAATGCAGTACCCAAAACTGAAATTCAAACCCAGGGTAGCCTGACTCCAGAAACTCTGGGAGGAGAAAGATGGGAGAAATTGCAGAGACAAAGAAAAACAGAGAAAATACACACCAACCCTTCTCGGTCACCTCATCTCCTTTTATACACCCTCCCTCTTGCACACTCACTCCCCTCTCTAGCACCTGACACACAGATCTCCTCTGTGCTCCCCTTACCGAGGGCCCTATTCATGCACAGTGTGTCCTCTCAACCCCATCTACACACCCACTCTGTCACACACACCCGCTTCACACAAGTGTCCCCTAGATGCTCCCTTACACTTGCCTGTCTCTCTCTCCCTGCTCACACACAGACTTCCCTCTGCCTTTCCTCTGAACCTCTCCCTCTCCACTCCTGTGTTCACACCTCTCTTTCTCTCACCGCCAACCACTCGCTTTCATTTCTCTCTCACATGCTTCTTCCTCCTTCTCTCACACACACACCCCACCTCTTTCTCGGGGCCCTGTCTGTCCTCTTCTATGCTGTATTTCCAACTCTTAGAATATCACTTGGCCCATACTAAGCACTCAAAGAGTGTTTGGGAAATGAAATAAACACACCCACTGCTCTCTCCTTCCTACACACACTCCCCCCACTCTCTCCGTCCACCTCTACCCCACACCGTGCACACATCTCTCATACACACAGGCATACACTTTGGGCCTTATCCTAGAACCAGCCCCCATCATGCACTCCTGCTATCTCACCCCTCCAGGAGTCAGGCCCCAGAGGCCTCTAGCTGGGCTGTCCCAGTCTGGGCCTGCTCATCTCTGGACTGTCCCCAGATCTGGAAGAACCACAGGGACTTCCCTCCCCGGCAGGGGGGGGGGGAGGGTTAGGGGAGGCCTCTAGCCCAGACCCCTTAGTTACCCTAGATCAGGCTCAGCCACTCCCCACCCCCTCCCCGGGTCACACGCAGCAGCAGAGCGGCCAGCGAGCAGGATGGCTGTGTGTGCATTGCTATTAATCACCCCTCCTGGTCCGCTAACGAGGCTAATGCGGTAAGTGACAATAGCCCATCTTGGTTCCTGATTTAGGGGCTCAGGACGGAAGCTGGGCTCCTGGGAGTGAAGACGTGAATTCTCCACGACACTAAACCTTCAAATAAATCTCCTCCAGTCAGAGAAGCCCAGGGCACTAAATCCCATGCGCCGGTAATTGAAACCCTTAGAGCTTTCTTGGGTAGGGAAATTGCTGAGAGAGAAAGCAGCTTAGGGGTTCCACGTGGGGTGGTGGGCTAGCGGGCCCACAGAGGGCTCTGTGATGGGGGAGGCTACTGAAGACCCTCTATGAGCACGTGGGTATCTGTCCGTCCTGGTGGGTATGTCTGTCAGTGTTTTTGAGGCATGGGATTTTACTGTCCGGCTGTGTTCACGTGGTCACTGCCCACCTTCTTCTCACCAGGTCTGTGGACACTGGCATTTTTCTAGGACAGCTAGAGCATTCGTCTTTCAAGGGCTTCTACCTTTTGAAGTCCTTGGGGCTTCTCCCTCTCACTGACCATGAAACCAGGCTCTATTTAAACTATAGGATTGACAACATTACCTCGATTGCTTCCTTCCCCTCTTCCTTCACCCCCACCCCTCCACCACCTACCTACTCCACCATTCACTGTCTTTTCAGACGTTCTCCTGCAGTCCCATCAAGTTCCCCTCCCATTGACTTGGCCACTGAATCATTCAACAGTCACTACCAGCCACTGTGTGCCAGACCCCGTGTGGGGTCCTCTGTGTACCAGGCGAATCAGAGAGCCTCCCAGCCCTCAAGGAGCTCAGAGTCTACCAGGGGAGACCGATGTATAAACAGATAATTGCAGTATTAGAGGTATAGACATAAGAAATAGCATGACAGAGTACTTAATATCAGGGAAAGCTTCAAAGAGGAAATACTGTCGGAGTGTGGTCTTAAAGAATAAATAGGAGGTATAGGTTGCCCATGGGAAGATGGATGTCACAGGCACCGTTGGCAGTGAGAACACGTGAAGAGCTGGGACTCGTCCAGCCATAGCATACAGCATTGCTGGAGGGGTAAGAGACTGGAGAGGGACTTGCACGATAAGGAATTCGGAATTTATGCTGTGGGCTTTGAGAGCCAAGGAGAGGTCGTAAGTGGCCAAATGATAGGATCCCATTTGTGTTTTAGGAAGACTCTGCTGGCTGTAGAGACAGAAATGGATTAGAGGGGGACAGAGATGTGTTAGGAGACTTGACAGTAAAGACTGGAGATGATGTCTGAACTAAAGCAATGGAGAAAAGAGGTATAAACAGCTAAGATGTAAACTTACTGGACGTAGGGGCCAGAGCAAAGAGTAAGCGTCCCGATTGCTGATGGAGGGAAGTCTGCGGATGGTGGTGGCACTCGCTGAACTAGAAAAAGCAGGACAAGGGCAGGTCTAGAGAAAGGTAAGTCCCATTTAGGCACACTGAGCCTGAAGAGCCTGCGAAACATCCGAGCGGAGGATCCGGTACGCAGTGATACAGGACTGGAGGTGAGAATTGAGGAAGAGAGTGTGCAGAGAGAGGAGTGGCTGAAGACAAGGTAATGGCTGACATCCGAGGGGGCAGAGCAGAAGGATTAGGAGCAGGGGCTCTGGTATTGCCCTGCCGGGGTTGAAAGTCCAGCACCACCACTTTGGGCAAGTTACAGAGTGTCTCCATGCCTGTTTCCTCACTTATGAAATAGGGAAGTGCTTGGCACAGAGGAAGTATTTGGTCAGTGTTACCCCTTCCCTTCCTCCTCATCTATTCAACTCGTACTTATCCCTCACATCTCAGCTTGTGTCTCGTCCTCAGGGAGGCCTTTCTGGATTCCTCTGGGCAGGGCAACTCTGCATTTATAGGTTCCCACAGCACTGTTCGCCTCTCTTTGGCACGACTGCAATTTTACAGTTGTTTGTATGCTCTTATTGTATCTGTTTCCTCACTACTTTGTAAGCTCCGTAGAGACTTGGAGTTTATTGTATCCTTAGACCTTGGTGCCGTGCCTAGCACGTGGAAGACCCTCAATACATATTTACAGAGTTAATGAATAAATGAATACAGCTGGAATATACATTATGTTTGGTGAATGATGACCATCCAGGATCTGACTGAGCACAGTCTGACTGACAGTGGGGTGATGGGGAGGCAGACTGCGGCGAGGTAAGAAGTGCTTAGGAGACAAAGGAGTATGGACAGCAAGCAAGCACAACTCTGGAGCATCTTAGGATAAAAAGGGAAGAAGGAGAAGGCGTTAGCTACAAGGCAGAGATGAGTTGTTGAAATGTTTGCAATGGAGCCGACTCCAAGCACGTAGATTCTGATGGAGGGAAGCATGAGGAGGGAAAGGAGAAGGCACAAGAGAGAGGGAGCCCACGTAGGGAACATAGGCAGGAATGGGATTCTACATCCAGGATTTAGAACATAGGCAGGAATGGGATTCTAAATCCAGGAGAAAGATTCTAAACCCATCTAGAACAGGAGGATGAATACCTCTTCTACTAAAACTGGAAGAAGAAAAAACGAGGCAGGTGTGGATCTGGAAGTTGAGGGAATTCATACCTAAGGACTTCAGTGTTCTGAGCGAAGTGGGAAGCAAGGCCACCCAGTAAGACAGAGGGGGACAGAAGATGGGGTGGGGGACTCCAGATAGTAAAATATGGATTGTCTCTGTGGGAAAAGGGAGACAGAGCTGACCAAGGGCATGTTAAAGGATTGCTTAGTAGTGCTGAGATTGGAAACTGTGAATTTTTATTGGCACATATCTGCGTGGTTTTGTGATTTTCCCCCAGCTGCTTTTAGCTGCCCGTGTGTCTGAAACAAAAAGGAGAACAGTTGGATTGTGGAGAAGGCAAAGGAAGCAAGAGGGTGTTGAAGCGATGTGCCCGAGGATTCGGGCTAGAATCCATGAGTAAGTGGTGTCTCAGGAGATGGGAGGACAGAGCAGGAAGCAAGTATGATGGGTGCAAGGCTGTAGGAGGGTTGGGTGAGAGGGAGTTCTATCAGAGAGGAATTCAAGTTGTTGACAAGGGCCTCCAGGAGGAAGTGAGTAGAGGAAAAGATAACAGTTGCTGAGGAGGTCAGTGATGGGGCTTGGGGTATACAAGTGAGAGTCAAAGTCCTCCATGACTATGGAGAATGGGGGATGACAGTGATGAGAGATGCAGGGTAGCACTTGACCGCAGGGCCCATCGGGTGGGAGAAACAGTGGTCTGGAAGTGGCAGTGAGCACAAGGAAGACACTGACCTCACCTCCTGGCCTGAGGAACCTGGAGTTGGGAGAATAAACAGCCCGCACTGGAGAGGATTTCAGGGAGTGGTGTCTGCAGGGGAGGTGCCGGTTTCCAGGAAAGTAATGAGAGAAAGTAAAGGAAGTATCTAGGGACCAAGGAAGGAGAGTTTATTGGCATGGTACTCTGTCCCAGAGGGCATGATGGGAAGATGGTAAAGAAACATCAGTGGAGCCACCTCCACCCCCTCACTCCCCGGCATCTCTCCCAGGACTGTCGGCCTCTCCAGCCCCCTTCCCCCAACTTGACATCTCCTCCTGCACCGTCTACTCTGCACCCCACCTCCCACACGTATGTTCCCCATGTTCCCCCACCTCCTCCCCAGGCCCTCCCCCTGCCCTGCCCCACCCCAGCCGGCCTGAGCGAGCAGGAACCCCTGCACCTTCATTTCTCAGGTCACTGCTTGGCTAATGGGCTATTAATTTGCTCAATCGTCCCCTGTGAGGCAAACTCAATTTCTGCCAGCCAGTCGTCCCTCCCTGTCGACAGCGTGATTGATTGGAGGAACAGCTGTCACCGCCCGGCTGCCTGCTCCTTGCCTCCTTTCCTGCGAGTCCTCACTACCCCTCCTCCTCGGGCCGCTGCCCCGCGCCCACAGAGGCAGCGCACCCCTGCCACCTGCCCAAGGATCTGTCGCCAGCAATGAAAAATGACAGAAATATTTAAGGACAAATAAGGTTTCCCAACGCAATTGAAAATGATTACAGGCAGCTACAGATGGGGCCAATCTGATGCGCAGCAGCAAATCAAATCGAATTTCCTTATCGGCGTATTATTTTAGGCGTTATCTGGCACGTTGATGCAGTTATCAATTCAATTTCAGCCGCCGGTCCGCTGTTTACTGTCTCGCCTTTGCTGGGAAAAGGTAAACATGCTCAGCCCAGCAAATTAATTTCTGGCTGAAGCCAGAGGCTGCGAAGGACTGCGATGCAGGACCCATGGCCCCCACCTTGGCCTTGGGCTAGTGGGCCAGGCTGGCTGGGCCTGGGGCAGGCAGGAGCTTGCCCAGGGAACAGAAGCCCCGCTAACTGCCTGCCCCGGCCCCGCCCCGGCCTCGAGCAGGATTCAGGGCTCCTAGGAGGCTGAGGTGACCGCTGTGGGCTCCGCGGCTGCTGCCAGGGAGAGGTGAAGGTCTCCCATTAATTCCCAGCTAAAAATGACAAATTCATCTTGGACGACAATTAAATGAAGTCAGTAATTGATGCTAATTGATCTCCAGATGCGAGGGCTCCCCTCAGCCTCAGCAGCACGTGCCTGTCTTGCTCACTCTCCCCACCCCAGTCCTCTCCTCCCCTACTTGTCTCTACTCCTCTCTCGGTCCTCCCTCACCGCCTAGGGCTCTGGGTCTCTTGACCCCGCAGGTCTGTGGAAGACAGCTGGCCTGGGCAGAGCTAGCAGGCAGGGCCTGAGGCCGAGCAGCTGGCCGGGTGCCCACCCAGCCCCGCAGGCACTTGTAATCAGTGCCCCGAGTCCCAGCCATGAGCCCAGAAGGCAGGTAACATGCCCTCCTCGGTGGTTCAGGATTTATTGCCCGCAGCTGTAGAGGTTCCCACTTCATTTTTATAAGCCCATAGTCAGAGCCAGCAGGGGGTAAAGCACACTTGGATTTACTTTACTTTAAACAGTACAGTCCTAGCATTTTGGCTCCATGGCAAGGAAGGCACTGGGGGAGAGTGAAGTGTGTGGGCATGCTGGGGAGAGTATATAGGTATACTCAGTCTATACTCGCAGATATGTATGCATATGTGCTCAGGTGTGTTTGTCTAGATGTGAAAAAATGCCCACACTTGTGTGAGCACCTGTGTGTGCCAGTGCCCTCACGTTGCACACGTGTGTCCAGACATTTGAGAGGATATGTGTGCATGTCCATATGTGGATATTTTCCTGAATCGGGCCCTTTGCCACAGTCAGTAATGGCTAATCCCAGAGAACTCTGCGAGGCTCCACCTGCCCCGCCTACCATTGGCCCAGCCCAGCACAGGGCACTGTCTGGAAGTTATTAGCTAAGGGAGGCGGGGAGCTGAATTGTGTACCTCTAGAAGGGGAGAGAGGCTGCAGTTACATTTGGGATAGCCAAGATCAGGGATATGAAGTAGCTGTGACCCCTGAAGCTCCACCAGTCTCTAAACAGGTTGGCTGGTGTACTCGGTGGAGCAAAGGCCGGTGGGGCCAACAGTTGGGGTTCTATGCCCCAGGCTCAGTGAGCTTGATCGTGACTTGGCCCAGAGCCCTTGGCTCCGGTTTGAGCCCAAGTCTGGGCCTAAACCTGTCCACAGGGTGACTGACCTCCACCTGGGTGTCCTGCATATGTTTGCCTTTGGCCACCCAGGAGACATGCCTGGGCTCAAACCAGACCCCCTCTACTGCTAGAGACAGCAAATAGCATCACAGTAGGTCAGGGCACCAGCCAGGCTCTTGTTTCGCAAGAACCTGGAGCTGGCAGGAGGCCACAGAGAGTGGGCAGTGCCTCTCTGAGCTTTTTCAGGCTGAGATGGGAAAAGGGAAGATGGCATGCGGGCATAAATATGTCACCCTGTGTATTATATCTGTGTATAAATGTCACATGTACGGAACCTGGTGCTGTGAGGAGTCTGTACTTCTTAAGGAAGGAAGAGGAGAAAATGAAGGAAAAAGCATATATAGGAGAGATGACCAGACCAGACCCTAAATAAGGGTCAGAGTGGAGGCAAGGAATCAGAGAAAACTCCCACGACGTCCCTCAGCTAACCTCTGCATCTTTTGGGGGAGTTTGGCAAGGTCAATGGTCATTTATTCATTTGTTCATTCAAAGAATATTTATTGATTTCTACTATTACTATTATGATTTTCTTACTTTGGGCTATGTCCTCTGCCAGATGCCACAGTCTAGGGGTGCCTGGGTGGCTCAGTTGGTTAAGCGTCCAACTTTAGCTCCACAGTTCATGAGTTTGAGCCCCACATGGGGCTCTGTGCTAACAGTTCGGAACCTAGAGCCTGCTTCAGATTCTGTGTCTCCCTCTCTCTCTGCCCCTCCCCTGCTCGCACTCTGTCTCTCTGTCTCTGTCTCTCTCTCTCTCTGTCTCTCTCTCTCTCTCTCAAAAATAAATGGACATTAAAAACAATTTTTTAAAAGAAATTTACAGTCTAAAGAGGGTGACAGACACAGAATAGGCGATTGTAACATGGTGTCACTAGAGGTGGCACAAGAGGCTTTGGGAACACAGAGAAGGCACCTAGTATAGTCTGGAGGAGTCGGGAAAAGCTCCCCAGAGGAAGGAGTTCTGAGTCCTTAAGAGTGAGAGTAAGAGCCAGCTTGAGCAAGTGGCCCCTGCCATAACCTTTTTGGTTGTTTGGCAAGCCCAAAGCAAAGACAAATAGGCCTATTTGGTTCCAGGTGACTCAGGAACTGCTGAAAATGTCACCTCTGCCCCCCGAGCACCAGCCATTGCCCTGGAGTCTGGGCAGGAGGGTATACAGTGGTTTTCAGGGCATCTGGGTACTGGCAGATAAATATGGGCCGTAGCTAAATACACGTCTCTCCTCTGCCTGCCCCACCCCCACCTCCTCGACCAGGGATGCCTATTAATCCTGACAAATGATGACTTACGAACATGTAATGCAAACTGATTCATCATACATTCAAATCCACCGCCCCGCCCCAGCGGGAGGCCCCAGCCAGACAAGTGTATTACACGGATAATGTATTTGACGTATTAATAAAACCAGCCGCATTGCTCTGGCGCAGGGACTGGGGAATGCCAATATACGATGACAGATCACATATTGATGAAATCCAGATGTTTGGAATCATAGTCTTGGGGCCTTGTTCATATTGACTGAAGGTAAAAAATGCCATCTGTCAGCATGTTAACTCTTCCTGTCCCACGCTCAGCAGAGGCACCAATCATGGTTTTCTGGAGGGAAGAGAAGGAGAAAGGGGATGAGTGAGAGGGGGGAGGATGAGTATGTAGGTGGTCTGGATGGTGATGGATGGATGAAGTTGGGGTATATGGCTGTACTGTGGATACAATAGGTGGAGGGGACATTTTCATGCCTTGTGTTCTTGACCTCTCAGCAGCATGTGACCCTATCAGTGACAGCCCCCTCCTTGAAACTCTTCCCTTCCTGGCTTTGACGATACCATGCTTATTTTCATCCTCCTGTTGACTGTTCTTTCTTAGTCTTTGATGACTTAAACTTCTTCTACCTGTTGGAGTTATTCAGGGTTCTGTTCTAGCCTCTTCTTACTGTATACTCGCTCCCTAGGTGATCTCACCTACTCTTAACTTCAGTCACTGATTTATTCATTCAGTGAATGTTTGTTGGGTATTTACTATATGCCAGACGTTGTGCCAGGCACAGAGGAAGCCTTAGTGAACTTTAGCTCTTACCTATATGTCAATGTCTCCAACTCCATAATTCTGACTCCAGTTCCCATAGAGTGCCCAGAAAGCATTTTCATGTGGATGTCTTAACAGTTCCTCAGAGTAAGTACTACATCCAAACTGAACTCATTTTTTTCCTCCCCAAGCCTGCTGCCCCTCCTCCTATTGTACAAGGCAGTAAATGGTCTACCACCCAGCAGTTGCTCAAGCCAGAAACCACGGAATCACTGTTGGCTCCTTTCAGTCCCTTAACCCCCAGATCCAACCTGTCCCTTTCAGTTCACCTCCATCATCATCGTCGTCATCATCATCATCATCATTATGCTCCAGCAAGGCACCATCATGCCTCCCCTGAATTAGTGAGATCACCCTTCTAAAGAGCCTTTCTGCATTCTCTACTTTGCCCCCTCAGACCGTTCTGTACTTTGCAGTTAGAATGATCTTTTAAAATTTTTTTTAGTATGTATTTATATTTCAGAGAGAAAGAGACAGTGTGTGAGCAGGGGAGCAGCAAAGAGAGACAGAGACAGAATCTGAAGCAGGCTTCAGGCTCTGAATTGTCAGCACAGAGCCCGATACGGGGCTCGAACTCATGAACCATGAGATCATGACCTGAGCCGAAGTCAGACGCTTAGCCAACGGATCCACCAGGAGCCCCAGCATGATCTTTTTTAAATGCAAGTCTGATATGTCTCTCTCCTGCTTAAAACTCTTCGATGACTTCTCACTGTATGTTAAAAACAACAACAACAGCGGTGCCTGAGTGGCTCAGTCAGTTAAGCATCCAGCTCTTGATTTCAGCTCAGGTCATGATCTCAGTTTGTGAAATCGAGCCCAGCTTCTGGCTCTGCACTGATAGGGAGGAGCCTGCTTTCGATTCTCTGTCTCCCTCTCTCTCTGCCCCTCCCCAGATCACACATACTCTCTAACTCTCTCTTGCTTGCTTGCTCTCTGAAAAAAAAAAACAAAAAAAACAACTAAATATACATTAAAAAAAAAAAATCATTAACATAATTAAAAAGTCCTCCAGGATCTGGCCTCTCTGTCATTCTCATACTCTGTCCATCACTCTTTCTGTTGCAGCCACACTGGACACTCTTCACTTCTTCCGTTGGGCTGTCTTCCCTCTGTACCTTCAAACATGCTATTTTGTACCTAGAACACCACTTCTCCACAGTCATTGCCTGACCAGTTCCCTCTGACCCTTCACACCTTTGTTTGGATGTCACTTCCTTCACCTCCCAGGCCAGCTGATATACTCCCACAGTTCTGTGCACTTCCCTTTTTCTAAAACCACTCTGGGGACATTTGTTTCATGTCTCTATCTGCAACCAGTTCCTAAGCTCCTCGAGGGCAGAGAATGTACCTGTCTTGTTCATTATTGCATGGCATCCATACGGTAGCAGACCCATCATCACTATCCAGCTGCCATTGGTTGGATACTATCAAATTATTGCCTAAGTGAGTGGATAAGGAGGTAAGTAGCTGGGTATTATTCAGTAGTTAAGAGCACTAGCACTAGTGGAGTCAGGCAGACCTGAATTTAAATCCTGTTCTGAACCTTCTAGCTGTGCCATTTCATTGTTCTGAACCCCATTTTTTTCATCAGTGTGATTGCAATAATAATACCTACCTCACAGGACTGTTGTAAAGATTAAATGAGATAAACTATGTGCAACATTAAACCTACAGCCTAACATATAATAACACTCAATAAACTGTTATTATTATTAATAGACAGATAGTGGATAAATGGTTAGATGGATGGACAGATGGATATAGTGGCATACAAACCAATCAATAGATACATGCATGTGGATGGATAGGAAGAAGGAACTCCATGGAGGCCAGAAGGGCCAGGACCAGAGTACCTACTGTATGGGATACAATCTTGACCATAGCAGAGAAGAAGGCCGGATACAGGGCAAGGCCAGGCCCTGTCAGAAGGGGATGGATACAGGCACAAACAACAAACTGTGCTAGTGTCCTACTAGAGATGATAATGAGCCATCGCTTTGTAGAGAGCCCTGGTTTAACTGAATCCTTGCAAAAGTCCTGGAAGTTAGATATTATCGTACCCGTTTAACACGAGGAAAAACTAAAGCTCAGAAGTGTTAAGTGATTTGCCCAAGGTCTCACAGCTAATAAGAGACAACTCTGTTGAATTCTGCTTGAAGCCTCCTCTGTGCCTTGGTCACCAGGAAATGGAAGCCGTTCTACTGGGGGGTCGGGGAAGGGAAGGGTGGGGCACATATGTGTGTACACACAAACACACACACACACACACACATTCTCTTAAAAGGCCCCACCTCTTTTGCCATTTGTCATTAGCGGTACCCTCACCCTCACTTAAACCCTGCTCCTTCTTAAATCAGACACCAGGCAGTCAAGCCCTGCCTTTTGTGGTCTGCAGAGCCAAAGATCATCAAGATGGGATTTGAACAGAGAGGCAAGAATGGAAGCCACAGGCAACAGAACTAGGACACAACCAAACAGACCAAGCCCGAGAAGCAATCCCACAGCAGGCGTCTGGCAGGGTCAGACGTGAGTTAGTGATCCAAGAAGGGAAGGCTTTCCCTTTGAAAGAGTCCCCATCCTCCAGTGTCCAAGTCTGCACCTGTCTTCACTCCCGGAGATGGCAGAGATGAAGCAGCTCGGTGGGCCTTTGAGTCACCCGCCCCCGATGGTCAGCACTTCCCAACAGAGGGGGGCAGCAGAGGGCTGATCTGGGACCCCAGGTGCCTGAGGCCCAGTTCCAAGGCCTGATGGCTGCACTGGTTGGAGCCTGGCCCAGGCAAGGCAAAGGCTACTTGGCTTAACTGCTCCTCTCTCCTCAGCCTGCCTATCAGTCTTCACAGCCTGCAGTCACTTGTGGTGGAGCGTGGCTGTTCTGGGTGTGGAGTATTCTAAGCAGCTCAGAAAGGGAAAGGGGCCTTCTGGAGGCCACGCAGCTAGGGAGCCTGACCCCGCAATCACCTCTGGCTCTTTGAGCTTGAGGTGCCCCGCGTAAGGCTGAGGACAGGGTCAGGCCCCTCGGCTCCCTGCTCTCCTGCTTCAGGGGATACCTGCAGCAGGCAGAAACGTGGAGGTGGCAGGCGCTGTGGTGGCGGTGGCGGGAGGGAGGTGCGGTAATGAATGTGGACGGGAGGCGGAATGAGCGATCCATCTTTGCATGGGAGGGGAGGGGGCCGCAGGCGTTCCCCCCACACACTCACACACTCAATCAGGCGCTGTCAGACCTCCGGCCGCCTGGCATTTTGGTGAAGAATCTCTCAGCTAAAAATTGTTGTCAGTCCCATTTCCTCGTTATCAGTGCAAGGGCTGAGGCAGCGCCCGGGGATTAACAGGAGCGGCGAGCGCCCGCACCGCCATCCACCGCCGATAACACCAGGCCTCCCGCCTCACCTCCCCCATTCATCATCTTTAGCACTGACAGCCCGTCCCAGTCCCTGTCCCCAGTCCCTCATGCTTCCCACGTCTCCCCACTGTACTGCTCAGCCTGCCTCCTGACCTCCCTGGGGAGCTAGGCCTCCTGAAGAAGTACAAGATTCAACCTAGGCCCACATGACCTGGACCCACCTGTGGCAAAGGGCCTGGCCAGCCGTGGGGTGGGGCACAGGGGCAGGAGTGAGGAGTGCTCAACGAGAAGATGCTTCCTGACAGCCTGCCTCTGGGGGGCTCCGTCAGCCTACCTGTGATGCCGGCTTTGGCACTGGAGAAGGAACTCCTGCATCAGAGGGGCAGCTGGACTAGGGGTTTCCAGAGGTCTCTCCAGCCTGAGAAGGACTCTTAGATTCTCGGAACTGTGGCAGGGAAGAGCCAGAGGATGTCTACTCCCAGGCTTAGGAAGAGTTGGGGGTTGAGGACTTCGTTCCCACCCCCACAAGACCACAGCCCCCTCCTCTTGGCCATTCCCAGTGGTTTTATGGCCCGTTTTATGGCCACTGTAATGGCCCAGGTCAAAAGCTTCAGGGAGCTGTATTCTGGGAATTATGCAAACGAGGAGCAGGCCCAGGGCCAGAGTATGGATTTTGTCATTAAACCTGGGCAGGCCATGTCGTTAGTGCAGTAAAACCCACGTCATGACCACAGGTCTCAATATAAAATTATAGGGAACACAGCGGGGGAGGGGAAGCAGGGGGCCCATGGCCAGGCTGACACCTGCCACTCTAACCCCTGAGAAAATGGGGGTGGGATGGAGGGCATAGGCTGCAGGGGCCCTCTGCTGATCCCTGTCAGTGCTGTACCTAAAGCTGGGAGTCAGGAAGAGGACCCATTGTCCCAGTAGAGAAACTGAGGCCAAGCTCAGAAAAGTAGATCTCTGTGGCAGCAAAGCAAACAGACTGAGAACAAGCATGTGGGAATGCTGATTCCTGGTCCCAGCCTTGAAGGGAAGACTCTGGGCTCCAGGAATCCCTAAGAGCCAGAGTTGGTATCCCAGGCTACCGGGCAGAAACCCTGATATTTCCACCTCAGCATAGACCCCATGCCCTGAAACCTCCCCTTTCATAGGTCTCCTCTCTTACCATTTCCCCGCTGTGCCCCAGGCCCTGCCTCAATGACCCATTTCAACAGCCTTGTCAACTCTCCCTTATTCATCCTTCATGCCTTCCATCAAGTATTGCCTTCCCCTGGACCCTACCAACCATCTACCAACCATCTTCGGACCACTCCTGCCTCGATCCTGGGGTGGCCATTCGTGCCTCCGTCAGCCCTGGTCAGGGCTGTATGGACTGGATCCACTGACTCTTCTTTGGCTTTCCTATTAGTTTGTGATCTCCTTCCGGCCAAGAATGTGTTTTATTTATCTCTGAACTCCAGTTTCTCCTAGAATAATGCCTGACGTAAAAGAATTGTTTAATAAATGTTTTGCTGAATGAATAAGTAAATGAAGTAATGAGATCATGAGCTGAGTACAGGGGTCACTATCCAGTTCTGAGCCTTACTTTCCCCATCCTTAAAACAAGGTAATGGCCTACAGAATTTCTAGGGTCTCCCTCACCTGGGTGATTCTCTGACTGAATGAAGTTAGAGTCAGAGCTGAGACTAGAATCCTCAGCTCCCATCTTCCAGACCGGGCCACACCTGCTTCTTTTACTCACAGCTTCCAGCTGTCCTCCAAGCATCTAAGGCATAGCCACCAAGGCACATGATCAGCAGGGCCCCTTTGCCTCCTCAGACACCTGACCGCACAGACGAGAGCCACACCCACCCCACCCTGTCACACACAAAGCCTCCACAGTGGACATCCCAGCTCTGCAAAGATCATCTGGCTTCTAGGACAATCCGATCTTCATTCCTATCCTCTTTCCCTTTCCTCTTTTCTCTTCCCATTATTCATTATTGCTTCATTATTGCCCATCAAGTCAATGCCAGGTCTGTTTTCAATTGTCTATAAATATAAAGTTAGATAAGAAATGGCCCCTGCCCACCAGAAACTCACAGCTCATTCATTTACTCCTGTTCTCTGCCTGGAACACTTCTAAGATGCAACTTAAATTTCATTTCTTTGGTTAAGACTTCTCTATTTTCACTCCCCTAAACATGCAGCCAGAATGAACTACTCCCTCCTTTGAGCTCTCAGATGACTCAGTCTGGACATCCAGGAGAGCTGTGACCATCCTCAATCTTGTGTCAAAGGGAGGTGGGTTCTTGTGCTCAGCCTGAACTGGAAGCTCCTTCAGGCACGGGGTGCTAGAGTTAGCAAATGAAAATATATGATGCCCAAGTAAATTTGACTTTCAGAAAAACAGTGAGTAACTTTTAGCATAAGGATGTGCCATGCAATATTTGGGACATACTTACACTAAAAAAGTATTCATTATTTGCCTGGAATTCAGTTTTACCTGAGCATCTTATATTTAATTTGGTAACCCAACACAACCGCCTTGGTCATCACTAGCATGGCCTTTATCTCTCTGAAAGCTAATTTTGACTCTCTCAGGACAAAAGTGGGAAGAAGAAGCAGGGAGGAAGATCTTGGCTTAAGCTAAAGAAGTCTTTCTACAGGCGTGCCTTGGTGGCTCAGTTGGTTGAGTGTCCAACTGCAGCTCAGGTTATGATCTCACATTCGTAGGCTTGAGCCCCGCATTGGGCTCTGCACTGACAGCTCGGAGACTGGAGCCTGCTTTGGATTCTGTGTCTCCCTCTCTCTCTGCCCCTCCCCTGCTTGTGCTCTGTCTCTCTGTCTCTAAAAAAATGAAATAAAAATTTTAAAAACTAAAAAAAAGAAGTCTCTCTACGGTGTTTACATAGATAGGCAAGGATATGTCTGGATAAACAGGCCTCCTCAATTCCACACCTTAAGCAGAGGCCAGAAGAGCACTGGGTGGAGAGAGTGGCAAGGGAGGGGGTTTAGGCTCCTCAAAAGGCGTGCATTAAGCAACCTTCAGGCTCCTTCCTAGCATAGTGTGCTCTGGTTACCATCAGCAACAGAGACAGCGACAGAGCTGGGACAGAGTGGGAACAGAGTTCAGGTTCCCAGCTGGCCCCCAAACCAACGGAGCCAGCAAAATACCCACTTGGGCTCCCATACAATTTGAAGGATATTTTGGAGGGGGAAACCCAGACTCTGTTAGATTCACAAGAGGCCAATAATGTTATCCAAGTGAGAGGTGGTGAGACCCAAACAGGAAGAATATAGATTCCAGGAATCCTGTAGAAGCAGAACGAACAGGACTTGGTGGTTAAATGAATGTGGGAGGGACAGTAAGGCACGAGAAGGGGCCTCGGGGGAGGCACAGGTTCCCTGCTGGGGTAACCAGGTGAACATTGGTGTCATTAACTAAGAGGGCACTGCTGAACAGGGAGCAGGGGTGAAGACGCTGAAGAACTTGTTTTTGGATCATTGAGTTTCAGATTCTTGGGGGACACCCAGGCATTGATATCCATTAGGTGCTTGGATAGAGGGGCCGAGAGAACCAGGGAGCGATCTGGGGCAGAGATACAGATTATGGAGTCTACAAAGCACAGGTGGGAATTAGGGCCATAAGAAGGAAGAAGATGATCCAGCATACAGAATAGGGAGAGAAGAGGCTACGGGAAGAACCCTGGGAAGGTGAGGAACTGGAAGAAAACACTACCGCAGAAGTCATGCAGATCCTTTTTGGTCTTTCCCACTCAACTGTGAGGGCCTCAAAGGCAGGGACTAGATCTGATTATATGCTGTGGCCCCACCGCTCTGCACTAGGGCTAGTTCAGAGTAGACCTCAGACGATGTTTGTTGAATGACAACAGGAATGCAGGAATGAGTCCTCTTTCTCCCTCTTTTCTTCCTTCTCCAGATTTGGAGAATATAAAAACAGTAAGGAAAGGAGAGACAGAGGGGTCACTGGATATTCTGAGTGATGGTGTGATTAAACCAAGACCTTCCCTAACCTGTATGAAATGAAGTGATCCAGGTTTGATTACACAGAGCATTGACTGTGTCCCAATAGATTTCCCACAGGGGCGGCCAGCTAAGGAGGCACCGTTCATGGCCCCTGGAGCCACAGAGAAGAGTGAATGGTCATGGGCTCTGAGACCCTTGGGCTCAACCCCTCTCTAGGCCAGTAAGCCCTAGGAGGCAGCAGCACGCTTGCATTGGAGGATTGGGACACTGGGTTTCTATATGTCCACAGACAAGCCCAGCTTATCTGTCTGTCTCTTCTTCTTCCCTCTCCAGGTAAGAAAAAGGCAGCAGCATTGTTTGACAGCCAGGCCCCTATTTGCCCTATCTGCCAGGTCCTGCTAAGGCCCAGTGAGTTGCAGGAGCATATGGAGCAAGAACTGGAACAGCTGGCCCAGCTGCCTGCCAGGTAAGCCACCAGCTGGGGGAGCCTGCCTGCCAGAGGGTTCCACTCAGTGTTCTGGACACCAGGTCCCAGGAACAGCCACCTGGCCCACACTCCATCCTCTAGGTAGAAGTAAGGCCCCACTGTTGTTCTCCTCTACTCTGCTTTCAATCCTCAGATCCTGCAGCTAAATGGTGATGCATTTCCCTTCTTGCTGTATTTTCAGAGATGGGAGGAGAGTGACCCCCTCTTCAGGCCTCAGCCTCAAAAGGGCACAAGAGGAGCTGGAAAGGGGATGAGCCACTGCCACAGGCCTGTACTGCCATGCTAAGCCTCAGGGTTAGGGTACCGGAAGCAGGGACTGGGCCTGCCAGCCTAACCAGAAGTGCAGCTTCGTGCTGCCATCCAGGAGAGTAAGCACTACCTTCTCTATCAGTCTCAGGGTCTGAAAGGTGACAATCAAGCTTAGCCATGCCCTGCTGCTCTACCCTACCTCCCTTCTCCCTGCCTGAAGGACCAGGTGGAGTCTCCTTGAGGGCCTTATGGAGGAGCCAGGTTATCAAAGGGACAGAGGAGAGGTATAACAAATCACCCCAAACCTTAGCAATTCAAAGTAGCCACTTCATTATACTCATGGCATCTGTGGCTTCAGGAATCCAGACAGAGCACAGAGGGATGGCCTGTGTCTGCTCCAGGATGTCTGGGGCCCCAGCTGGGAAGGCTCGCTGGCTGGGAGCTGGGATCATCTGGAGCCCCCTTCACTCACATGTCTGGTGGCTGATTCTGGCTATCAGCTGGGACCTCAGCTGGAGCTGTGACCAAAGCACCTACACTTGGCTTCTCCACGTGGTCTGGGCCTTCTTATAGCATGGCAGCCTCCAGGTAGCTGGACTTTTTATGTGGCAGCTTAGGGTACTAAAGCAAATGTTCCAGCCAAAGAGATGGGAGCTGGATCACCTTTTACAACCTAGCCTCAGAAGTCACTTAATGTCAGTTCTGCTGTACTCTATTGGTCGAGGCAGTGTCAGCCCAGCCAGATTGAAGGGGAGAAGATATACACCCCACTTTTTGATGGGAGAGTGGCAGGGTCATATTATAGAAGAGCACGTGGGATGGGAGACATGGGTGGTTGCAGCCATCTCTGGAAAATATGGTCTGCTACAGGGGAATAGCCTGTCCCACCTCTCCCAACCCCACCCTACCCCTTGTTCAGTCCAAGTCACCAGACTTGACTGATCTCCTTCCATCTACCCACACCTAATACCCCATGCAGGGTGCAGGTGACCCAAAGGTAAACCAGAACTGGTCCCACTCCCAGAAGCTCACTACATGAGTGTAAGGGGGGCTGGGCCATGAAACCCCAAGGGATAGAGGCTGCTCTGTGGGAAGAACTGTGGGGCATGGAAAAAGCACCAACCCAGCACAGAGCAAAGACCTCCTAAGGGAGGTGAGGCCTGAGCTGAACTTTGAAGGAAGAAGTATTAGTTATCTACCACTGTGTTACAAATTACCCTCAAACCTAGTGGCTTGAAACAACAAACATTTATTACCCACAGTGTCTATGGACCATCAGTTCAGGAACAACTTAGTTGGGCAGTTGTGGGTAGTTGTGGCTTCCGGCTCAGTCTCTCATGAGGCTGCAGTCAAGATGTCAGCCAAGACAGTCATCTGAAGGTCTGACTGGGACTATGGGAGCCATTCCCAAGATGGCTTCTCCACACATGGGTCTCTCCATAAGACAGCTTGAGTCTCCCTATGACATGGTGGCTGACTTCCCACAGAGGAGGTGAGCCAAGAGAGAAACTAAGTGGGAAGCCACAATGCCTTTTATGATCTAGTCTCCGAAGTCATACACTGTTGCTTCTAGCGTATTCTATTCTCTTCATTAGAAGCAAGTCACCAAGTCCAGCCCACACCAAGAGAGGAGAATTAAACTCTATAAACTCTACTTCTTGACAGGAAGAATATCAAAGAATTTGTGAAAATACTTAAAACTACCACAGAAGACTATACAAATGATAAAAACAATAATCTGTATGAACCTTCGCTATATGCCAAGCACTTTACATTGCATTAATTTACTTACTCTTCACAACCATCTAGGTAGGCAATAATTATTAAGTCCATTTTACAGATTAGGAAACTGAGGTACAGAGGGGTTAAGTGACTTTTCTAAGGTTGCACAGCCTATAAAGTGGTAAAGATAAGATTCAAATCCAAGCAGTCTGACTGTGGTGCCATGCTCTTAACCCACCCCCCACCCCCTGCCCCCGGGCACGCACACACACACACACACACACACACGCACGCACACACACACACTCCTGGGACTAGCTTAGAAGGGGCAGAACATGAAAGAAATATCTTTCCGCAGATGAGTTCTACACCTTAGCTGTCTGGGAGAGTGTCTGGGTAATAGAGGACTTCCCTCAACAAGAAGAGGAATAGAGGCAGAGATGTGTGTGGAGGGCCCCGCAGGGCCCTGTAAAAGCAGTGTACCCCTAAGGGTCTGGAAAATGGGGGCCCAAGCTCTCCTTCTGCCTCCTCAGTGGGGGCCACACTAGAGCCTCATCTTCTTGGCCCCAAACCTGCACTGCCCAGGGCATCCACATCTAGCCACAGAAGTGCCCCCCCACCCCCAGCCATGATTCTGCACCAATCCCCCGCCCGCATATTTTCTCAGGGCACCCCCTGCTTCCACACCCTAATCCCCATGTCCATTTCCCCACCCAGAGCCCCCACATCTGCTCCGCTCCTCACGGCTGTGTCTTGCGTCCCCCACTTCTGTGCCCCTCACGTCCAGGCCCCGCCCAGCACCCCCTAACCCCTGGCATGCCCCCCCCCCCCCCCCCGGTGTCTGACAGCCGGACAGCGGGATCTGCACAGCAAGTGAAATTCCCGTCGGATCGATAAAGCCGAAGCGCTGGCGGCGACGGGTCGATGGTTTTATCTGTCTCGGCCCCGCCGCGCCCGGCGCGCTGACAGTCCGACCGGCCGGCAAAGGCGTTCAAGGGCAGCCGCGCCCGCCGCCCCCTCCCCTCCCCTCTCTCGCCCTCCCCTCCCTGCGGCCGCTGCGCCCACCGGACTGCAGGCTGGACCGGCCGCTGCCGCCCTCGTGATTTATCTGGATTTTTAATTGGAAAAAATTTGCGAATTAATTGATTTCAGGAACTTGCCAATTAACATTGTAATTGGGCGCGTGATAAATTCCCAAGGAGCGTGTCAGCTCCCTCCGGGCTGAGGGCGCCGCAGAGCCCGGGTAGCGCTCGGGGAGGGCCCCAGCCTTGGCTGCCCTTGCCCCGCCCCTGCCCGCTGTCTGGGAGACCTGAGGAGAGCAGAGGAAGTTGGGAAAAGATGTGGCACCTGGACTCCTGACACCCCTGAGACTCCTCCCTCCTCTCTCCCGCCGCCGGCAGCTCCAGGAGCTGAACGGAACCTTTGACCAGCCATTTCACAGATGGGGAAACTGAATCCTGCAGGAGGACACTAATCCTGTGTGTGCCTGGGCACAACCCAAAGGAGGGCATTCCCCCATCCATGACCTGTGGCCAGAGCCTTTCTCCACAGCTCTCCAGTCTTCCCCTTTCCCTTCCACTTCACGCTCCCTCTCTCTTCTCCCTTCTCCCTGCTTCCCTGCCTTCTTCTCCCTTCTCTCCAGTTTTCTCCCTCCCTCTCTTACCCTACCTTTGCCTCTTTTGCTCTCCACCCACCCCCCCTCCCGCCCAGTTTAGCCAGCTCTGGAGCCTGTAGATGCTGCTGCAGGGTGGCTCTCCATCGCCTGGGGGGCCTCCCTTCCTCCCACACAGCTGCTTCCCCAGAAGTTCTTCAGGATGGGCCTGCATTCAAGGGCCCATCTGCCTCCCTTGTACCTTCTGTCTCCCTTTGCCCAACAGCACAGAACAGGCCTCCCTGGGGGCAGGCTGCTATTTCAGACACACCTAAGGACTCGCACAGAGAAACAGGGCTGGGGGGGGTGGGGGGACCTCCCAGCTCCCAAACTAGGGCTGGCTGCTTTTCAGAGACACAGGCAAACATGCATACATAACATACAGGCACACGCACACCCCCACATTCCAACACACATAGATGTGCTCACCACACACACACACCCTGAAAGAACCACTTCCCACACATGCTCATTCCCACAGGTACATGGGCACACAGACACCTACAGGAAGAAGAGTCAGAACTCCTGTTGGCAAAGCGTTTATACTTTTCAAAGTACTTTTACATTTGGGATCAGAGGCTGTGGCCATATACCCTCCCTCACCCCGCCCTTTCTCAGTCCTGCACTGGAGCACCAGTAGACCCCAGGACTAAGTTAATTCGAATAAGGGGGGTAAAGTTAGATTGAGGACAGGTTGGAGGGGGCTTTCGGGGCTGAAAGGTTGTCCTAGCTGTGGTGGGGGAGCTAGAACATTGGTGGGTCTCAGGAAGTTTGATCACATTGCAGAACTGTAGGAGAATCACTCTGGAGGCCAGTGCAGAGCATGAACTGGGGGTTGAAGGGGGGCGGGTGAGGAGGTTGGGCAGGGTCCAAGGGACAGATGATGAGGCTGACCTGGGACAGTGGCAGTGGGAATGGAGAAGAGGGAATGATGAGACTGGTGGAGGAAGAAGCAAGACGGGAGCAGGGTACTTACTAGGAACAGCTTTCTGACCTGGGTGATGGGAAAGGTGATGATGACGAGGAAGCAAGTTTCTGAGGAAAGGAGGAAATAATGGATGGCGCTCTGGGCACACTAAGCCTAAGATGTCTCTGGGATGGTGATGGGGTGGAAACTGGATGTGCACAGACAAGCAGCAACATAGATGGGGGCTGAAGATTGGAGGGTGGTGGAGAGCAGCCCCCAGACTTGTGAGGCTTAGCTTGGTGAGGCCTGAGCCCGGAGGCCTTTTCTGGGAGACTTCCAAAGCCACTTTTAGATCTGGCCTGTAGGATAGGAAGCCAGCTCTGTGGTCAGTGCTTTCAAAGGGCTGGAAGGAGCCACGGGGAGGCTGGGTGACTCTAGAGAGGCGGGGTATGGAGATGGCAGTGCCCCCACCCCCACTTAAGCCTTATTTAAGGCCGGCCTCGGTGTTTGGTTGGGTAATGAACTAGATAAACAATTCCCCAAATAGATTAAAACGAAGTGTAACTTACAAAGGCGGCTGGTGATGATGGTTTATTCCCGGGCAGCACACCATTTCTTTATTTCCAAGGATAATTCAGTGTAAATCACCTTAATTAAAAGTGTCAGCCCAGCCCATGAATATTGTACTTAGGAACGCGTTTCCTGGGTCCCAGTTATAATTTAAAACCCATGGATCACTAGGCAGCGAGTGACTGAGAAGGGAGGAAATCGTTGGGGGTGGGCTGTGGAAACAGGGAGGGACGGAAGGCAGAGGAGCTGATGGGCTGGGCAGGATCCAGTCTGCCTGTAGCTCTGAGGTTCAGACCTCTCCTTTTGGAGGCAGGCTTTTCACCAGACTCCTATCTCTGGGGGACCAAGCACACTTGGTGGTGATCAGGTTGTTGGAAGAAAGGTGGGGTAGGGTGGGAACACTTGCTCAGAGAGAGGGCAGGAGCTTGAGTTAGTACCAGACTTAAGGGAAAGGTAAGAGTACTGGCAAAGGGAGAGCCTGGACATTCTCACCCTAGATGTCCTCATTTCTATTCACTAGCCGAGGAAACTAAAGCCCAGAGTCAGTAGGATGCTCCCCAAAGTGGAGAGAGAAAAAGAACTCCAAGCTCTGTCCTCCATCCTAACCCCTGAGTAGCTTTAGGAAATCAGTGTGGGCAACTGAAAAGCAGCACTTTGGACTCGGTCAGACATGAACTCAAACCCTACATGGGCTGTGTGAACGTAGAGGTGTCACTCAACCTCCATTGGTCAACTTTGTGAAGTTTTTGTGAAGATTAAAGAGAGAACACATATCAAGTACCCGACCCATACCTGTCACATGTGGTTGATGCACAATCATTGTTCACTCTTTCCTTTTCTGTCCCAACCTGATCCTGCTCAGATAAAGCTCAAACCTCAGGCCAGCAAGAACGCTGTCGCACAGTAGATGCCTCATTTCTGTACCTGTCCAGGCACGGTGCCGGGCACAATGGGACGTCAGTACTTGTTGACTGAGTGAAGGAATGCTAAAAGTAATGAACTCAAACTAGTTGCTCCTCAAGAGCAGCTCAGTTTCCTCTCTGTATCCCCATTGCCTAGATCAGGGCCTGACAGGGAGCAGGAATACAGGGACTGTTTTAAGAACCAAATGTAACTGAATGGAACCTGGTCTGGTTGTCCTTCCCAGTCTGTGATGCCCACACTCTGTAATCAGCCAGGCAAACAGTTCTGTGTTTACATTCAGATCTGTGATGTGTGTATCTATGTGGGTGTGTGTCCACGTGTGTCTGCATTTGTGGATGTGTAAGTATCTGGGTGTGTGTTGGTGCATGTGGGTGTACCTGTGCATGTGTTTATGTACATGTTGGTGCCCGAGCAGCTCTTCACAGTCTGGGTGACTGTTGTGAATGTGTCTGTATTTACAACATGTTTGAGCCACTGGGTGTGACCACATGTGTCTGAGTGACTGTTGACAGAATTATGGACAGTGGATATGTGTGTATCTGCCTTTATACCAGGGTTTCTCAACCTCAGCACTATTGACATTTTGGGCCAGATAATTCTTTGTTGTGAGGGGCTATCCCATATGTATGTTGGTTAATATCCTCTACCCACCAGATGCCAGTAGCAAACTCCCTACCCCCATCTGTGATGACCAGAAAGGTCCCCATACATTGCCAAATGTGCCCCGAGGGACAGCTGCTACTTTATCTGAATCTATGTCTTTGCTCACGTATTGGGGTACCTATGTCTGACCCTATGGGTGATTCCTGTGTATATGCCCTGAGTCCGTGCGTGTCCTATGCACTCTGCCTTGGGTATGTGTCTTTTGTGCTTTATGGACATCTCTGTGGGCATGCTCTACCTGAATAGCTTGTATGGGTGTCTGTGCAGGGACCCTATGTGAATGGGCTGTGTCTGCCTCCTGCACATATCAGCCAGCGCCTCTGCGTGCATGTATTTGTATGTGTGTGTGAGTGCACGTGCGTGAATGTGTGAGCACAGATGTGGTGAGCACAGTGGGGGCAGCAGGGAGGGAGGGACAGGAACAGGGATATTAATGTTTCTGAAGTGGATCTGATTTGATACGTCTTGTTCCATTGTCAGCATCTGTTTAGCAGGGATTTGTAATACTTTGTGGCTCTGGATCACTCATGCTTAGCGCAGGATGTGGCCTTGCATACCAATTTTGTTATTAAACACAGTCCTCGCCTCCCCCACAGCCCATCCATCACCTCCCACCCCCGCCCCCGCCTGCTCCGAGCCGCCCACCATATTTCAGGGCCCAGCTCCCGCCCGCCTGCCGCGCCCGATGCCGGAGGGCCTGGGGCTGACAAATTGAATCAGGGGGAGATCATTCCTGGCCTAACGCAGTTTGCAGCGTGTTGGAGGGAGAATTGACAAGAGCCATGTCAGCTCCATCACCCCCAATCCCATAGGAGCTAAGAGCAGGCTGGGGACAGGAGGTGGAGGGAAGGGGGCATCCAGGACAAGCAGAACCCTCAGGGCTGATACCAGGAGTCAGGTAAAGCCCCTTTCTTCAGATTCATGGGGGAGCCTACCATGCCTACTGTCTCTGTCCCTCTCCCAGGAGCCAGCTGTTGCCACTGGCCCCTGATGGAGGCTGAGCTAGTCAGGGCCAGCTGAGGTTGAATGGCCTTGGTAGAGCTTGGCTGAACAGGGCTGGGCTAAGCTGGCTATGCCTTCTCTTTTTGGGGTTTTCTTGCTATTCTCTTGCATGCCCTGGGCAGCAAGTGGGATAGTCACCCTGTTCTCTTCTTTCTTGGCAGCAAGAATTCCCTTCTGAAGGATGCCATGGCTCCAGGCACCCCCAAGGTAGGTGGACAATTGTGTGTTTTCCTCCTACCCATCCTAACCTAGGCTTCCCCATAACTGATTCCTCTTGAGGAAAAGGAGCTCTTCCTGGATCCCCAACTGTCTCCAGGGTTTGATCTTCAGCCTGAGGCCTAGGGCTTCCCTGTGTGCTTGAGGGGGAGAGAGAGAGAGAGAGAGAGAGAGAGAGAGAGAGAGAGAGAGAGAGTATGTAGTCTGAGTATGAGCCAGAATATGCTCATCTGACTTCTTCCTTTTCCAGTCAGAACAGGAATCAAAGCTAAGAATGACATGGGGGCATGGGGGACCCAGACACTAAGGCTGGGGAGACTCCAAGAAGGAAGGTGAGCTGTAGCAGGTAAATAAAAATATAGAAGTGCTGGTCAAGACAGATAGTACACAGGCCTTAGAAGACACACCATGGGGTGTGTGTGTGTGTGTGTGTGTGTGTGTGTGTGTATGCATGAGTATGTGTATACTTTGTCCTGAGGGCAGCAGGGAGCCAGGGAGGATGTTGGACTCATCTGGGGAGACAGTCTGCCCCTCTAAACAGATACCATGGGAGAGAGGTTTGGGAGCATCAGATGGAGAAAGGAAAAATGAAGGGCAAGTAGCTGGCTCAAAGGAGGGGCCAGAGAGGCCTCAGCACAATGATGTGATTTGTATCAAGAACTCCCATAGATGGCCACAGAGGCAGATGGTACTGCTTTCCCAAAGGTGATGATTTTGAGGAAGTGGGGACCTGGGGAGGAGAAATAACCCTACTCACTAAACCCTTCCTCACCCTCGGCAAGGCAACATCTTTTGTTAAAAGTTCTCACAATGACTCTTAAAGGCAGGAATCCCTGGCCCTTTTTATAGGGAGTGAGGAATGAGTGTTGAAGCTTCCGAAATGGATGGAATCAGTCAGGAGGACTGCACAGAGAAATCAAAGCAAAAGCCAGGAAGAGTATCTGGGGACCTCTGGGGGGGGGGGGGGTGGTCAAGATAAGGTACAGGCACCAGGAAGGGGCCAGAGGAGGAACAGTCATGCATCGGGATGGGTACAGGAAAGCATGGTATCCCAGACTCCTAGGGGAGAAATGTTCCAAAACATATGGGGTGGTCAGCAGTCAAAGAGAGAAAGTCTGGAGAAGGGGGCCATTGTGTTGAGAAATCTTAAAGCCACTGGTGACCTCTGAGGGGGCAGTTTGGAGAAAAGGAGCCAGAGTGATAATATTACCTCCAGGGGTTGGCCCAACTCCCCTGCAGGCCTTTAAAAAGGGTGGGAGTGGATTTTGCACCTTTGCTCAGGAAATCACTCAACACAGAAAGTTGGACAGAGGAGGGGCAGGGAGGCTGGTCCAGTCTTAGATGGGTGCAGGCCCTGACCAAGGTAGCAAAGCCCTCCTGCCTAAAGAGAAAAGGTGGGGGTTGCCAGGCAGCCGTGGATCATACAGGTAGGGAGCCACACTCACAGAGCTTGGCCCGGCCTGCAGCATTCAGTGGTTGTGGTTAAGGAAGGTAGGCCATGGACAAGCTGCCAGGTCAGCCACCGCCACAACCACAGACACCCGACACCTGAGTGTGGCTGTCAGGGCTGGGGATTGGACCGCAGTGAGGCCAGTGCTCGAAGGATAAACACAGATACAATCCACACCCATACCTAGTCCCCCGCATACACAGATACACACACACCGAGGTCAGAATACTCACACAGGAAGTCCTAAAACACATGCAGATCCTCCAACTGCCGACACAGGCATCCGACACAGGCATATTGATAATTAGGCAAGGACCCCTGCTCGCCCAATTCCAGATTCACACTTATGCCCCCAAAGCTGACCATTTCAACCCCCAAAGCTGACCATCCCCTGCCTGTGGCTGAGGCTTTAGGGGAGCAGGTCATGGGTGGAAGAGGCATGAGATAGAAGGTTCAAGCAAGAAACTGAGAGGACAGGGAGAAGGAGGGAGGGAGGGAGAGGAGAGGGCGAGGGGGCCTTAGACAAGATTGATGGCCTCATTGCCATTAAGAAAAAAATTAGCCGGTGGCGGCTATCATATTAAAGGGTGAAGAAGCCGTGAATTATTTTCTTAAAGATCTTATCGCTTACAATGATAATTTTACCTTCCAAAAGGCCACTTTTAATGAGGCGAAGAGCCAGGCAAAAAGTCATGATTTAATGCCGGGATTTTTTTTTTCAAAACACATTTTACTGCTTTTTGGTCCATGTTTAAAAAGCGCCAGTGACCTTTTTTTATTCTGCTTGCCCCAGGTGTAATGCTGGGGCCTCTCAGGGCTTCTAACCCAGAGAGAATGAGAGAGACAGACAGAGAGAGAGACAGAAAGCAAGCATACAAGAGCAAGCTTTCTCATGGTGGGGGGCAGGGACCCCACTTTGTTTCCCCTCCTCAGCATCTTCCCTGGGACCAGAGAAGGCAAAGGACATTGCCTGAAAGACCACCTCAATCTGGAGTAGGGGCTTAGTCACCCACTAGGCCTCCCCCTGGGCCTGGCTGGGTGAAAAAAGGGCTCCGAGTGGCAGGCCCTTCCCAGCCTCTTGCGTCCACCAGCTCTGGGGGGCCAGGCTGAGTCAGGGAGCCCTGCCAGACCAGCAGCTGCCCCTCCCTTCCCAGGGCCCTTGCCTGAGGATGTGCAGCATGGCCACCGCATGCGGGTCACATCCTAAGGCTCGGTCGGAGATGAAGGATAAATGGCTGCTCCATCTTTCCCAAATTGCTTTCTTTGGGCTGTCACTGGCGATTTGGCATGGTTTCTCGGCTGGGGAGGCCTCCTAGGGGCTTGTATGCTTCCGGCTCAGAGCTGTGCAAACTGGAAAGGGTGGGAGAAGGAAGTAGGGATTGCTTTCAGGTCTCCAGGCCCCCAGGTTGCAGCTGAACAGGCCTTGGCAAGAGCCAGCAAGAGCAGGCTGAACGTGCCATGTGGTATTTAGGATTGTGGCGGTCACACACAATGTAAAGCGGACAGTTTATTAATCTACACTGCAGGCGCACGTAGGAGAGGCCATGCGGGACTGACGTGGGGGGGTTAGTTCTCCTAGGGTTCTCGCTGGGGTCATTGCCGCAGCGCAGGGATAAATGGACCCAGCGTACATCCCTAGCTGCATGCAGGAAACTCATACATACTATTTAATTTACTGTCTCCATAGCAGGGCTGCCTTCAGCCCGTATTACGGGCAGGCAGGGCAGCAGGTATGCGGCTTTACCCCCAATCCTTCAGAACAGTCCCAGAGTCTCTGCTTGTGAAGGGAGAACAAAGCATATATTATCTCATCCAACTGGGAGTGGGCAGGGAGTCCTACCCCACTGGGACAGAGATTACCTGGGGTCCACGAGGTTTGGACCCTCTCAGAGGTCTCTACCCATCCCTGAAATCAAGCCATCCTCTCCCACAACCACACCCTCAGGGCCTCAAAGCCTGCCTTCCGGATCTCAAGAGTGGTTCCTCTATCCCTCTGCCTCCCTTCATGGCCCTCTCCCAAAAGCTCTGTTGGACTGGGAACCCTAGGGGACTGACCGACTGCAGGTCTCATTTGGCCTGAGGCGACATGTCCTTTTTCTTCTTCCAGTCCCTCCTGTTGTCTGCTTCCATCAAGAGGGAAGGAGAGTCTCCAACAGCATCACCACACTCCTCTGCCACTGATGACCTGCACCATTCAGACAGATACCAGGTGAGGAGGGAGTGCGTGAGCGTGAGATGGAAGCTCCCGTGGTGAAAGCTTAGAGGGGCATGCTGGTGCTGATTCCTCCCCTCCTTGGGAGGTGAGAAGAGAAGCCAGAACTGTATTTGGTTCCCTCTGTGTCTAGTGCCCCTAACTGAAACCAGAAGGCACATGTGTCAGGGAATGGGCCTTAAACAGATAGGTTTTAAGGAGCAATGCAAGGTCACCTGGGTTCTGGTGGGCTGTAAGCACTTCTGAAGCCATCAAGAGGTATCCCATGTGGTTTGGTTTCATGAGGGACCCAGAGGCATAGCCCCAAATCCCCCGAAGACTTCAGACTTCCAAACCAGGATCCCTTGAGCAAATAACTATTCAATCCTGCCAAACCTTCATATCAGACCCAGAATGAGACAAGAAGACACTGCCTGAGTGCCTTGAGCAAACAGGAAAGGAGTAATCACACAGTCCTAAAAGATCACAGCAAGACGGGGGCCTAAGGGTAACATCCTAGCTCTAAATGGGTCTCCTTTATGGTAGAAAGAGAAAGAACTCCCCCAGAAACTTCTGTCTGAGGAGAGACAGAGCCCTGCCCTTGGGAGCCCCAGTCAGATGGAAAAGACAGGGCCCTGCTCTAAGAAACATTGGTCTCAATGGCAAAAGGGCTTCTTGGGGAGCCCAGTACGAACACAGGAGAAAACAGCCCTGGAGAAAACAGCCCAGGAGAAAACAGCCCTGACTCAGAAGCCCTGATCTGATATGGAAAGACAGGCAGCAGGGACCTACAATTCTGGTTGGAGAGCCTGTGTCACTGCCTCGGCATACAGGAACTCTTTGTTGGAATTAGAGATGTTCCCCTTGGGCCCCCTTTCCTCCCAACTGACACAGCCCGGCATCAGGGTGCGAGCTTAGAGAAGGGAGTGGACACCGGCCTCCACTGGCACCTCCTCTGCTGGGTGCTCGGTACTGGGACTCAAACTGCATAGCCCTAAGTGTGAGCCCCAGGGAGGGATCCCCCTCTCATAAACCCTGGTTCAAGACAGGCAGCCCAGTCTGGCCCCTGAAAAACACTGCTATTACCCAGACAACCCTAACATAGGTGGAGAAATGACCCAACCTCAGGGAATTCTGGTCTGATAGGGAGACAAGCTCTGTAACAGAAAGTTCCACTCCAAAGGGATGGACAGAGCCCTGCCCTTAGGGTGCATCCT
This sequence comes from Leopardus geoffroyi, assembly GCF_018350155.1. Taxonomy (NCBI): domain Eukaryota; kingdom Metazoa; phylum Chordata; class Mammalia; order Carnivora; family Felidae; genus Leopardus; species Leopardus geoffroyi. Next base: position 35,169,971 of record NC_059328.1, read on the forward strand.
GCCACCCTCTCTACTTCAGTCACAGCATTCAGCCTCAGCACCTGCTGAGCTAAGAACTACCGTCAGGCACAGGCACAGGCACAGCCTGCTAAGACATGGCACCAAGGTCTTCTGTGATTTAGGTTCAACCCGTATTTCCATTGCTAATACTTCCATTCCTAATACTGCCCTCCAGGAATCCTATGAGCTATCCTCACAGAATTAATGCTCACTACTCCCTGACTGTGCCATTCCTTTCTTGCCTGCACACTTTTACGCATGCTGTTTTCTTTTAATGGGACTATTTTACCCCATCCCATCACATTTCTATTTATATTTCAACAACCTGCCCAAATACCATCTCCAGGAAGCCTTTCTGGATTAGCTATCTCTTCTCACAAACCCTATATGTCCCTATGACTACTCTTATCATCCTATATTGTGATCACCTGTTTATCTATGTTTCCATTATTTACTGACATATAACCAGCCATCCCAAAACTTAGTGGCTTAACACAATTTGTTATTTCTCATGATTTTTTCAGTTGACTGGGCCTTTCCTCATTTATGCAGCTCATTCAGCTAGATGACTGACTAGGCTGGAAAGCCTCACATTCTGGGAGATCAGGGTGCCTTGGTTCTCTTCCATGTGGCCTCTGGTAGGTTAGACCAGCTTCCTTACTTGGCAGCCTCAGGGCAGTGTCACACCAAGGGGACGAAGGCCAAAAGTGCAAAGCCTCTTGAGGCCTAGAATCTGGAACTCACACATCACTTGACAAAGCAAGTCCCAAAGCTACCCCATAATCGAGGGATGAGGATTCTGTCTTCTTGACAGAAGGAGCTGCAAAGAATTATGGCTGCATTTAATCTATCACAATGAGCATGACTGTTTCACTAAACTGGGAGCTCCTCCAAGGCAAGGACGTTGTCCCATCCTTCTATACGCCCTTCCAGTACTCACACACGCCCGGCCCAGTGTCCTTGCCTTCAAGGGGTTAGATTTGCAAATAAATAATTATAGCCTGGTGTTTAAGTGCTGTAACAGTTATAAATAAGTTTCTGGGATAGTGCAGTGTAAAGAGGGGGTTTATCAGAGCAAGTTTCACAGAGAGGTAACGAATGAACACGGTTTCAGAACACAAGTAGTTCACTTTGATGAACAAGGAAGATTCTTCGTCTGCCATTTCAAGGCAACACTGTGTAAAGAGCATAGAGGTGTAACACAGAATGATGTATTTGGGGACTTGCTAGCAGTTCACTTTTGTTAGCATGTAAAACCCAAGGGGAATTAGCAGGAGGTGAAGCTGGAAACCCCAGGGACTAGCTGGATATCCCATCCCCTGATCTTTACACAATGCCTGGCATGTACTAGTTGGTTGGTTATGTTGGATTTAAAAAAAAAAAAAAAAAAAAAAAAACCATCAGTGTAGGTCTTGAAAGCAGGGAGTGTTGGTTTCTGGTTTGGATTCCCATTTACTTAGCCCCTGCTGGGTTAGCCCTCTTAACCATTCCTCATTTTATCCTCATAGCAACTGTGAAGGCTAGGATTCATTGTCCCCCATTTACTGCTAAGGAAACAGGCCTGGAGAGGGGGTGTAACTTTTTGGAGAACACATAAATTATGAGGAACAGAGTCAGAATTTGAACTGGGATCTGTCTGGCCCTGAATCCTAAACTGTTTCCCAGCCCTGCACTGGGCTCAGGGAGTTCCATTGTAAATATCCTTCTCCCATTACCACTGATATCTCCTGCATGCTACGCCCTGTGCTGGGTGACTGGATACTGGAGAGATATCATCACCACCACCACCACCAGCCCCCACCAGCCCCCACCGTAGAAGGGACACATAGGTAATCACCATATGCAAGATCAGAGGGAAGCCAAGGGATGGTGAAAACTCAGAGGAGGCAACAAACCCAACCTTGGGGGGGAAAGTTAAGCTTTCTCAGAGTCCTGAAGGGAGGAACAACCGTTAACCAAGCAGGGGATATGGAAGCAGCAGGATAATCTAGCCCAGAGTCCAGAGCATGAAGTGCTCAAAGAACTATATATAGTTAGCTCTATAGAGCTGAGTGTGGAGATGGCAAAGGGAGAGCGCAAGAGTGGCAGAAGAGTCTGAAGACAAAAACAGGTCAAATAAGGCCTGTGTGCCATGCTACAGATCTTCTAGGTGGAGAACCACTGAAGGATTTAAAGAAGTGGGGGAGAGGGAGAGAGGGTCGATTTTGCATGATACAAAGATTACACTGTCTGTTGTCTGAAGTATGGTCAGGGAGCGAAACTGAAGACCAGAAGGCCAGATGAGAGACAAATTTTGAAAGCTCACACGATTATGAACCAGAGCAGTGACATCCAAGACAGGTATAGTCATAGAAGAAACACTCAGGGATGTCTTGCCTATGCCAAGCACTATGCGGAGACTCTGGGTTCACCTGTATGACTCAGACATGACCCCAACCCTAGAGTGGTCAGCCCACCGTACAAATTTGTATGAGCTATAATGAGGGTAGAGATGGAAGCACTCTAACGGGAGGAAAAGAAAGGTATTTTTGCTTAGGTCTGGAAAGAGGAGTAGGAAATGCGCAGAAGTGGAGATGAGAACATTTAAGAGACCTTTAAAGACAAACTTCCTGGAATCTAAAGTTGGACTGAGTATGAGGAATGAAGGAGGGTGGGGCCAACGACACCTCTAAAGTTTCCGGTGTGGGCACACCTGAGTGGATGGTGGGATCCCCTTACAAACTGAGCACCCAGGAGAAAAGCGGCTGCTTGCGGGATGTTGAGTTCCACGTTGGCTGTGTGGGTGTGAGGTACCCGTGAAAGCTCCAGGGGCTGTCCAGCAGACAGCAGAAATGGGAATCCTCTAACAACGGGACTACAGAAAGGCTAGGGGTTGGGGCGGGACAATTTGGGACATTCGGTAGGACCGCCCAGAGACGACCCGGAATCCAAACGCCTTCTCCCCAGCAAAGCGCCAGCAGCAGGGCCGGGGTCCGGGCTGAGGCTCTGGGACTGAAGGAGCTCCGCGCGGGCAGGGCGCGTGGAGCGGGGTGGAAGGACCCGGCAGTGTCTAAAACTGGGGCTGGTAGGCTTTGGGTACGGTGGGAGGGACCCCAGAGCGGCCCCAGCCGGTTACTACCGGAGTAAGAGCAGCTGTTTCCTGGTCCTGGTCCGGCCGCCCCCCCACCCCCATCGTGAACTTTCACCCCGGCGCGCGACGGCAGCGGGTCACGTGATCAGGGCCAACATGGCCGCCGCCGCCGGTGGGAGCTGAGGTGCCGCCGCCGCCGGGCAGCCGGGGGGAATCCGCCCGCATCGCCGCCCTCGCCGGCCGGGCGGCCGCAGGGCCCGGAGCGCCGGAGACCGGGGTTGGGGCGGCACCGTGCGGCGGCCACGGGGTCCCGTTAGAGCATCCCCCGGCGGCTATGCCGAGGGCCCGGAACGGCCGGCGGAGCAGGGGGGCCGGCGGGAGGGAGGAAGTAGGTTTGTTTACGGGCTGTTTGGGGCGGGGCAGCCCGGGACCGGGGTCCAGTGCTGGGGCGGGGGTCAGGGCTCCAGGCCGCGCCTGACGCTCTCTTTTTTTGCTTCTGCCCGGGATCTTCTCCCAGACCTTCCTGCGAGTGCGAGCCAACCGGCAGACCCGACTGAATGGTGAGTCTTGCCCGGCCCCTCCCTCCGCCCCACCCCCGGCCTCCTCCCTCCCTCACTGCCTGAAGCTCCGGGCTTGCCTGGGTCTCTTCGACTTTGGGGCCATTTGGCTTCGTCGCAGTCACAGCGCCTGAGAATGTGCTAACCAAGGTGGCCGCCCTCAGTTTCCCCGTCTGTCTAATGGAGGTTATGGTTCCAGCTCTTGCCCACGCCTCTCTGAAGGCCTTCAAGAACCCTGGCGGGCAATAAGTACCAGAGAATGAGGAACAAGCTACACAATTCCACTCGGGAGCTCAGCTTTGAATTTGCAAACTGCTGGGACCTCACTGTACAAGCCGGCAGGGCGCTGAGAATGTTTTTCTTCCAGTTTTTAATCAGTGCCCAGTAGTGTGAATACAGCCTCTCTGCTGAGACTTGACAATGCAGTGAGATCTGGAGTTCCCACGGCAACAGGAACTAACTCATCCCAGGGCTCTTTGAGTTATCAGTCGGCCCACATTTCACAAAGGTGATCAGCGTGGGCTCGACAGCTCTTAGAGGCCTTCTCTGAAAGCACGTCGTGTATGCACTACCTGGCGCCCCCCCTTTTGGATTCAAACCTCTGGAGCATTGCTGTTTGCTGAACACAATTGGATGATCCTAGCTTTTTGTGCTGACATGGGTGTGGTATATCTGGGTGTTAGCTGTAAGGGGCTTTAGGGTCTCTGGCCAGCTCCTGCCACTTGGTTTCTGCTGCCTGGCTGAACTCCAATCTGGGAACGGGAAAGCATTCATTATGGGCTGACCCCATGTTAAGCATCATTATCACAACACTTCTGAGAGGAAAGTGGTAACACACATTTTGTAGATAAGGAAACTGAGGCTGGGAGAGGGGAAGGTGATTTGTTTAAAAACACACAGCTGGGATGTAACTGAACCATGATTTAAACTGAAGTTTACCTTCAAAGCTTGTGCTTCTGTGACCGTGCCGTGTTACCTCCTTAAGCAAATACAGACCTTTCCCTACCTACATTTTAGTAAGCTTAGTTCAGGATTTAGAAGGTGAATGGTGAGTTCCTTCATCAGCAAGGCAATGCCTTGAGAATTTTCAGGTGTTGTCTAACCCCAACAGGGTGCTTTCCTGGAATTACAAGGGATCTTCTGTCCTGGGTGGCTTGGGCAAGAACAGTGTCCAGTATCACGCTCTCCTTGGCAATTCTGTAAGATTCATTTCTTTATTCAGTCATCAGTGTCTATGATAGGCCGTTTGTATTGGCATACTGCTCAATACAGGCTTCAAGAACCACCAGGGCCCCTTGCCTTTCTGATATCTAGAATTCCTTCTCCATCCCAGCCATGGCTGTAGGGTGCCAAGGTCACTCAAGTCTGAAATTCCAAGCGTTAGGACAGTCAGGGTGAGGGGATCTAGATCTTTGTCCACAAAATCAAGGACGACACTGGAACATAGTCACCTCTCCTGGGTAAGAGCACAGGAAGTTGAAGATAAGGGCCAGGCTACTGACCAAGATGTCTCAAACTTCATGCCAACCCTGGTGGGATGATGGCTTTCCTGTTGGTTTAGGTCTTTCTAGAGTTACTCGTTTGGAGTTGGAATAGCTCCCTGCCTCAGACTCTCAATAGGCAAGAGCTAGGTCCCCAAGTGCATGTTCTTGCTGCCCTGGCACACTCACGGATCAGTCTTTGTTGGTGCTGTCAGTCAGTGGGGAGATTCTTAGGGCAGGAGAGCATTCTGACCTATGGAGTCAGGCCTGATTTCTTATCCTGCCTTTGCCACTTCTTAGCTACTTGGACAAGTATCTAGTTCTTGCTGAGCCTTGAGTTTCTTCTGTTAAAATGGATAATACAGCCTTGCTTCAGGTTGAATGTAGAATTAAATGAGCTACTTTGTGTAAGGTATTTGATGCTAAGCCTGATACACAGCTGAAGCTCTAAATTGTAACATCACCTTTCACCTGTGTCCCCCCCTACCTAAACTGCATTCATGAGTTTCCCACCAGGATCAATATCCATGAGAAAGTTTTTCCTGGCCCTGCAATGGGGAACATTTTTCTCCCCGATTGTCTTGCCACTCCAATCACTCTGGTCTCAGAGTGGCTAGCTCTACTTCTGCTATTGCAGGGGGAGGGGGGCAGTCCCTTGTTTTGACCCCTTCCTGCTTCAGTGACAGGAGGGCTGCAGAGAGGGATTAGTGAGCTAATTAGAAATGATTGCATCTCTCAGCATTAATTAGCAGTGCTGTGGGCTTGCAGTGTGCACTTTGGAATTGAGCCCCCTGCGGGACAGCGTGGCAAGCAGCCGTCTGCCTCAGGGGCCTGCCAGCCCCCTGCACTGATTAGAAATGATAGAACAGGTTTGGGTAGGCACAGTAAAGGCTGCCCTCTCAAAGTACTGTGGGCTCTCTGATTCAGATCCTCTATACCTGTATGACTGGGCCTCAGTCTCCTCTTCTGTAAAATGGGACCAGTGGAGTGCTTATTTCAGCAGTACATATACTAAAATTGGAATGATACGGAGAAGATTAGTATGACTCCTGCACAAAGATGATATGCAAATTCATAAAGCATCATATATATATATATATATATATATATATTTTTTTTTTTTTTTTTTTTTTAAATGGTATCTGGACATGAGAGAAAATCTTCCTGAGGGATTCTAGGTAGGATACTAAGGGCTATACCTCAGGGCCCTTGGCCCTGGAACAAAAAAAAGGGTGATGAGTGAACAGCAGGCCAAATCAGGCCCCTGGAGGGACCTTGGGTTCTAGCCAAGAGATGTTCTTTAAGAGAGCCCGTGGTCTTGGGTTTCTGGGCAGATACCTAGCAACTTGGAATGTCTTTGCTCACTGGACTTACTGAAGGCTGCAGGTAGGGAAGTATGGATTGAACTTGAGCCAGCTGTGACCAGAGTGGACACTTCACTGGCCTACCACCAGCCTCCTCCCCAGGTGCTCTTGGCAAGGCTCGGTCCCCAAAGGAGCAGAAGGCGCTGCATAATGAGGGCCAGATCAGGCACTGAACAAAAGGGCTAATGGCTGGCAAGGGGTCAGGATGTGTCAGCTCCACTGGGACCAGGGGAGCTACAGTGACCGTTCGCCTGTTCTGTGCTTTGTTTTCGGTTTCTCCATGCAGCTCGGATTGGGAAAATGAAACGGAGGAAGCAAGATGAAGGGCAGGTATGTCCCCTGTGCAACCGCCCCCTGGCAGGATCGGAGCAGGAGATGAGTAGGCATGTGGAGCATTGCCTTTCTAAGGTAGAGGGGCCATCACTACCTACCTCTTCACCCCTTCCTCCCTCCCTTCCCCTACACTAGCTGCTGACTACCCCCAGATTTATGGGCTGTGTTGGGGTCTCCATGTGGTCTCAGCAGCTTTTTCCTCTCTGTTCTTTGCCCTCTTCCTTTGCTTTCACTCTTCCGCTCCTCCCCTGGGGCTCCAGTGGAAAATAATTGGGAAGAGGCCCAGGTCTTCGACCTCCAGATTGGTTTATGTGAAAGGGACCCTAGATCTGGAGGCCCATCTGGCTCACCAAAGCTGGAGGTTAGGGCTATGCCCTCCTCGTAGACCCTGGGGAGCAGGTAGTGGTGGCCTGGGACCCACATGATCCTACTCTGCTCTTCACAGAGGGAAGGCTCCTGTGTGGCCGAGGACGATGCTGTGGACATCGAGCATGAGAATAGCAACCGCTTTGAGGAATATGAGTGGTGCGGGCAGAAGCGGATACGGGCCACCACTCTCCTGGAAGGTGGTTTCCGAGGTACAAGCAGCTGACACATAAGCAGTGGCATTCTGGTGGCCAGGCCTCTGCTGGGTATCCATCGGTTGGGAGCCAAGAGGCCAGGGCTGGTGGCTGGTCATCCGTTCCACCACGTGGGAACTGCTGCTGGCGGGGCTCCTTTGTGACCGTGCTGCCTGCCTGTGATGTGCATATTAAAATGGATGTATTTGGGTGGGGAAATGGAATTGTGAGGCTGCAAGCTAGGAATGACGAGGGGGGCTCTCAGCCTCGGGTGATGCATTGAAGGTGACAGCCAAGCCGCGTTAGCACCTGCATAAAATATTAAAGGGACGGTTATGCATTTATCACTCCATCCCTCTTAAGGCTGATAAATGAGAATCCAGCAACCTGCTGTACACCTCCAGCACTGGGGGCCCTCAGGGCTTCCAGGCAAACACATTGGATTTTCCTCCTCCTCCTCAACCCCACGTCAGGGAAATCAGTTACAGAGGAGAGAGTGAGTTATGGCAAAATTTGACCTCCCCTGAGCTTCATTGGTGAATCTAATTTTAGCTCTGATCCCATCCCTTCTCCCTGGGTGCCCTCTGCCCTGAAGCAAGAGGGGCCTGGGCCCAGCTGCTCCTTGCTTCCCTTGGGCTCCCCAGTTGCTGCAGAGGGGTCTACAGGGCTTTGCACAGCTCCATTACCCTCCCAGCTCCTTGGAGGGATATGACTTCGCTCAGTGGAAGTCTCCCACCCCTCACCAGGTCAAACAGTACACAGGTTGGATGCCCAGGGTCGTGTCCTCTTGTCAGACTCCTCTGCTTTGGGCAGGAGGAAAGGGAAGCAGTTTGCCTCCTGGCCTCCGGCTCTCTGTGCACAAGCACAGCTGGCTCTGCACCTTAAAATCATTAAGTGAACCAATCTGCTTCCCATCTGCCTCCAATTCTCTGGGCAACACCCTTGGGAGTCCTGGTGTGTTTGGTCCCTGGGGAATCTCACAGCAGCTGGGAAGAGGGTGTCTGACTTATGGGGGCTTTGCTGCATGGGCTGGTTTTGAGGAGTGGTCTCCATAGTGCCGTGCAGTGCAGACTGGATACGTGAAGGGGCGGCAAGCCCAGGTGGGGCATTATGCTTCTGGGTTTCTCTCATTCTCCAAGCATTTGGGGCCAGCCAGAGTGTAAATCAGGAAGGTAAATCAGCCCAATCTATTGCCCGAGCCTGAGTGGAGAGTTCATTTGCCACTTCGCTGTTGTCCTGTCCCAGAGTTTTAAAGTGCCTGAGGCCCTGAGAAGATGAGCGGCAAAGACCAGGATCCTGGGAATGGTACACGCAGGTGTCTGGTGACAGCCCATGCAGGGTCAGTTGCAGGATGCTGCTCTGGGCTCGCTCTGTTGGCAGCTGGAAATACTCACGCCTTCTATTACTGTGGCAACTTCTTAGGTTTCTTGGCACAGATCTGGACCTGATGGTTTCTGGGCACCAGACAAGGCTTACGGGGGATAAAGCTGCATAAGGCCTGCTGATTTGACAGTATTTCCCCGCGCTGGGATGCACTTGCAGAGCCGGTGTGCGGTGCTCTTAGGCCCTGGGCGGGTGTCAGTTTTCCCTGAGTGTTTACACTATGAGGTTGTTCCTTTCAAGAATTCCTGAGGGGAGTTCAAAGGGGGCTTTTCTTTGAGCGATTTGGAGAGCGAGAATGAGAGTGAGGCTTGAAGAGGGAGCAGGGCCGGAGGTGCCTTTATCTGCAGAGAATGGTTCCAGCTTGCCTGATAGAAGCCGCTGCTGCCTCTTAAACAGCTTAGTGCAGTCAAAAGACAGGCAGACTTGAAAGGCTGTTTTACAGCAAGATCAGCGGGGGCCACGAGGCAGAGAGCGGGGCACAGCGGAGCAGAGGAGGCTGAGGCTCCTCAGTGGGGGGGGCATCAAAGGAGGCCCTGGTTGATCCCGACTGCCTCTGCCCCCTGAAACCCTGTCTGCAGAAACTGGCCATCTGTCAGTCTACACTCCCTGGCCAGGACTGGTAGGCCCCAACTCTTGGGGGGTTGGGTGTGGCCCCGCCAGGCGGGCTGGTGTCAGTGTGGTGCATTGATCGCCCGCCGGGCGGGCCGGGCCGCAAGCCGGGCAGCGCGTGCTTAATGTGATTGAAAGGCAGTTAAAATGGCGGTGACCTTTTCAGGAGGAATTAGATTGCCTGCCAAGACCGGTTAGAGGGAGTGATAACGCCGGCTGAAGAAGCTGCCCAGCCGACTTCAGAGAGAGGGAGCAGAGGCAGGATGAGCAGGCGAGCAGTGAGGCCCATTTAAGCTGCGCTGTGCGTGCTGACAGAACAGAGATTGCTGTCCTTGTTAGATATGAAAGAATTGAAGAATTGCAGATAAGTTCCTGTATCCGATCATCCCCTATTCCTTCCCCCAGACCAGGGCCCCTTCGTCATCCTCAGCAAAGCTTCCCACCAGGCCCACTGGGAACTGGTTTGATGGAGCAGATCTGTTACCTTGAACATAATCTGCTGTGGAGCCAGTGAACAAGCGAGAGTTTTGGTGGAGACACTTGACTGAGGGGAACGGGCCTTGCAGTTGGACCTATGGCTATTGAGGGCAAGACCGGATAGCTCAGGCCCAGGAGTGTTTGGCATTGGGACTTTAGAACAAAATGAAGGACCAGACAGAACAGGTAAGCACCAAGATAGGTCCAGCTGGACATAGATCTTTAAGAGGCTAAAGAAAATAAAGATTTCAAGAGAGTAGGTTGGAAGACCTAAAACTTGCAGTGTCTAGGAAATACTGTGGCCTTCTTCGTTCTCAGAAATTCTGGACTGTGTGCCTAAGCTGTTGGACCTCTCAGTACCTTAGGTTTGCTAACCTGCTACTGCTGTTTCCTCCCACCCAGCATTATAGTTGCATAGAGGGTGGCACAGGGCCTAGAGCTTCACCAACATTCCCCTGAGAGAGTTCAGCAGCTAGGAGTAAAAGATACTCTTCTGGGGCACCATGCCAGCCCTGAGCAGAGCAAGAAGCCTCTGGGCTAGAGTAGCAGGCCCCAGGGAAAACCTAATTATACAGCCCTTGAGGACAAACGTACTCCAATCTGTAGTCAAGAAGGTATGTGACAGACGAACCACACCTTTCCTCATTTTCTATCTCCAGTCCTGGGTCCTAGAGAAGAGACTCATGTTGAGCTTTGATCCCTCCCCTGGATTGGTGGCCAGTGAAAGTTCACCCAGCTGGATTTGGGGAGCCTGGAGCCCATCATATCTGGAGTGGACAGGCTGGAGAGAGGACATAGGAATGGTTGATTTCAGATAAGGTGACAGTGATGTGGCAGGCACAAGAGTGGCAAGATGGAAAAATTTCCCAGGAGGCTGCACAGGAAATAGAAGGTGCTGCAGCTGTCTCTCTGAGCCCTGGCGGGGAAACACATTACTAGAATCCAGCACTGAGCCCCTTTGAAGCAAACAGGTGGAGGGGAGGGAGACTATGGGGACTAAGAGAAATGCTCTTCAGGCCTCTGCCCTGCCCAGATCCTAGCCTTGGGACTGCATCTTTCTCAGGTTCCTGTCTTGGATTTAGGCTGCTTCCAAGTAGTCTGGGATGAGATCTCATGGAGAGGACAGGCAGGGTAGCTGTAGCACAGATTTTTTAACTGGCTGTTGCTTGCTAAAACTTCACGAGATTCTGAGTCAGGGAATGAGAGGTTTTGTGAGTCCAAGGGCACAGAGAAGTAGGCCTTCCCCTAGCCCCTGCTCCCTTTGGCATGTTAGTTCCCAGAAGGTGGGAGCCCCAGCTGCTAAAAATGTTCCCCAGTGCAGCCATGCTGCCTTGTCTGGTCAGTGACAGGTGTTGGAACAGCCGACTGCTGGAGGCAGTCTTGATATGGAGAGGGTTAGGGCTGCTGCCTTCCAGCTCCCTACCACCTTTAGTTATAACTGTCGCCTGGTGGGAGGGGTGAGAAGAGGTGGCAAAGAGCAGGGCACCTCTGTCCCCTGTGGCAACTGACGGGGATTTAATCGCCTTTTGGAACACAATTGTTAAGCTGGGACAGAGGGAGTGCAAGCAGAAGGAGCAAGTATCAATGGTTTTAAACGGCGTCTGTCTCTCTGCGTCTCTCCTGACGTGAGGCAGTGAAACGCGTTATTGAGGAGGCCCGGAAAGTGGCTAAGTGCGTTTGACACACGCCAACTCCCTGCCTCCACACTGGATAATTGCATTGTCAACTGTTCAGCGAGGTGGCAGGTGACACTGCAGGCCGATTGATTGTCCCGCATCGCAGCTCCCCAGACTGTCAGCTCCCCAATCGATGGCGTTTACACAAGACACCGTAACTGCATCTGTAACTAATTCCAGTGTAAAACTCTCCGGAAGCTGCTGCCCCTGTCTCCTCCCCACACACACAACCCCCCCCCCCCCCGCCCCCGCTACAAGAGCACAGCCTCTGGAGGGCCCCAAGACTTTCCTTTCTCCCTGGGCTCTGGTTTTGTTAGGAGCAGCAGGTGAGGAAATTGATGGCTCCTTTTTTTTGTGGTTTCAGGTTCCAGGACGTTAGTGCCCCCAGTAAACGGGCATCTCCAGTTTCTCAATCGATCACCTAATCGATTGATTAAATTAACACTGATTTTTTTTTTTTTTTTCTTCTCCTCAATGAGCCAGGAAGAAATGAGTTTATGGGAGAGGGGTCATTTTTATAAAATTTAGACTTGCTTATCATTTCTGTACCGAATCCTCTTTTTCTCTGTTGCTAAGTATTCATTTGCAGGGAAGGGATTTTTTCACACTGCCCACCCTCCCAGAACCCACTCTGCTGAGTGTCATTGACCATCAGGCTCAGTTTGCTTATAGACAGCAGCCCAACACATTGTGCTACTTTAGGTGGGGCTGAGCCATAGCAAGGGGCCTCCCCTGCTGACTAAAGGGTACTCCAGGTCATCTTGGAGGTGCAGGGAGCTGAGTCTCTTCCCTGGATAGCAGCAGCAGGAGTGGCAGCTTGCTTGTTATCCCCAGAGCTATACAGAACAGGAGCCAGAGGCTTGGAAAGGAGCTCTGTGTGCCATCTTGCCTCTGAGTACTGGCTTGGGATGTGCCAGCAGCTGAGAACATAAAATGACTATGGAGCTTTCCTCTCAAACCAGGGAAGGGGGGGCAAGCTGGTGGGGGCGCTGTCTGCGTAAAATGGCTTTATGGCCGTTTCTTTTTATTATGATTCTGCCAGAAGTCAGCAAGTGACATTTCATTAAGAAAATAAAGTTTAATGTGCTGGGAAGGAGGTTGGAGCAGGCTGGGGCAGCATAAGAGGGAAATTGGCAGTGGCAGCCCGTTCTGAACACCTGTGGGGGTAGGGAGAAGTTCCCAACATCTGTCTCCACTGCAGGATGGGGTCAGGGTCAGAATGAACTGCTCAGACCAGAGACAGGCCTTTTCCTTGGCAGATAAGATGTGCCATGCTCTCTGTCCTGCCTGGCTGGTCAGAGGAGCAGGAGGTTACCACCCAGCTGGGGGAAGCTGATAGGGAAGGTTGTATCCTGAGTGGCTTCACACCTCAGCCTCCTTTCTGACGCAGGGCTCTCAGCACTTAGTAGAACAGTATCATCAGTGGTTAGTCATTTCTGCTGCGGTGTCTTGTATAGCACCTGCTCTGGGCCTGGCCAGCTCTGCTGGATGGTGCTGAGATCACAGTAGTGAGTCAGACCTGGGCTTTCAGTCGGTGAGGGACCATGACAATACATGTAATGACTTTGGAGTTCCATAGGAGTCCATGTGGACACCAAGGAAAGGACACCTATCTGTATAGAAATACCTGGGGAAGTCTCCACACTGAACACCTTGAGGGTGGGGATCACATCTTGAAATTCTTTGTCTCCAATGCCAACCCAGGCAGAGGATGAGCTCAGTAAAGGCTGAAAGAATATTCCTGAGGTGAGTTCATTGCGGAAGTATTTCTGGAGCAGCTATGCATATAGGCACTGTGAGTTCCTAGCAGGAAGCGTGGTTGAGCTAGGTCAGACTTGCAGAACAAGCAGGCATTTGTTTTGTAGACCAGGAGGGAGAAGACGTAATAAGATGTACAAAAGCACAGGAACACGAGCAAACACGTAGGGTTGGGGAAAGCACAGTAGCTATGGTCTGCTGGAGTATGAGTCCTGTTCTAGGCCTGTCAGAGGAGAGGACTTCAGGCCATAGGGCTACTTTCTGTGTTGAGAAACTGGGACCTTTCCTGGCATCTTTGGGGTACCCTGTTTTATCAGCCTTGCCATGGATTCTTTGCTTTCCTTTTTGTCCACTTACCAGGCAGGGCTGGGCAGGGCCAGGCTGAGGCAAAGATGGGAGGCTGACTGCTGAGCTGCATGTACGTGGGGGCGGGGGCGTTGGCAGGGCTCGGGGGCACAGGCTGTAAGTGAACCTGATAGCTACATTCTGATTGATGGCAGAGTTTGTCTCCCAAACTGTCAGAGGGTTTATAGAGGTGCCACTCACCCACAAGGAGGGAATTGCTTGTCAGGACACCTGGCTGTGAACAGGAGACAGAGCTGTAACTTGGTGTTTTCTCAGCTTAATGGCCCTGCTGCTGACCTGCCTGCTGCCTCGAGTTTGTTGATGCCTCAGTGTAGAGGGGGAAATGAGGATTGTCGGGAGGGGTGGAGCCTAGGCAGTGCCTAGCTTCTCTCTTTCCCTTGTGCTGTTTGCCTTTGGGATGGATGGAGCCTTTGTGAGACCAGAGACCAGAGGTGTAGATGGGAGAAGAAAGGTCAGGAAGAAAATGCTTTGGAAATGGACTTGAAAGATGGAGAACGTTCCACATGGAGTGAATAGCATAAGCTAACGTCTCAAGAACAGGATATACAGGGTTTTCTGAAGAGCAGTAAATAGCCTATCTGTAGGCATCTGGCTTATGGAGTAAAATGAGAAAAAGAGCAAAGGTGGAGAAGTAGGTGCATCCACATCTTGACGGATCTGGCTGAGAAGATTCTGTATGCAGTGGGAAGCCATAGCTGGTTTTGGAGCTGGGAAAGGAATGGTCAGAGCCATATGGTAAGCAGGATAAAGGAATAGACAAGAGGCTCGAGGACCCGTTATAAGATTGTCATCCTGATGAGAGTGGAAAGAATGGATAAGAAGAAATTTATGAGATTATCAGACAGAACCCTGAGCTGCTTCCTCATCTCTTTGATGATTTCCTTGCTGCTTCTACTTGCCACAGATTCCATCGTTTTCATCTCTCTCTGTCCTGGCATGGTTGCTATGCTGGCCAATAGGGTATGGTCTCAGTCCACTGAGAGGAGTCAGAGGCAGGGAGGGAGAAGCAATCGGCTTTGTGGCCCCTGACCGTGGCCATCAGGAAGGGTGGTCCTGGGTGTCAGAGCACATAGCAGGTAAGGGGGCCTAATGTGACTTCAGCAGCTCCCCCCCTCCCCATTGGCCAGGGGTCTACCAGTGGCTAGGCCAAGCACACCTTGGTAGGGACAGCCACCTGCCTGGCCAACGGCCCTGTGTCCACCCAGCCTGCTTGTCTTCATGGATTGCTTTCAGAAGCAGGTGTGTGTGCGTGCCTTCCTCCCTCATCTGTCCCTTCCTAATCCCTTTATAACTGCACTTGTCCAGGAATCTGGGCTGAGTGAGGTGGAGATGAATAATTAATGTCAGGCGCTTCAGACACCAAATATTTGAACAGCTGCCTGGTGTTTTTGCTGGCAAGGACCTGGCGGCCAAAATCAGGACATTGGCTGGGGGTCTTGCTGTGTGCCTCTGACTGGCCCTAGCCAGTTTGCTCTTCCCTCTGATGGACTGTCAGGCTGGACTATGGGACACAGGGGGATGCCCAGGTCCTGGTTGGGGATAGCCTTGTAGACCTGAATTTCTGTGTCTTCTTCCTGCTCTTCCTAGACCTAGAAGACAGGTGGGCAGCAGGGCTAGCTTGGGTGTCTCCTGAGGACCTAACATAGTGTATGAATGGTCTAGTTTATGAGCAGAGACCACTAGGAGCAGCAGGAAGTGGCAGAGAAGGATGAGGTACGCAGAGTGAAAGGGATTGGAATGTCAGAGCCACGAGTACCTAAGTAATTGGCTTTCTATGTTCCAGGCCCAAATTTCTGAGCCTTACCTGGCCCAAAACCTGACCCCTACCTAGGGAGAACAGAAAGGGCACTCTTGGCCTAGTCTTGCTGGCCCCTGGCCCTCCTCACGTCCTGCTTCCCACAGGCTCTGGCTTCGTCATGTGCAGCGGCAAGGAGAATCCGGACAGTGATGCTGACCTGGATGTGGATGGGGATGACACTCTGGAGTATGGGAAGCCACAGTATCCTTGGGGCACTGTGGGACAAGGTGGGGCTGGTGGGACAGGTCAAACGGAATTTAAAAAGTAGCCAGCACCTCTGGTACTTGCCCATACTATCCATCCACCCCCCCCCCCCCGCCCCCTTTGGGGTCAGTGTCTGAGCTTTAACTAGGATTCAACCTTCATGGCCAACTGTAAACTAGGATCTGTTGTCCTTGACCACCATGCCAGATACACAGAAGCTGACGTCATCCCCTGCACAGGCGAGGAGCCTGGTGAAGCCAAGGAGAGAGAGGCACTCCGGGGTGCAGTCCTAAAGCAAGTGTGGGCACAGGCTTGGGTGGGTGGGATAGAGGGGTGGGAAGTCCTGAGGCAGGGGTCAGCCTAGTACCCACTCTCAGGGCTCCTCCACCTGCCTTTAGAGCTCACTTTGTTCTTTTCTTCTCCTTTCCCTAGTGGTGGCCCTCCCAGCACACGCATCACGCCCGAGTTCTCTAAATGGGCCAGTGACGGTAAGTCCTGACCCACCACAGGAGTAATTAATGGGTAGAGGAGACCTCTTTGGGTGGTGGTGACTGACTCAAGCCCAGCCCCTCACCTGTGCTGCCCAGTCTGGCCAGAGTATGAGTTGCCCCTCTGTCCCAGCAGAGATGCCATCTACCAGCAACGGTGAGAGCAGCAAGCAGGAAGCCATGCAGAAGACCTGCAAGAATAGTGACATCGAGAAGTAAGTGTCTGGCCAGGAGGGGGGCCTCTGGAATGGCAGTTCAGAGGGAGGGGGGAGAGAGGGGCTCTTTGCTAGCAGGAAGGCCTGCTGCTAAGGCTCCTGGCCTCCAGAACGCGACTTAATCCTGCAGCCCTGGGCACACGACGGGCATTGGGGCCCAGCTGGTGCTAAGTGTGACTCTGTGAATTGATCACTGGGCCACGGCCTTGGGAGTCTTGGCGGAGGGAGGAGTAGTCCGCCTGCCTGCCTGCCCGCTGCGGCGGCCTCCGCCCGGGAATGTGATGTATGGCCGCCCAGCCCAGCCGGCGCACTTGATTCATCTCCAGTTTCTGTTTCTTAATCGGGAGCTAAATTGGTTTCATTTTTCTTGTCCCGGGTGGCGCTTGCAGTGGGTTTTAGGCAGGAGCATTGGGTCTCATCACTTCTGGTAGGAATTTTTGGCCTGGGTTCTCTGGCGGGGGAAAAGGGGATCTGTTAGCACTTCACATGGGGCTGGGCAGCCCCTGGCCTGGATCCCCAGGAGCCACAAGCAAATCAGTTGGGCATCTTACTGTCTTTCCAGAAGCCCATGCAAGGCCAGTTCTGGCCCCAAGAGGTGGTATTGTCCAGCTCTGGCTGCCTGGAGTTGCTGCTGTTGGCCATTGCTTAACTCCCCGCACCCCACCCCTCTCTCTGCTGGAGGCTAGGTTTCCTGGGGTTAAAAGGCAGGCTCTTCATTCCAGGGCCAGTGTTCCATCTTGCCTCCTGCCAGGAGAGTGGATTGCAGGCCGGTGCAGGGCTGGGTCGGTGGCCCAGGGTCACCTCCCATTTGTTTCCCTCCATTTTGTGTTGTCATAAATTCATTCCAGCCCGTTGTGGTTGATCAGTTTATCTCGGCCGGGGCCGCGAGTGCTGCTGGCATGATGTATGGGCCGCGGCTCGGGGCCCGGCTGCCCATGAATCACCGCAGCTGCTCCGTGTCAGTGCTGGAGCGGGCCGCACGGGTTCGGCGCAACCAGCATAGGGGGGCGGTGGGGGGGGAGGAATGACGTATGGATGTTTATTTAATAATTCTCTCCTACTCCAGCTGAGCGGGGCGGGCGGGGCCATAAGGGGCGCCCACCCTCGTCTGGAGGGGCTGCTCATAAATCAGAAAGACAAGATCATTAATCAGGGATGGCGCCCGAGGGGGAGGTGGGGGCCAGAGCTAGTGGCCATCCATGAAGGTACTACCCACTCAAGGCTGGAGAAAGTTGAGACTTCTGTCCCACCTGTGTGAGCACAGGAACCAGTAGGCAGGGTTCTCTGGGATGCATCATAGACACTCAGTCATATGCAGAGATCTCCACTGGGTCTGGATCTGCCCAGATTGGGACCCTTCAGTCCCTATGGCTTCTCTCTTCCTCGTATACAACATAGGTTCCTGTCCTAGATCTTATTCACCACCTAGGGGAAGCAGGAAGGTAGGATGCCATAGTTTCTTCCAGGAAATTCTCCACTCCATGCCTTGGAGGGTCTTAGGAATAACTCAGAAGCAGCCTGGATCAGGAGCTAGAGAATTGGGTATTACACCAGAGCAGAGATTAGAGGTCAGGTGTATGCTGAGCAAATCCACAATAAGGTGGGCTCTGGAATTGGATGTGGCCTTGGAGCTTTTGGATATAAAGGGGGAGATGGCTTCATTCTCTCTTGGCCCCATCCTGTTTGCTTTCTATATCTCACTCCTCTGATTTGGGGTTTGAGAGTGCTCAGCTCTGGGGTAGCCCTGTGCCCCCAACTCCAGGCCTTTGTTTCCCAATTTTCAAAATAACTACATAGGACCAGGCAAATGCCCAGCATGGTCGTTGGGAGAGAAAGAGAGCACAGCTACCCATCCTTGTCTCCTTGTCAAGAATTTACCAGCAGATGGGGTGGCACATATGGCATTGGGCAAAATGCCAGGGGAAGAGCCAGCTGTGCTGGTGATAGTAAGGGTGGAGGGGGTGGTGAAGGCTTCCAGATCTGGAAAGTTGAATGGACACTTCCAGAGAATCAGCCAATGCCAGAGGAAATGGAGTCAAGCCCTTTGCAGCTTCCCTGGAGAGACGTAGGGCAGAGAGGGAGTCACAGACCTATGGATAATAGATCTAGGGCATCTCTGGTATAGGGACACAGCCATCGAGAAGTCATATTCTGTGTTTCTGCTAAGAAATTCGAATTCAAATTCTGTGTTTCTGCCCTAAGAGAGAAAGGTCAGAGATCAAAGTTTGTTGTTGCCCATGGAATGTTACCCACCATCCTCCCTGTGCCCCCCAGTACCACTTATGCCCAGCAGGGAAAGACCACCTGTAAGCTTTCAGGCTTTCTGAACCGATGATCTGCTCCAAGCTAGCAGAACAGGTCACCCTAGGAGAACATCTCTGCCACACTGCACCACACTTACAATTCCCCCTCAGTCCGCTCTTTCTCCTGATTGAATACATCTTGTAGCCTCAGCTCTTCAGCTCTTACCCTGTCACAGCCTTCCTCCAACACCTCCAGCAACTTCCCATTGCCTGTGAGATAAACTTCACTTTCTGATTGTGCCTCTGAAGTCTTTTCTGATAGAATCTCCTTGCCCACTTTAGCACTGTCTACTTACCCACAGGTGAGCCTTAAACAGCCACATGGGTCTCTTGGGCCTCTTAGCCTGTGTTCCTACTGGTCCCTAGACCTGGAGACCCAGCTCCTCCTGGGTATTTCCAGTGTTGTAATGTTAGTCATGTAGTTCTTGGTTGATCACAGCATCTGTCTTTGGGGTTTGAATCCCACCTCCCCCATTCTGTGTGAACCATAAGCAAGCTATTTAATGTTCCTTTGCTGCTTTAGTTTCTTCATATGTAAAATGGGAATATTCGAATCTCCTCGGGGTTTTGTGAGGTGTAAATAAAATAATAATTTTCAATCTCTCAGTACAGGCCCTGGCATTTAGTAAGCACTTAATAAATGTTGGCTCTTTTATTTGCATTACCATCATTGTTATTCCCTAACGCCCATCTCTAGTAGCGTCTTCTCCAAGAAGCATTCTTCTCCCTCGGTGAGCTCCTCTGGGTTCTGTCCACTTGTTTTAGGAGGGGTAGGAGGGATCAGTCCTCAGGATAGTCCTAGCTATTCACTAGCTAGTTCTGTACTGCAGCCCAAAGAGTCTTCAAGAAGTTACAGGGGACCTTCACGGGCAGGACTTGAACAGCAGGCGAGGACTCTCAGGCCATCTGATGTGCCTGCCCAGGAAGAAACAACAAGGAGCCCTTGAGGTAGGCAGGCCTGTGGCCCAGGACTGGATTCTGTGGGACTCATGCAGTCCCCACATCTCTGACTGTTCCAGGAGTGAGACTGGCTTTTCGGTCAACAAACATTTACTCATACTCACGTGCCTGCCAGGGGGCTGATGTTCGTAGTCAGTATTGGTGGCATGGGCAGCTTGCCCTTGGAAAACTACGCCTCGTACAGGAGACAAGGACGTTTGTAGTTGTGTTGCTGTGGTGGAGTCCGGTGCAGGGTGCTAGAGAGTACAGAAGAGCAGCCACCAGCAGTGGTGCTGTCAGGAGGGTTGGAAAAGGCTTCTGGTGAGTTAGGAGGTAGGGTGGCCCAGAGGAGGCAGAAAGTGCCACAGGAAGCCAAGGGAGTGAAAAATGGTGGAGCGTGTGAAGAGGCTTTATAGTTTGGTGTGGATAGAGCATCAAGTGTGGCACAGTGCTGAAGGATGCAGGCTGGGGCTAGACCAAGGAGTCCCCGGTCTCAGTTTATGAGGAGTTTAGTAGAGCTTTATTCTGAGGGAAACATTGAGATGTTAGAAGTAGAAACAGTCAAATTTGCAAAATTCTAGGTGCTGGGAGAATGGAATGGGATCTGGAGGCAGAGGGGCCATTCAGGTCAGTGGAGGGATCATAGGAGAAATCGTGAGGGCCTGGACTAGTGGGAGCGGTGGAGAGACTACAGATGCTAGGAGCTAGATGACAGATTGTGGGCGCCGAGGGTGACTGGGAAGCAGTGGTTTGAGAATGGTTCCTACGTATCTGGTTTGGAAATTGACCAGGATGGAGGTGGAAGAACAAGGAGGATGAGGAGTTCAATTCCAGAAGATGGAGTTTACAAATGCAGGATATGGGCAGGTGGGGGGCGGGGATATCCGGGAGACATTTATATATGCAGTTCTAGAATTTAAGGGCGGTGTGGGCTGGAGGTTCAGATTAGAGATGTCAGCCTGCTGCCTGCCCAACCATGCTGTCCTCTTCACAGAATCACCGAAGATTCAGCTGTGACCACGTTTGAGGCCCTGAAGGCTCGGGTCAGGGAACTTGAACGGCAGCTATCCCGTGGGGACCGTTACAAATGCCTCATCTGTATGGTGAGAGAAAGGGAACCTGGGATGCCTTTGGTCAGGCTTCAGTGCCCTCTGGGGGTTGGAAAGGGCCTCTGCACTGTGATCTGAGCTCTTTAGAGGGTAGACCAGCCTCAGAGTGACCCCCCCTTCTCTGCCCACCTCCTCCCTAGGACTCATACTCGATGCCCCTAACGTCCATCCAGTGTTGGCATGTGCACTGCGAGGAGTGCTGGCTGCGGACCCTGGTGAGGTGGCATGGGGGTTGGGGAGTGGGTGGCTACTTCCGGTGCTACCCACATGTCCATGCTTATGCTTGAGCCTGCTTGAGGGGAGGGAGGCGCAAGGGCAGGGGAGAGCACGAGCATCAAACACAGCAGCGGGAAACCAGGATGTTCACCCCCCCCAAACTCCCCCCATTCTTGTCTCCACCACCAGTTTTATTAAATTCTCTCTCTCCATGGGTTCACTGCCTGCTCTGCCCACCCCCAAGGCCCACTGTATCACACGTATTGGTGTGATCCCAGGTCAGGAGGAGGCTGGGTGTGGATAAGCAGGACTAGGGCCTCAGCCCCTCCCCCTGCCATTACTAAGCTCCTTCTGCTCCTGCCCCTGTTCTTCGCTGCTCGGGAGCAGCCATTAAAATGTCGCCCGGAGACAGCAATAAAAGGCCCGGACGTGGGCTCTGTGTCCTGATCAAAGGCCGCATGTAATCTCGTTAGGGCCGAGGCAGCCACAGCTGGACCCAGCCTTGTTCTCATTACCGGGGCTCCCGCTGCGGGGCTGGCCAGGCGGTTTGATCCTGGCGTCCCCCCAACACAGGAGCATGCCTGCCTGCTTGCAGAGGCTGCCCATGCATCCCCAGCCTGGGCTGACAGGACCAAGGTGCCAGCATACAACTGGTGCAGGGGGACATGGCTGTGGGCCCAGGTGCTCTCATGAGCAAGTATGCAGCATAGTGTGCATAACCAGAGCCCTCCCTGTTCTCCCTGCAGGGTGCCAAGAAGCTCTGCCCTCAGTGCAACACCATCACAGCGCCCGGAGACCTGCGGAGAATCTACTTGTGAGCTAGCCACCCCCAGCAGGCCTTGCCTGGAGCAGCCCCACCTGCCCGCCTCTGTGACGTGACCCTCCCCCTTGTACATATTTGCACACAGGTTCCCCATGTACATACATGCGCACACACACGTGCACATTCGTGTGCGTGCACACACACACACATACACACACACACACACACACACACACACACACACACACACGACTCTGGAGCCAGAGTGGAGGCTGAGACCCAGGCCTTGCCTGCTGGTTCCCACCAAAACTGAGGACCATACCTGTTCGGGGTTTTGTTCCCAAGGTGGGGCAAGGAGGTGGGAGTGAGGGGGAATAGTTGGGCAAGGCTCCTGAGATACAGCCCCCAGACTGACAGACGGACAGACAGACATGCAAACACCAGACTGAAGCACATGTAATATAGACTGTGTATGTTTACAATGTTGTGTATAAATGGGACAACCCCTCGCCCCCCACTCCACCCTCACCCCTTTGGTTGTATGATTTTCTTCTTTTTTTAAGAACACCTGGAAGCAGTGCCCCCTTCAGGGCTGGCTGGGGGCTCGGCCCATCCACCTCTCAGGGTGCCTGCCTCTCTCTCTCTCCCATGGTATCCCTTCCCTCTCCCACGTGCTCGGTGTTCAGTGGTGTATATTTCTTCCCCCAGACATGGGGCACATGCCTCAAGGGACACGATCCTCTCCTTAGTCTTAGCTCCTGGGGCTCTTTTTAAGGAGTTGGGGGAGAGGGGAGACACAGGAAATGGGAACCGAGCTGAAGCAGGGGCTGAGATTGGGGCTGGATGAGTATGCTCCTGGCTGCCCAGCCTTCTACCAAGAACCATTCCTGGGATTAGAACTGCTGTTCCCAGGGAAAGTGGTCTCCCCCGCCCCTCCCGTGGGCCCCACGGTGTGATGCTGTGTCTGTATATTCTATACAAAGGTACTTGTCCTTTCCCTTTGTAAACTACATTTGACATGGATTAAACCAATATAAACAGCTGCTGCCAGTGTGTATGTGTGCAGGAAGGGGTAGGTGATGGGGTGGTATGGACAGAGGCAGTTAAGGAGTTAATTCCTGGCAGCAGTGTGGGGAAGAGGACTTGGATGTCCCTGTGAAGCAGAAGCAGTGCAGGGTTGGTCCACTGGGGGTGGGGGGCCTGAAGCACTCCCATCAGGGGTGGGGGTGGAGCTGGGGACCTGGACTCCTGACTATTGATGGGTAGGGGCTCCAGGTTAATTCCTTATCGATGCAGAATCGTCAGCTCATTAATCACAGAAGAGGTCAGAGCTTGGGGGTACAGAGGGGATGCAAGCTCTATCCCCCAATCTAAAGCAGAAGCAGCTATAAGCTTGGGTAAAGACAAGCCTCAAGCCTCTATACCTTTCTAATGCCCAGAAATGAGCCAGGGACCAAATGGAACAAGCATCTTGGTCTCTGCGACCTTTTTTCTAGTGACGAACACCCCAGTATAGCTACTCCCTAGATTCTCAAGTAGCTACCGTAGAAACCCCAGTTATCCAAGGTGGACCTTCATGTCAGGGAACTGAAGCTGGCCAGCTAGCACCGGAGATTGCACTCTATCAAATCATCCCCAAGGCTACCCACTGCCAGTGAGTAATCCACATCCTGGGCGCTCTGGCAGGTGCTCACAACTGCAGATGAGTCCTTTCCTTTACACAGTCTCACACACCAGGCCCGTCGTCCACCTTTCCAAATTCTCCACCCTAGACACCAATCTCTGGGTGCCTGTGATGCATATACTACAGAATAGGATCCAGTTGACAGCTCCTGCCTCTTGGTTAGAGCCTAGTGAAGGCCCTGCAAAGACCCGTGCCCAGCTTGATGGCATCGAGTATCCTAAATAGGAGAAACCTGGGGCCCAAGATTCCGGGGAATGTAGGTGTCCTGCCAAAGCAGGGCGGCCCCAGTAATGGCTGGTTTTGGAAGAGAGGTGGATAATGTCCAGTTCACATCGGGCTGGCTGCTTTCAGGTCTCAACTCTCCCCTCTCCTTGTCTTGGACTCAGCAGGTCCCTGATGGCTGGTTACTCTCACCCTAGGGGCCATATGCTCTCAAATAGGGGACGTTAACCCTGCACGAGGGCACGAAGCCCACTCTGCCACGGGATCCTTAAGCTTGGTCTCATGGCCCAGGCAGCACTGCCACCTGTTGGCCATGGCTAGGAATGCAACCACACAGCACCGGGATTGGTAGCAACTGTCCCAGAGGTCCCAGAGGGCTGACAGATGCAGATTGAGCTCAGCTCTTGAGACAGAGTCCATCAGCCCTGAGAATATCAAGGGTTAGCTGCCACCCAGAACTTGGCCAGCCATCTCCTTCACTGTCAAATTATCAAAGCCCATTCCTGCCCCACCAAGTCCCTTGAATACCACAGCAAGCTCATCCAATCAACAGATATTTACTGAGCACCTACTACGTGCCAGCATTGTGCAGCAGTGACTTCTAGAATGAGAGATGATACAGAACTCTAAGGCTGAAGCCCCCTCTCCTGCCTGGAGATGATCCAAGTGGATCTCTCAAGAAGATGGAGTTGATTGTTTTAGTCAAATGGCCCCCAGCCCTGGTTCTGATCTTCAGGGCTACTTTGTCCCAGCTCCTGTATGGCGCTACTGTCTTCCTGCTCCCCACTCCACCTGCCTGTTACACACCTTGCAGCTTTCCTGAACCAGTGGCTTCCTGGCAGTGTGACGGACCCAGGCAGGCCTGCCACCTCTGCATCCTCAGCTCCCCATCTGGCTCAGGCTCCCCGGCAGTGAGCACAGAGAAGCCTCTCTTGGTGAACTATTAAGTGGGATCTAGGCGGATGGTGCTTCATGCTGCAGGGCTTTGCCCTTCTGGGGCCTTGGGGCAGAAATCATAGCCCCTGCCCCGGCCTGACCCTCCTTTCCGGCACCTCCCACAAAGCTCACCTTCCCTTCAAGAAGTTAAAGATCAACCCTGGGGTTCATCAGCAATCCCACCCTCCCCACTTTGTTAACCCTACACAGCCTAACTGCCACAGAAATCAGCAGCCTCACTTGCACTTGTCCAAACACAGCCGCTGCAAGACTCCTACAGAGACCTGTCCAGGCACTGCCACCCACCAGGATCCTGAGATAAACAGACCACCACAGTCCCTGGGGTAGAGGCTGCTAAAATTCAATGGGAATTCTCTATTTGCGGGACCACAAAGTCCCAGAGGGCTGTAAGGGAGGTGAAGCAGAAGAGGACCCCACTCGTGGATATAGGTTGTGGGGAGGTGTCAGGCATTTATTTCTGGAGTAGGGGTAAGTTGGGTGGGTGCTGGGTGGGGAAGGAGCTCAGCAGTGGACACAGCTGCGCATGAAGTTGACACAGAGGCTTGTGTAGTAAGCAGGGTAGTCGCGGAGGTGGCTGACATGTGCAGATGACACAAAGTCCACAGAGCGCACCAGGACCCGGTGTGCCAGGCGTGCCTCCACCATGCGTTCCACATCCCTGGCCAGGACCACCTCATCGGCCCTCGAGTAGAGGTAGAGCTCAGGCCAGCGAGAGGCTGCATCGAGTAGCCTGTCATAGAAGTGGGTGTGGAAGAGGGCAGTGAGTGGAGCGAGCAGGACATGGAACAGGATTGCCACCAGGGCAAAGGCCACCAGGAGCAGCAAGCGCAGCACAGCAGGCCGGTGCTCCAGGATGGCTGCCAGGGCCCGCAGAGCCCCCACCAGGTTGCTATCACCAGGACCGCTGTCAAAGATGGTGCCCACCACACGCAGGTGGCAGAAGCGCCGATGGGTCTGCAGGAGCTCCAGCACGTATCGGTACAGCATGACACCAGCATTGCTGAAGACATGGAAGAGCAGGGGCTCCTTCTCAATCTCGTAATCAAAGAGTAGCTCAAGTAGCTTCTGGGCCAAAACACGAAGTGAAGGGATGCCCAGGGACTCGGAGAAGAAGACCATGTGCCATGGGGCTGTGTATCGGATCACGATGCAGCCCTGGGGAGAGGAGAGAGGCCTGGTCGGTCCTCGGGGATGGGGGTAGGGGTGGGGGGGTACCGCTAGGTCAGAGATGTCCAGAAGCTCCAAATGCCAGAGGCCCACAGGCCTAGCAGTGTCCAGGCACCAGCTCACCATTCACAGATGCGGGTGCCTTCCAGAGTGGAAGGTACACTCAAGGCCCATTTATGGAATAATCACTTCATGCTGGCCAAGGCCACTCAGCCTGGCACGGTACGTGAGGCTTGGAGCTCGCTTTGGAGATACCTAAGCTGACCAGAAGAAAGTCTCACTCTGGCCCACACCCTGTCTCCCTCCCAACCTCCCCCTCACACCCTCATCTGCTCAACTCTGACATATTTACGGCCTCACTGCTTGGCTACACCTTGCTGCAGTGACTCAGCTCAGCACTATCCCCACGCTCCCAGGCCCAAGGAGGACCATCCGACACCCCACCCCATAAAGACCCAACACAGGAGCTATAGCCTGCAGGCCCCAGTCTTGACCACCAGAGGACACTCGTGAGCTAGACCCCGCATCGTGTCAGTCTCTGGCCACTGCCACCTTCCAGCAGGGCCTTGAGAGCAGAGTCCATACTCTCTGGCACAGTTGCCTGGCACCCAAATCTATCTGGTTCCAAGGCCCGGAATCACTCCTCCCACTCGCCCTGAAATTCCAAATATAGTAAACACTGTTGTTCCTCAAATTCTAAAATCTGAGCCAAACTCTTAGGCTTCTGTACCTCGCAACGCCTGGGTCAAGTATGCCTCAAAATCTCCAGATAGATCCTCTTCTAGGTCAGTTAGAAAAGGCAGCCAAAGCCATGAGCCTGCGTCCTAATCCCCTCTCGTTGTCCTGTTCCCGAGACAAAGGGCCCTTTGTCAGGGGAATCTGTTAGGTGGGCTCTGGGGTCATACCACTTCTTAACAGCACGAGCAAAAAGAAGTCTCCTTCATCTTCCCAAGTCTGTGTTTCCAACTATAAACTAGGATGACATCCATCTCACAGGGCTATGAAGATTGAATGACAAAATGCATGTCAAGTGCCCAAAACAGCACCTGGCACAAAGTAAACAGTAGCAGCAATCAGTAACGGTAGGAGTGATAATGAGAACATCATATGGCCACAGTACTTGAATGACCTATAGCTCAACGCAATGGTCGGCTGAAATAATCCTGCCATTAGCCCCCTAACTTCACCCCTCCCGCTGACTCCAATCTGACATCTGCCCCAACTCCTCCTGGCACTGTTCTTACCAAGGCCCTGGCATGCCTAAGCCCCCTTCCTGAGACTCTGCAGAGGGGGTCACCAATGCCACCTGCCCCCTCAGGCTCTGGAAAACTTCACAAAGTGCTCTGTTCTGACTTCCCAGTGGGATGTGAAACGTCTTCCCCCCTATGCGACGCACAGCATTGCCCACAAATGCAAACACACTCCCACATCACACCACCACACACGTGCAACTCCTAGGACTAAACAAAGCCCACCCACATCGCCATCCCACAGAGGCAGACACACGCGGCACCCACCACTCACTCACGTGCACCTACCATACCATCTGTGAGTGCACAAAAAAGCAATAGCCAGCTGTACACACCCACAAGCACCCACACCACTGGCGGGGACACAATTGCCTGCTGCACTCCCTTCAAGAGTATACACACACACACACACACACACACACACACACACACATACTCCCCTGCTGGAGGCTTCACATGCAGAACCACCTGGTCGTGCAGAAACAAACAGCAACTCCTGTGAACACGCCATCTATGAGGACACGCACGGCATGTGCCCTCCAACTGCGTGTCACCTGTGAGCACACACACAGCGCACACAACCTCCACCCCCTGTGAAGGGCATGACATGCCAAGCTTCCCCACTCGTGGGTCTGGGCCTCACTTCGAGGTTTCCCAGGTGCCTGGCATCTCTGCTGCCAACTCCCCAATTAGATGCTCCTAGAAGTCCCTGCACATCAGATCCCAGTGTCCCCCCACCCCTCCAGCCAAGCATTTCTCCATCTCTGTGCACACTCGGCCCCAGGGCCTTGCTGAGGGTCCCTGCCTCCCTCTCCTGTATTTTTAGTCTCTTCTCTCTAGATTCCTAGCAAACCAACCTCATCAAAAAAAAAAAATCCTCTGCAGTTTCATGGTGTCCCCCTCTAACTCTATCCCACCCTCTCTCTCCACCTTCCTAGATGGTCTTTGACACCTTCCCTCTCCGCTTCACCCCTTCCCACTGGCTCCCCTACACTACTCTCACGAAGGTCACCCATGCTGTCCCAAATGGTCAAACCCCATGACAGCTTTTAGCACCCATCGTACTTTCCTTCCAGCACCTTCGGGATCACGCACTCGCCCCACATTAGGTGTAGAAATTACTTAAAAATAAAATCTTAAAAAATAAAATAAGGAGCGCTTGGGTGGATCAGTCAGTTGAGTGTCCAGCTCTTGATTTCAGCTCAGGTCATGATGCCAGGGTCATGAGATCAAGCCCCACATGGTGCTCCATGCTCAGCATGGAGCCTGCTTAGGATTCTCTCTCTCTCTCTCTCTCTCTCTCTCTCTCTCCCTCTGCCCCTCTCCCCTACTTGTGCTCTCTCTCTCTAAAAAAGTTAATTAATTAAATAAGACCTTTAAAAAAAATAAAAGAGCCTTAAGGAACAAAATAACTAGATGCCATGGGTGATCCTGGATTGGATCCTGGTTTGGGCAAATCAGCTATAAAAGACATTCTGGGGACTGCAGAAGAACCTGAATACAGACTGGGAACTAGAAGAGATAAAAACAGATTAACATGGGAAGGTGGGGATCATGATCTGAAAAAAGGCAAGATGCAAAATAGTGTAGTCAACAGATGAGGTTTCGGTAAAGAAAAGATACAGAGAAAAGCTGAAAGGATGGGCACTAACGAGCAGATAAAGGTCGTCTCTATGTGTAGATGCAGTATTTTTCTTTTCTTTTAAATAATAAAGTATTAGAAGTATGGGTTTGGAAAATCTTTTTCTCCATACCCATCCTGTCCTGACCCCCTTCCTTTCCCAGACAACCCCTCCACCAGCTTGCCAACTCAACCCCACTGCCTTCCCTGGGATCTAACATCACCCCTCTGCTTAAATCCCCCCAGGACCCTCCCAGCCTCGTCTCTTGACACCTGCCCTTTCTTTCATTCTCTGTTCTGGCCACGCTCACCTATTCCTATTCTTCCACCTGCCCTCAGGGATCTCAGTCCACTGGAGAAGCCAGACAAACCAGCCTGGCCCAGTGAGTGGAATTCAGAAGTAGCTAAAACTACCCACAGAGCAAGGCCATTCATAAACAGCAATGCCTGAGGACCAGCCTTGTTGGTGGGGGAAGGCCTCAAGCTCAGAACTACATGTTTCCCCCAACCCTTCTCCCATTCCAGGGCCACCATCTACTTCATGCACAGTGCAGACAAAGGTCAGTGGAGAGAGGCTGAGGCAGGGGGCAGAGGGTACTGCCTGGCCTTTCTCCCAGGAGATTCCCCACTCCTCAGCCCAGGGCTTCCAGGTGGCACCTAGGGCTGTCCGCACTGGTGTCTCCCTGCTTTGGGAGGTCTGGGCCAAGGAAGACAGGGCCAGGCCAGAAGCCAAAGATGTGAAAGGGGCTTCCAAAACATAACCCAGCCCTCCTAAGCCTCTCTCCAATTACCAGAAGCTCTATATCCAACTCTTGGGATAGCTTAAGAAGAAGCAAGAACCTCCAGCCTGAATCACTTTTCCAAGAGGCCCTTCTACTATGGGAATGTGAAGGCCCATGCTCAACCTAAGACAGAAACTCACCTGGTCAGAAAAGGAGAAAATTCCCAGCACACTTGGCCCAGGCTTTTGCTGCCCATCAGGGCAACAACAGACTTGAGGTCTAGGCTGACTCCACAGCTGGGAGCACATCAGGGCTGGGCTGCTGTGGGGTTTGAGGAGGAGGAAGGGAAAGCAGGTCAGGGGGCTGAGGGAGACAGACCAGGCAACAGAGCCGGCAGCATCAAGAAGGGATAATCCTGCCAAAATGCCCATGACCCCAACATCTTCCTCACAGGCTGTTCTTCGTGCCATTCCCAGGCCTGCCACACTGCAGCCCAGGGATGAGGGCGGCCAAGGCTGAGTTCCCCACAGAGGGGCCACAGGGGGCAGCGCCCCAATGGGCTGGGTGTCCGCAAGCCTGCAGTACTCACCCTTTTGTGGTAGATGGCGCTGTACTTGGCAAGGTTCTTGTCGGTGCAGCCACCCCAGCCCAAGAGAATCACCAAAGGCTGTCGTGTCCCCACCTCTTTCCCGCCTTGGTTGGGGCTGTTCTCTGAAACACAGACACAGTGGGACTGTCAGCACCAGAGCTGTCATGTGGGGTGAGGGTGACTGGCCAGTCCGGAGCCAGCACCACCCTAGCTGTAGGCAGGGAACCAACAGGTGCCAGACCTAGGCATCCTGCCAGCCCCTGGGCCTCTGATTCCCACGGGGCTCGCTCCTCTGTCCTGCCTCAAGTGGCATTTAAGCCTCTTAGGAGGCACTACAGGGTCACTGGAAAAACCCACAAGAGGGCACCTTTCTTTAGTAACTCAAAGACATAGCCCAGGTGAGAAAAGTAAGTGAGGACTTTCTCCATGCAATTTCACCTTCTAATCCAGATGTCAGCAAATTACAAGTCATGGGCCAATTGTGACACGTGGTCTGTTTTTATATGAACCGCAGGCTAAAAATGATTGTTGTTATATTTTTAAATAGTTTAAAAAATAAAAAGAGAATCGTATTTTGTGACATATGACTTATATGAAATTCAAATTTGACTGTCCACAATAAAGTTTTATTGGAACACAGCCATACTCATTTACTTAGTGTATGTAGCTGCTTTCTTGCTACAACAGCAGAGCTGAGTAGTTGCAACAGAGATCGTGTGGTTCACAAAGCCTAAAATACTTACTGGCCCTTTACAGAAAAAGTTTGTCAGCCCTGTTCTAATTTCACGAGCACATGGAAGAAGAGGATTTTTTAAGTACAGTTCACGCCCAACGCGGAGCTTGAACTCACAACCTCTTGAGCTCAAGACCTGAGCTAAGATCAAGAGTCAAACATTTAACCGACTGAGCCACCCAGGAGCCCCAGGAAGAAGAGGATCTTAAAAGGAGAAATGGCTAGGACAGCACCAACAGGGAGGTGAAGCAGACTGACTCTGAGGGCCCATGCCAATCCACCCATCCTGTCCTGCCAGAGAATAATAATCGCCAATATTTATTGAGATGTAACCCTCCTAACAACACTAGGAGGAATATTATTGCAGATGAGGAAACTGAGGCACAGAGTGCTTAAGTTACTGGTCTAAAGTCACACTGGAAGTACACAGCTGGCAATTTGGCCCTTGCTCCCCATCCTAACTAAGCCACTTGAGACCTCCTGTGCCACGAGCACCACCCACAACTAGAAGCATGTCTCCTTCGGTGCTATGCTAAGGCACAAAGCCAGCTGTTTCTTCGGCTGCTTTCAAAGAGGCCTCCCTGCAACCTTGTTGGTCAGACCTCATCTCATTCCCCCTGCCAAGCCAGCACCCACCCAGTCAGGGGGACTTTCGTGCGGGGACTGTCTGTTACTAGTTATCTGCCCTCCCAAAAGGGCCAGGGTGTGCCCTTCCAAGTATCAAGCCACTTGGCAATACTCAGCTGCCACCTCGAGATTTATGGATGCCAGCGGTGACCTGGCAACAGTAAATTTCAAGGCTAGTTAAGAGGATGGTAAATATAAATCACTAACCTTTGGACAAAAGGAAGACAACAATTTCCTGTGGAAATTAATGTGATTGAAAAGTTCAATGTGCCTGCTCTCCAGCAGTGGTGACTCTGGCCTTCAGAGATTAACTACCCGCCCCCATGGGGATCCCAGGCTGGGTCGCAACTCAGCCTGGAGCAGGAGCTGCCAGCGCCTCAGTCCCTTCTGATGCCTGCCAGCGCTCCCAGGCTCCCCTGATGCTGGCCTGACCTCTGATAAGGGAGAAGGTCCTACACCAGGCCACTCCAGAAATTCTCACCACCTTTCCCAGCCTGGTGTCCCCACCCCCTGCCAGGGCAGCTCTTTGACTGCCCTGGCCCTTCTAGTGGAGAAGCCAAATCTGGGGAGGACTTGCTGGGGATGACTCCCCATGAAGCTCAGGCTACAGCAGTCTCAGGGGTAGCAATCAACAGCCACCCATTTGGATATGCCTTTGAATCTCTGAGACCCAGGAACTAGATGTCTGAGACCTGCCCCAGGGAGGCCCCCTTACCTCTGTGCAACTGTCTGAGCATAGGCTCCCCTCCCCCAGCCTATAGCAGTCCCCTCCTAGGCCACCACCAAGACACCAGCAAAGGGCCTTGGCATTTATCTCAAATACAGAGAGGGCAGCCAAGGGATGTCACACTCCCTGGTGGCCTCCTGAAGTTAAGGCCAGCCCCCACCAGTGGCACTGGTGCATTCCCAGTTGGACAAGGTTCAAACAGCCTCTCCTGGGCCTCTGACCTGCCCCCTCCCAAAGCTGGATGTGAAACTCCATTCTGCTCCACCAGGTTTTACAGGTTCCCTCGGCTTCACTAACTCAGGTAGGGATGACCCTTCCCCTAGATAGGCATTTCCATGAAGAAACTCTCAGAATACGGACACCCTGAACACACTGCCTACTGCCAGAGCCCAGCCTTTCCGTACTACTCCTAATGGGAGGCAACTGGCCCCTCCACTCAAGCCAGGCCCTCAAGGCTGCCCCTGAGCCACAGGTGCCCTTCCTGTCTGCAGGCACGCCTACTCCCCCGGCACAATCTCCTCCTGTGACCCATTCCTAACTGGAGCCTTCACCCTGACCTCCTCCCACCAGAGCGATGCTGCCCCTTCTGATTCTATATTTCAAGTGCTACAACCCAGAGAGGTCCAAGGTGCTTTGGCAACATGGCTGAGAGTGACGGAGACTGGGAAAGATCTCCCGAAGGAAGACACATTTGTTGTGCTGGCCCTGAGGCCCGTTAGGAGCTGCCAGATGGAGAGAGGGCATGAGGCTTTGGAGATGCTGCAGTTGGTCTGAGGCCCAGCAAGCAGTCCTGGGGGGTTGGGGGGTGGGTGGGAGGGCTAGAAGCCTGGGTGAGGAGAAGCAGTGGTTGGGAGAGCTGCCAGGAGCAGGTCTGGGGGCCCAATCCTGCAAGGCCTTTCAAGCCATGCACACGAGTTGGGATTTGATTCCATAGCAGTAGAGAACAAATGATGATCCTGGAATTAGGGAAGTGGCACAATCCAATCTGTATTAATAACTCACACAATTATATAATGTCTATCTCTCCCTTTAGCTGGCAGGCCCTGTGAAGGGGGGCACTGAGTGTGTCGTGTTTATCCCCACATCCCCCAGTGCCCAGCCCTGTAGCTGGCCCACTCAGGCACTCGGGAGACACGTGCTGGAATGAACATGTGGCTGCAAAGTGAAGGATGGATCCAAGGAGAAAGAGCTGGCATTCTTCCTGTTACCCATTGCCCTTTCCAGAGTAATAAAAGTAATTGTTATGGCTATTGTTATTTATTGCCACATCCAGATCATGATTCCACCATCCTCCTATAAAAGCCCCTGTTCCTTTGATGCTCATTCCACTGGCCATATCACCCTCTCCCCGCCGTGGCTGCTGCCCCCAGGGCCAAGACTCAAGCACTGGCTCCATCTCTCATTTATACTCCAGGACTTCCCATGACCCTGCAGAGGCAATCAAATCCACCTTGTTCCTAAACCATCACAGACCTCTCTGAATTCCACATCTCCCTCCAGCTCCTGCCTCCCCCTCTTTCCCATCACAAAGAAAAACAATAATGATAACAGGAAAAGAGCATTATATGTCAAGCACTCTCTAAGCATTTTATTATCAACTCATTTAATCTTTACAACAATCCCATGAACAATGTACTGTTACTATTCTCATTTTACTGATGGAAAACTAAGCCACAAAGATAATAAATGACTTGCTCAGGGTTGCACAATAATCAGTGAAACTAGAATCCAAACCCAAGTGGTCTAGAGACCAGCTTGTCACCACTATCCCAGCCGGCACCCTGGGTAACAAAATCCAAGCCCCCAGTCTGTTTGTCTGTCTGTATTTATTTATTTGGTTCTTTATGTTTGAGAGAACACAAGCAGGGAAGGGGCAGAGAAAGGGGGACAGAAGATCCAAAGCGGGCTCGGCACTGACAGCAGTAAGCCTGATGTGGGGCTTGAACTCACAAACCGCGAGATCATGACCTGAGCCAAAGTCAGACGGTCAACTGACTGAGCCACCCAGGTGACCCCCAATCCCCTAGCCTTAACCAAATCTCTATTACCTCAGCTCCAAACACGTACACATAGCTCCCTCTGTACATCAACAGATCCAATGCTGACCTCTTCCACCTGCTTCTCCTCAGGGACTGGCCACCCCAACCAGAACCCCAACATATGGGGCTTCATTTGGTCCTGCAATCATCCTAGGAGTTAGTTATTATTGTCCCCATTTTACAGATGGGAAAACTAAAACACAGAAGAGCAAGTCCCTCTCCCCAAGAACATGCAGCCAACAAGTGGCAGAGTCAATGTCCATCTCTCTGGACCACCATGCCACCCTGCCCCACCCTGCTCCAGGACCTTGCACATGCTCCTTATTCCCCAGCCCAGGATGCTGATGCTCCATGTTCATGCTTTGTTAATGCCCACTCCACTTGCTGAGTCAGCTCACTGTTTGCTTCCAGGAAGTCTCCCTTGATGTCTTCCTCAACCCCTTTTCATCCTCCACCCCAAATCACCAGACTGGTTAGATGCCCCTCTTCTGTTCTGTCACAGCACCTGTCATCACCATGCCACCACACTTATCACACTGCATGGGCAGTGCCCATTAGGAACAGACAGAAGGCTGCTGTAACGTGCAAGGCAAGAGAAGGCAGAGGCCTGAACCAGAACAGTGGAAGCCAGGTGGGAGGGCAGAGGGAAATGACAGGGACAAGAGCAATTTGGGAACATGTATCAAAAGTCTCAAAAACATTCGATCTTTGACATAGCAACTCCACTTCTAAGAAAGAAAAGTGTT
This sequence comes from Leopardus geoffroyi, assembly GCF_018350155.1. Lineage (NCBI taxonomy): Eukaryota > Metazoa > Chordata > Mammalia > Carnivora > Felidae > Leopardus > Leopardus geoffroyi. The sequence goes on from NC_059328.1 coordinate 35,204,724, forward strand.
TAATCATATGAAAATACTCAATAATACCTTAAGAAAATCAGAAACATTAACGTCGGAGCTAAAACTATAGAAAACACAGGAGTCAATTTTTGTGGCCTTGCGCTAGGCAATGGTTTCTCGGACATGTACAAAAGTACAAGGAATAAAAGAAAAAAAATAGATAAATTGGGACTATCAAAGAAGTGAAAATAACAAGGGATGCTTGGGTGGCCCAGTCGGCTAAGCATCTGACTCTTGATTTCAGCTCAGGTCATAATCTCACAGTTCATGAATTCAGCCCCACAGCGGGCTCTGCGCCGACAGTGCAGGGCCTGCTTGGGATTCTCTCTCCCTCTCTCACTGCCCCACCCCTACTCACTCTCACTCTCTCAAGAAATAATAAATCAACATTTTTAAGTGAAAATCAAAGCCCCAGAATGGGAGAAAATATTTGCAAATCATATATCTGATAGGGGACTTGTATCCGGCATACACCAGAAAACTCTTACAACTCAACAATAAAAAGACAACCCAATTAAGATGGGCAAAGGATTTGCAGGGTGCCTGTGTGGCTCAATCGGTTAAGCAACCGACTCTTGATTTCAGCTCAGGTCACGATCTCACAGTTGTAAGATCAAGTCCCCTGTCTGGCTCCCCACTGGGCGTGGAGTCTGCTTAAGATTCTCTCTCCCTCTCCCTCTGCCCCTGCCCCACTCATGTATGCATGCACGTATGCACATTCTCCCTCTCTCTCTCTCTCTCAAGGTAAATAATTAAATAATTTGGTATATCCATACAATGAAATACTATTTGGTCATAAAAAGCAATGAAGTATTGATACAGGCTACAAGTCACGGATGAACCTTGAAAATATATGCTAAGTGAAAGAAGCAAGACATGAAAGACTATATATTGTATGATTCCATTTATATGAAATGTCCAGAATAGGTAAATCCATAGAGAAGTAAATTAGTAGTTGCCAGGAGCTAAAGGAAGGGGGGAATGAGGAGGGACTACTAATAGGTATAGGGTGTCTTTTGAGGTGATGAAAATGTTCTGGAGTTAGTGGTGATGGCTGCACAATTCTGTGAATATACTCAAACCCAATGAATTGTACATCTTCAAAGGGTGAGTTTTATGGTATGTGAATTATATCTCAATAATGCTATTATTTTTAAAAATTAATAGTAATAGGGATGCCTGACTGGCTCAGCCAGTAGACCATGCAATTCTTGATCTTAAGGTTGTAAGTTTGAGCCTCACATTGGGTATAGAGATTACTTGAAAAAAAAATTTTTTTAATTAATAGTACATTAAGTGAAAAAGCAAGTTGAAAAGCAGCATATACAACAGAATACACACACACACACACACACACACACACATATATTTATGCATAGAAAAAAAACACATCAAGGGGCACCTGAGTGGCTTAATTGGTTAAGTGACCAACTTCAGCTCAGGTCATGATCTCATAGTTCATGAGTTTGAGCCCTGTGTCAGGCTCTGTGCTGACAGCTCAGAGCCTGGAGCCTGCTTCAGATTCTTTGTCTCCTCTCTCTGCCCCTCCCCAGCTCACGCTCGCTCACGCTCTCTCTCTCTCTCTCTCTCCCTCTCAAAAAATAAATAAATATTTAAAAAAATTTTAAAGAAAACAGAAAAAACACATCAAATATTAATAGCAATTATTTCTGGGATTAGAGGCAATTGGTTTTTCCTGATATTTTTTACCCATTTTCTAAAATCAGTATGTATCACTTTTGCAATGAGAGTTAAAATGTTACTTTAGCCCAGGGGCCCCTGGGTGGCTCAGTCAGTTAAGCGTCTCTGACTTCAGCTCAGGTCATGATCTCACGGTTTGTGGGCTCAAGCCCCACATCAGGCTCTGGCCTGCTTCAAATTCTGTGTCTCCCTCTCTCTCTGTCCCTCCCCTGCTTGTGCTCTCTCTCTCGAAAATAAATAAACGACCACTAAAAAAATGTTACTTTAGCCTCTTGGCAACGGCAGAAGTATTCTTTTCAACCCTGGCACTTCTTGAGCACCCACAAAACAATTTAATCTCACAGGCTCCCTGTCCTCTAGAACTCAACAAAACAACACTGACACCAATAATACAAGAATTACAAATATATATATTGTACAACAGTCCAAGTGATAAAATTAAAGCATAAATTAGATTGTGTCTATCCCAGGGGCATGTGGAGAAGACAAAGGAAAGGCTGATGAGGCATAAGGGTCTGTGACACAACATGTGCTTTTTCTCTGTAAGCCAGAATCAAAAGGCAAAGAACCTGTTTTCTTTTTAAAATGCAAAGAACAAAAAGATCCTCAGTTTCTTCTGCTTCCCCAGAAATACCTTCTAAATTCTCACAGTCCTGATATATTTTTGTAAGGAAACCGTACCCCAACATGGGACTCGAACTCATGACCCCAAGATCAAGAATCACATAACAGGGGTGCCTGGGTGGCTCAGTCAGTTAAGCATCCAACTCGTGATTTCGGCTCAAGTCATGATCTCATGGTTTGTGGGATCGAGGCCCACATGGGGCTCTGCACTGACAGCTCAGAGCCTGCTTGAGATTCTCTCTTGCTTCCTCTGTCCCCTCCCCTCTTGCATGTGTTCTCTCCAAAAAAAAAAAAAAATAATAATAATAATAATAATTAATTTTTAAAAAAAAGAGTACTTACTATATAAAATCATATCTGAATTCAAGAGAGAAAGACAAACCAAGAAACAAACTCTTAACTATAGAGAACAAACCGATGGTTGCCAGAGGGGAGGTGGCTGGGGGGATGGGGGCACTAGGTGATGGGGATTAAGGAGGGCACATGTCCTGATGAGCACCAGGTGTTGTATGGAATTGCTGAATCACTATATTGTACACCTGAAACTAATATAACACTGTATGTTAACTAACTAGAATTAAAATAAAAACTTCAAAAAAATAAAAATAAAACCTTATCTGCGTTCAAATCTGTGGCTCTGCCACAAATAACTGTGAAACAGACCTTCAGCAAGTTCTCTAAACTTCAATTTCCTTATCTGTGAAATGGGGCTAATAATACAAAGATTAAATATAATAATGACGATAGAGGGCTTAGCATGGTAGCTGGCAAGAGTTCAATAAATCAAAGATACTATCCCTTCACGAGGAGCACATGCTTACTGTAGAAAAGGAGAAAATGAATATCTAATAAAAATGGAATCAGTTTTGTAATCTGCTTTCTTCCATTTAGCAATATATTGTGAACATCTCTCCCTGTCAGTTTATATTTTTCTACACCACTCTTTTTAGTGGCTACAGAGCGACTGTAGAATATTTCATAATTTGTGGTGAACAATCTCCCATTATTGGACATGATATTTCCAATTTTTGCTGTTATAAAAAGACTTTATTGGACACCTCTTTCTTTGTGTGTGTGTGTCCTTAATTGTTTTCTAGAAATGGAACTGTATTCAAACAACACTTACTAATGGCAACTGAAATCTGCATGCACTAGCTTAGGAGTGGAGCTCCAGAATTGAAAGGTGGGATAACTTGGGGTAAGATACTTGAGTTCCCCCAGGTTTCTTCTGTTCCTCATTTGTAAATCGGCGTAAGAGCGCCCCCTGCTTCACAAGGTGGTTGTGATTAATAAAATCATGAGAAGTGCTCCTGGCAGGCCTGGCACGTGAGCAGGACATGGTCAACAGTGTTAAGTACAACAGCAACCCTGGAGACCTCAGAGAAGGGAAGCCTGTAAAGGGTCCACCAGGTCTGGAGTTCAAATCCAGAGCCTAGCACAGCACCTGGTACAGAGCAGGTCTGTACCTAGAAAGGGTTTTTATTAATGTGTGAAAGAGACTATGATTCAACAAATATAGGCATACCTTGGAGATATTGCAGGCTCATTTCCAGACAACCCCAATAAAGCAAATGTCACAATTAAGTGAGTCAAGTGAATTTTTTGGTTTCTCAGTCCATACAAAAGTTGTGTTTATACTATACTGTAGTCTAGTAAGTGTGCACTAACATTATGTCTAAAAAAAAAACAATGTACATACCTTAATTTAAAAATACTTTATTGCTGGGGCACCTGGCTGGCTCAGTTGTAGAGCATGTGACCCTTGATCTCAGGGTCGTGGGTTCTAGCCCCACATTGGGGGTACAGGTTACTTTTAAAAAATAAATAAAATCTTTAAGAATACATTATTGCTAAAAAAAAATGCTAACCATCATCTGAAATCTGAGCTTTCAGTGAATCATAATCTTTTCGATGGTGGAGGGTCTTGCCTCAGAGTTGATGGCTGCTGACTGGTCAAGGTGGTGGTTGCTGAAGGCTGAGGTGGCTGTGGCAATTTCCTAAAATAAGACAAGGAAGTTTGCTGCATCTGTTGATGCTTCCTTTCACGAAAGATTTCTCTGTAGCATGCAATGCTGTTTGATGGCATTTTACCCCACAAGAGAACTTCTTTCAGAATTGAAGCCAATCCTCTCATACCCTGACACTGCTTTACCAACTCAGTTTATGTGATATCCTAAATCCTTTGTTGCCATTTCAACAATCTTCACAGTATCTTCACCAGGAGGAGATTCCATCCCAAGAAACCACTTTCTTTGCTCTTCCGTAACAAGCAACTCCTCATCTGTTCAGGTTTTATCAGTGAGATTGCAGCCATTCAGTCACACCTTCAGGCTCCACTTGTAATTCTAGTTCTCTTGCTCTTTCTACCCCATGTGCAGTTACTTCCTCCACTGAAGTCTTGAACCCCTCAAAGTCATCCATGAGGGTTGGAATCAACTTCTTCCAAAGTCCTGTTAATGTTGCTATTTTGACCTCTTCCCATGAATCACAAATATTCTTAATGGCATCTAGAATGGTGAATCCCTTCTAGAAGATTTTCAATTTACTTTGCCCAGATCCATCAGAGGAATCACTGTCTGTGGCAACTATAAACTTACTAACTGCATTTCTTAAATAATGGTAGGTGAAAGTTGAAATTACTCCTTGATCTATGAGCTACAGAATAGATGTTGTGTTATCAAGTCATGAAAACAATATCAATCTCATTGTACATCTCCATCAGAGCTCTTGGGTAACCAGGTACATTGTCAATGAGCAGTAATATTTTGAACTTTCTTTTTTTTTTTTTTTTTTTTCAACGTTTATTTATTTTTGGGACAGAGAGAGATAGAGCATGAACGGGGGAGGGTCAGAGAGAGGGAGACACAGAATCGGAAGCAGGCTCCAGGCTCTGAGCTGCCAGCACAGAGCCCAATGCGGGGCTCGAACTCACGGACCGCGAGATCGTGACCTGGCTGAAGTCGGACGCTTAACCGACTGCGCCACCCAGGCACCCCTGAGCAGTAATATTTTGAAAAGAATCTTTTTTTCTGAGCAGCAGGTCTCTACAGTGAGCTTAGACTACCAGTAAACCATGTTGTAAACAGATGTGCTGTCATCCAGGCTTTGTTAAACTTACAAAGCACAGGAAGAGTAGACTCATCATAATTCTTAAGGGTCCTAGAATTTTTGGAATGGTAAATGAGCATTGGCTTCAACCTAAAGTCACCGGCCGCCTTAGCCTCCAACAAAAGTCAGCCTGTCCTTGGAAGCTTTGAGGCTAGGCACTGACTTCTCTGTAGCTATGGGAGTCCAAAATGGTATCTTCTTCCAATATAAGGCTGTTTCATCTACATTGAAAATCTGTTGTTTAGTGTAGCCACCTTCATTAATTATCTTAGCCAAGTCTTCTGGATGACTTTGCTGTGGCTTCTACATCAGTACTTGCTGCTTCCCCTTACACTTTGATGTTATGGAGATGGATTCTTTCCTCAAACCTCATGAACCTGCCTCTGCTAGCTTCAAACTTTTCTTCTGCAGCTTTCTCACCTCTCTCAGCCTTCACAGAATTAAAGAGAGTTAGTATCTTGCTCTGGATTAGGCTTTGGCTTAAGGGAGTGCTGTGGCTGGTTTAATCTTCTATTCAGACCACTCAAACTTTCTCTGTATCCACAATAAGGCTGTTTTCTTATCATTCGTGTGCTCACTGGAGTAGCGCGTTTCATTTCCTTCAAGAACTTTTCCTTTGCATTCATAACTTGGTTGTTTGGCTTATGCCAAACGTAGTGTTCGGCCTATCCCAGCTTTCCACATTGTCCTTCCTTAATAAGCTTAATAATTTCTAGCTTTTGATTTAAAGTGAGAGTCTCGTAACTCTTCCTTTCACTTGAACACTTAGAGGCCACTGTAGGGTTATTAACTGGCCTAATTTCAATAATGTGTCTCAGGGAATAAGGAGGCCCAAAGGGAGGGAGAGAGAAGGTGGAATGGTGGTCAGTAGAGCAGTTGAACACACACAACATTCATCTTACATAGGTGGGGTCTGTGGAGCCCCAAAACAATTACAACAGTAACATCAAAGATCACTGATCACAGATCACCAAAAATATACATAATAATGATGAAAATTTTGAAATATTATGAGAATCGGGGCACCCGGGTGGCTCAGTCAGTTAAGCGTTTGACTTCAGCTCAGGTCATGATCTCATGGTGTGTGGATTCAAGCCCCGTGTCAGGCTCTGTGCTGACAGCGCAGAGCCTGGAGCCTGCTTCGAATTCTGTGTCTCCCCCTCTCTCTGTCCCTCCCCTGCTCACACTCTGTATCTCTGTCCCTCAATAATAAATAAACGTTTAAAAATTTTTTTTTAAATATGGGAATTGCCAAAATGCAACACAGACACAAAGTGAGCAAATGCTGTTGGCAAAATGGAACCCAGAGACTTGCTTGATGCAAGGTTGCCGCAAACCTTCAATCTGTAAAAAAAAAAAAAAAAAAAAAAAAAAAAACCCACTTCTGCGAAGGGTAATAAAGCAAAGCAATAATAAATAAGACAGGGTATGTCTGTAAATAAACTCCCCTGTTCAAAAAAAAAAAAAAAAAAAAATGCCTTTAGGAGGCCCGCAGGCAAGGAGAGGATCAAGTCCCAACTGTCTTCACCTGGGCCTCCGAGGCCTCTCTAGTGTGACAGCTCAGGCCACCTCAGGCCTCTCCAGCGCCCTTACTTCCGCACTCCCTTTGCTCACCATCGGCTCTGTGAAGCTTTCGGTCACCTTGGGCCACTGTTCTCCAGGAAGCCACCTCAATGCCTGGAGCCCACCATGGTGTTCAAAACCACTCCGGACTGTTTTCCAGGGCCAGTGAAAGCTTCCTGAGGGTTAATTGGCCATTTTTGGGACCCACTTTTTTTTTTTTTTTTTGCTAGTGCTGACACTAGCAGGTTCACAGTAAAGCCTAGGCTTACAATACACCCGTCACTTCCCCTCTCTGTGACCTCCGAAGGCCTTCCTTGTACTCTAAGATGAGCCCTTGTCCAGACCCTGTGAACCAATCATTTCTGAAAATGTTTACTGAACATGAGAGCAATACAGTGCTCCCAGCAAGCCGAGGGGGGGCCCTGGGGCAGGACTTGGCTGACCATTCTCTGGCTGGGAGGAGGGGCAGCATAGCCTCGGCCTGGAATGTCAGAGCATCTCTGGCTCAGGCCCACAGAGCTGCCAAGTGACTCCATTCAGCCTAGTTGGCACCTCGTCCTTGCCAGCCCCTAACAACAGTGAGCAAAACCGTCAAAAGCACTATGACAGGGATCCCTGCTACGAGAACCAGAGAACAGAACCTTCTCCAAGGAAATGAGATAGGAGCAGAGTATTAGGAGGGGGAGGGGATCACTGGTCAGAGAACCAGGATGCAGGGAGACACCAGGGCAAGGGAGCAGCTTCAGCAAAGGACCAGGCGGACTATCCTCCCAGCATGGGCAACCACAGACACTGGCTGGTGGGATTCCTGGCAGAAGGATCCTGGGCTGCCCAGCCTGGGCTCTGAACAACTGCAGGTGTGCAGCTGCCTTCTAGCTAACTGATATGCCAGTAGCAGCTGCTCGCCTGTCACTCACCGCAGTGCCAGGCACTGCAGTTTTGATGTTTAAATACAGGGAAAAGATATTCTGGAAACCAAATATAACTGTCCTATACACTTCTCCACCATTAAACAATAAATGCAAAAGAAAGACAATCTCCAGGATCCCCACAGAGTATCCCTGTGTGAAGCCATGTCGGCCTGGAAAGAGCTCTCTGCAGACAGATTCAGGGGATCATGGTGCTGTGACCTCCTTCTGCGGTCCCACAATCCAGCTCAGCTCTAGGGCATGCACTCTAAGAGGGAAAGTCATGATGAACTGAAGCCAATCCAGAGGGGCCATCAGAAGGAGGAGGTCCTTAGGACCACATCAGAGGAGTGACAGCTGAAGGCCCTACAGGTATTTCTCTAGGAGAAGAGAGAGGTGAGGAAGGCATGAGCTGACCTCTTTTTTGTTTTTTAAGTGTTTATTTTTGAGAGAGAGAGGGAGAGAGAGAGCACGCCTGAGTGGGGCAGGGTCAGAGAGAGAGGGGGACAGAGGATTTGAAGCAGGCCCTGCACCGACAGCAGAGAGCCTGATGTGGGGCTCAAACTCACAAACCATGAGATCATGACCTGAGCCAAAGTCGGATGCTCAATCGATTAAGCCACCCAAGCAACCCCTGAGCTGACCTCTTGAAGACAGAGGAAGAGAGACTACCTTGCTCTGTTGTACCCACCACGACCCTCTAGCCCTGCAGTTATCACATCATTGTGAAACCACCTGCTTATAAACCCTCACTCCTCCCCCAAACCACAGCTCCCTGAATGGAGCCTGTGCCTGAGTCACTTCTGAGGCACCAATAACTAACCCGTGGCCAGGACACAACAAATGCTGAACTGAAAGCAGAAATGACAGGAAGGCCTATTGTGGCTCAAGAAAGGGAAGTGCTTTCTAACAATCCCAGTTACCTACAGCAGTCCAGGATGTTTGAGAGGAAGCATCCTATCAGGGAAGGGTCTTGAAGCAACAGAACACCCTCATGCTAGTAGAAGGACGCAGTACTAAATGGCCCCCTAGGACCCAGCTTCCTCAAGCAGTGAGGGGAGCCACAAATAGAGGAAACACACAGACATGCCAGGCACACACACCCAGTCCCTATCTTGTAAACCCTCACAATTTCATGATGCAGACACTATTACAATTCCCATTTTACAGTGGAGGAATCTGAGGCCAAGGAAGGCTCAGTCACTTGCCAAAGCCATAGAACCAGCAGGAGGTAGAAGTGAACTGTGAACCAAGACCAGCAGGCTGCCCACCTGGGCTGAGGGAGAACACCTGCCCTACCACGGCAGCTCTACCCCTTCTCGTGGCTGGTGGCTCTCCAAGGGCAATAATATTAACTGGCTTCACCTCCCCCTGACGCCAACACCTTTCAAAAGCATTTTTACATCTGTAAGCTCAAGAGCCCTATGCCAACATACCCAGCTCTAAGGAAATACATCTGGTCTAGAGCCATCTGTCCTGTGGGAGCCTAGCGGCTGCCCTCTCCTCCTAGACCCCAACCAAGTAAAACAGATGCTATGGGAGGGGATGGGAAGGCTCTCCTGAAGGAGGCAACATCTGAGCTAAGCCTTCAATGATGAAACGGACAAGGACAAGGGAGGGGTGGTGTGGGGCAGCAGAGGGGAAAGGGCATTCCAGACAGAGGAAACAGCAGAAGCAAAGGCAGAGAAGCAAGAAGTGTGTGGAGAATCACAAGCAGTTTGTGTTGCCAGAACATAAAACTTAAATTGAACAGTGGAAGGACACAGTGATCTAAGTGATAAGCAGGGGCTGATAAACTACGAAGGACTTTGAATGCCACGTTAAGGAACCTGGACTTGATTTATCCTGAGGGCAATGAGGAGCCACTGAAGGGTTTTAGGCAGACCAGTGATAAAAGCAAACCTCTACATTAAGAAAGATCACTGTGGTAACCATACAAGAGGCTGAGCTGCTGGCAGTGAGACTGGAGGGCGGAAAGGCCATATGAACTAATGCAGGGAGAGACATGCTGGGCTCAGTACTTCAAGCCTCCTCTCTTAAAATTCCCAATCGAGGCCAGACTTTCCATTCTCTGCGCCCCCAATTCAACTCTCACTGCAAGGATCCAGGCCTGCTCTACAGGCTACTCATTTTGTGGAGCCTCCCACACACCACTCTTTAATGATATGACTCTAGGGAGGAGTAATGCTAATCACTATACTTACTTCATGCCAGACACTATGCTGGGTCCTTTACACAAATTACCTCAGTTGTGTAACCAACAGCCCTGGGAGGGAGGTTACTATCGGTAGCCTCGTTTTGTACATGAGGAAACTGCCAAAGGTCACCCAACTACTAAAGGGAGGATCTGAACCGACTTCTACCTGACAGAGACTGCTCGGTTAGCCACTGTGAAGGACAGTGGGAGGGATGAGTCCTGTGTCCCGGGCTTCTGCAAGGACCCCCGGGGAAAACAGTGGGTGGAAAATAATGGGTGGGTCCTCCAGCCACAACCACCGAAGAGAGGCTGGAAGTGGGAAGCCTGACCCCAAACAAACGAATCAGGACAACCCCTGTCCTAGGCAGCTCTCAGCTGCGAGAGAAAAGAGGGCACAGACCGGAGATCTCCAACTGAAAAGACAGAAAAATCCCTCAACAAAGCCCAGGCCGCAGGGAAGGGGCGGGGCTCGGACCCGGAGACGACTCCGGGGGCGGGGATTGTACAGGGGCGGGGCTCTGTGGGCCCGACAAAGTCTAGGACCTGCGGGACCCCGTGAGGGGGCGGGTCGCGAGAGGGCGGGGCCGCGAGAGGGGAGGAGCCACAGCTATGCTTGCGACCCACAGACTCGCTCGGTTACCTCCCCACGATTGGACCCAACCGTCGTTCCATACCCTGGCTCCAGCAGGGCTGATCCGGGATCTCGATGGTGTAGTCCAGCTCAGACGAGGCCATGGTGAAGGCGCCAGCACTCAGCACGGGCCTCCGCCGGAACTCCCGCTCGCGCGCCCGCGCCTCACCCGCAGCCTCTCGGGCACCGCCCAATCACCACCCACCTCTCCCGTCGCTGCCCAATCCCTGAGCCGCGCTCTGTGACCTCCCGCCCTAGCAACCGCCGAGTCTCTCTCGGAGCCTCTCGCCGCACCCCACCAGTAGGCCCTAGCAACCATGCCCCGCCCCGTCTATCTCTGCTTCTCAGCCATTGGCTGGATCTCCTAATCTGTGTCCGCTATTGGTCAGCCGGGACGCCAGTCGGAAAGAGGCCCCACCCGCCAGTGTAGGTAAGAGGGTCTGCGGGAGATTTGCGGTAGTCTGGAAATGGGAAGGTTTCCCTTCCCGGTCGTGTCTTGTCCTACGAGGTGGACGGCAGTGCCCTTTGACTTACATCATCTCCTACCTCTACCATCCTTTACCAGACGCAGCTCCGAGGGCTGGAGGTAGAAAACCGTACAAAACGGCCTAGGACGCGTGCCGGCCATCCTCTACCCAGTGGGTTCAGGCATATTCTGGCTGGTGGGGTGAGTGGTAGGCAGGGGAGTGGTGTCTTAAGGGGGAGACTCTAGAGAATGCTCTGTTCATGGGGGCACAAAGGAGCTAGCGAGTACAGTTTTCTTGCATTTATCCATGCATTTAACAAATATTTATTGAGCACCTGTTATGTAGGTGGGCTCTAGGGAGGATTAAGCTTTTGGCCCTGACTTCCATACATCTTAAAAGGAGAGGGAAAAAAACCATGCATGAACCAACTGTAATTCTGTGTGAGGGATAAATACTACAGAAGGGTAGGCCCTAAGGATTTTAGGGGCTCAGAAAGTATTGAAGGGGCATTTATGGCAATGGGGATGTCTCTTGAGCTGGGCCTTGAAAGACTGTGGAGACAGGGAAGACAAAAGACTCCTTCCTCAAAGAGAGGAAACTGAGGGGTGAGTGCCAGAAATCTTGAACATCTTCTGGCCAGAGGAGATACTAATGTGAAAATAACCTTGGAAGGACAGTTAGGTCCCAATCCTGGAGGGTCTTTGATGCCACACTCAGCTCTGAGCTTATAGGTAGATGGTAAAAATTTTCTAGTGTGTTTTAAAGCTACAAGCACAAGGGGCGCCTGGGTGGCGCAGTCGGTTAAGCGTCCGACTTCAGCCAGGTCACGATCTCACGGTCCGTGAGTTCGAGCCCCGCGTCAGGCTCTGGGCTGATGGCCCAGAGCCTGGAGCCTGTTTCCGATTCTGTGTCTCCCTCTCTCTCTGCCCCTCCCCCGTTCATGCTCTGTCTCTCTCTGTCCCAAAAATAAATAAATGTTGAAAAAAAAAAAATTTAAAAGCTACAAGCACAAGAGTTCAGACTTTATCCTGAGGACAGTGGGGAGTCATTGAAGGGCTTTAAACAACAGAGTAACAATCAGATTTGTGTTTTAGAAAGATCAATGCAGAGAATGAATTGGGGATTGGGAGAAGGAGGGAGACCAGTTAGGAAGTTGTTTCAGTAATGGGAAAAGATTATGGTGGCCTAAAGAATGAAGAGGAGGGGATGGATTCCTTAGACACTTGTGAGCTAAAAAGAACCAGACTTGGTGCTTGGTGGGGCAAGTAGGAGAAGTGAAGAATGACTTCTAAATTCCTGGCTGGAGCACACAGAAAGAAGAGATAGCAAAGTTTTTAGGAGAGGGTAAGTTTTGGGACTGATGAGTCCAGTGGGACATCCAAGTGGAAGTGTTGAGGCAGCAGTGAAATATGCCTGACTGGAGCTTGCAAGATAAGCCTAAACTAGAAATCGAAATGCGGTGGTCTGTAGTGCCTTGTAGACATCAGCCACACGGGTGGATGGATTTGTTGGGCTTTCCAGACAGTATATACAGGAGTAAGAAGAGAAGAAGACCTAGGACATAGTCCTGAGAAGCCCCTGAATCTGAGGGTCTGCAAGGGAGGATGAATTTGCAAAGTCAATGGAGATGAAGTATCCTAAATGGTAAGATAATCAGTGGTAGAACGTGCTGTTTGAGAAGCCAAGGCAAGAGAGTGTTGAAGGCTGATGACTAATCAAGTAAAATAAAGTCTGAAAAAATCCACTGGATTTAGAAACAAGGAAGTCGTTGGTGGCCTTTGCAAACGCAGTTTCAGTGGAAGTGATAGGAAGAGAGGTCAAATTACCGTGAGTCGAGAAGTGGGTATGAAGGTGCGGCAGTGAAGAATGTACAATACATTTTCAAGACATTTGGCTCTTTCCAAGAAAAAAGAGAGAAGGCAATAGGAAGGAGGCAAAGATTTTATTCAGATGAGAAAATGCTTTTGGCGTGGATCCAGCAAAAGGAAAAAAAGGCAAATTTACAGAGATAAGTGAGAAAGTAGCACCCCCAGAAAAGGAATAGGAGGGAATCCAAAGCATTGGTGGAGAAATTCACTTGGAAAAGCAGAGGGACATTTGCACTGTGACAAGAAGGAAGCATGAGAGATTAGTACATTAGTAGGTTTCGTGGCAGGAAGTTGAGGAAATTGTTGTTTGGTGGTGTCTAGTTTCTCTGTGAAATGGGGACATGATATCAGCCAGTGAGAGTGGGATGGGAGATGGTATGCAAGGTCTGAGAAGAGCAGAGAAAGATTGAACTAGCCTCAGTGAGTGAACAATGACAGCAAGATGACTGAGGCAGCATACAGATTTCTGGGCAGTTATGAGGCCTCTTGAGGTCAGTGACCATTCATTGTAGCAGCAGCAGTCTGCATGGTTGTGTGATAAGCATTTTTCCCCAACAGTATTCAGCCATCTAGTGGGGGGTGCAGAGAGGTTAGTTCAATCGGTCCAGGTTTGGGTTTCATCAGGTGGTGAAATGGAAGGACAAAGAGGTGGATGATCCTGCAATGGGTCGAGATGATAGAGTTTAGCACCTAAACTGCATGGGAGAGTGTAAAAGTGTTATAGACTGGGGGTCCCAGTGAAGTCAGAGATCCCTTATCTTGGAAATAGTTGAATGAGAGAGGTGTGATCAGAAAGTGGAGTAATGAAGCTTGACTAGGTCCAGCTGATGGCAAGGTCCAGGATGTAGCCATGGGAGTGGGTAGCTGGAGTGGAATATAGAAGACAGTCAAGATGTTGACATGGCCAGCCCCCCAGATGATGGCAGGACTTGAGGAGGGAAAAGGATGCTTGTGAGCTAGGTACCAAAGTCCTTGATGGATTAAGAAAATTGTTCTTGAGTCTGATGCTTAAGGTGATGCTGTGAATATGAGGAGGGATAATGGTCAATACATTAGAGTGGCATGACCCTCAAAGTAGCAAGGGTTTTTACAAGAAAGAGGCGGAATAAGGAACTGGGTTGGGCTTTGGTGAGGAGACCCCAGCCCCCCTGCCAATCCTGAGACTTTTGGGGTATAAGAATATAAACAGCCTCCATCAGGGAGGGCTCTGCAGAAGTGGCACCTGGAGTAGAGTCAACTTTGGGGGCAGGCTGAGGGGAGGCAGAGCAAGTGTGGAGAAGCTAAGGGTGGAGAAGACTGCTGATTGGGAACAAAGGCCTTTGAGGGCAGAGTAAAGAGGCTGGGAAGGAAGGAGGAGTAGGAAATCAGGTCAGGGAAGATGAAGCACAGAGCAGTGCAGGGGTGAGGAGACCATGGGTAGAAAGATGATGGTTGGCCTAGAGAGTTAATGTTTTGTGGGGAGAGCATGAGGGCAGGTCTGTGGAGTGGAGGTCGGAAGCAGAAGTGATCTAGGAGAGGAAAATTGGGGTCTGGGTAGAGAATGAGGATAGGTCTGGCAAGAGGATGAAGGCAGAGGGTTTCACAGGAGGGAAATGGGAGAAAGGTGGTCTCTGGGGAGAGGATGGAGGGAAAATAAACTGGGGGAAAGGTGGGGCACATGGAGTCTGTAGGGAAGTGATGGGTGGCAGGAGGGATCTGTGAAGAAGTTATGAATGGGGAGCAGAAGGAAGGGACTAAGAGAAGGAAGGAAGTGACAAACTGTAGTACATCTGCCCTGAAGGAGAAGTAAAGGCCAGGACACCCTCTGGCTAGGCCTGAGGTCAGAAGGAGAGTGTTTCTTTCTCTGTCTCTCTTCTCCCTCCCTCTCTCTTTCTGAATTGGGAGCTAAGAGTGAGGAGTTAGGATGGGAGCCCAAGGAGAAGATCTCTATCCCATTCTGCAGATGGAGCCTGCAGGAACAGGGGACACTGACTGCCTTGTCTCCAAGGCCATCTGGGGACAGGGAGCCAGGCTGGCAGCCCATGCTCTAGAGGCTTCTTGCTTTTAGAAACGTGTCTTTGATTTAGGGAAAGAAAGCCCTCTGAGAAATTTTATTTAGAAACAAGACCAGGTGACCTTTTGGTTTTTATTACCTCTGCTCGTTTGTCACTAAGGACTTTTGACTTAGTACAATAGCTGGGGTTTTTGAAATTTTGTGATCTTAGTTTCCCTGCGTGAAGAAGAACCATTTGTCTGCTATAGATATGATTTATGGGGGAGTCCAGATTTATTAATCACCTCTGAAAATGGAGAGGAAATTAAAAACAGAGAGTCCACTCTGGGCCGAAGACAAAGTAGGTTTGTCGTCCTTGCAGAAGACTTTGCCAAGGTTAAAAGGCCACAAACAAACCAATTTGGACCATGGTTCCTAATCCGGATTTTAATTTCATGTGCTTTGATTTTTTCAGGCCATTTTCTCTCCAAGGTAAAATAATGACAATTTTAATTGGCTGCCACTTACAGAGAGATTCCAATAAGCATGATGGCATACATATATTTTTCTCTGGCATTCCATGTGTGCTCCGGTTCTTATGATCAAGCTGGTGAGGCTGACTTTTACTGCATGCTGCATGCCATGATCAGTTGACTATAAATTAAATCCTCTTTTCCAAAAGCCATTTTCCATTAGTGCTAATTTGTTTGCTTCTCATTTCCACTGATCATTAGAGTCTCTGCTTGTGAGCACCAAATTGGAAATAATTTCTTTGACATTTCAAAAAAAAATCTCCCCTTCTTGAATGCCATTTGGCTGTGCAGCTAAAGAACATTATGGTTTGCAGAGGAACAGTTCACTCCAATTACAATTTAACTGACCGTTCATGGCACTGAATCCCTGTCCTTAGTGTCCAGAGATGACACCGTTGCTGACATTGCTATTTCCTGTCATAGCTGTAAAATGCCTCATAGACTTTGCACTGGCCTTCTTGGATGGAGATTCTGCCACCCTGCACATGGTAGCTTTGGGAAGTTGGTAGTTTTATGGACCTACATATCATGGACCCTCAGATATAACCATCTAAAACAGGAGCAGGCTGATTTCTTCACTCATTCACCCAGCAAGCATTTATTAAACATCTATTTTGTGCCAGGCATTATGCCAGGCCCTGGGGACACAGAGATAGGGAAGACCAACCCCTGCCCTTGAGGAACTCACACTCTACTGGGATGGATGGTTAGTTTTACAGCATAGTAGGGGAAGAGGTGGCATAGGTGGGACCACAGAACCAAGAGCCCCTAGTTGTCTTGAGGAGTTAGTCAAAGGGCAAAAAGGAGGCTGGCCATTCCCCATGGCAGAGCATCATTGAAATAAAGAGGGCCTGGAAGGGTCTGGGAAGTTGAAAGGTGAGATGAAGTTAGCCCGGGGCCAAGTTTGAAGGGCCTTGTATGCCACGTGTTGTTTAGAGAAATTTGGGGGTGAAGAATGGAGGAAGGGTAGAAGCTTGAAGGAAAGATCATCAAAAAAGCGTTATTTACCTATTGATTTTGGTTGGTGAAGATTGAGTAGGTGTTTACAAGGAGTCAGAAATGGGGTGCCTGGGCGGCTCAGTCGGTTAAGCCTCTGAGTTCGGCCCAGGTCATGATCTCTCAGTTCGTGGGTTCAATCCCAGCATCGGGCTCTGTACTGACAGCTCAGAGCGTGGAGCCTGCTTCAGATTCTGTGTCTCCCTCTCTCTCTGCCCCTCCCCTGCGTGTGCTCTATCTCTCTCAGTCTCTCAAAAATAAATAAACGTTAAAAAATTTTTTTTAAAAAGAGGAGTCAGAGGGGCGCCTGGGTGGCGCAGTTGGTTGGGTGTCCGACTTCAGCCAGGTCACGATCTCGCGGTCCGGGAGTTCGAGCCCCGCGGCGGGCTCTGGGCTGATGGCTCAGAGCCTGGAGCCTGTTTCCGATTCTGTGTCTCCCTCTCTCTCTGCCCCTCCCCCGTTCATGCTCTGTCTCTCTCTGTCCCAAAAATAAATAAACGTTGAAAAAAAAGAGGAGTCAGAAAGATGGAAAGATTGAAGGTAGAAGGGCAGACTCTAGCACCCATGGAAGGGCTAGGTGCTGACATGGTAGGGTTGAGAATGGACGGGAGAGAAGGGCCCTATTTTCTCTGTTAAGTAGGAAGCAAGGTCAGCTGGGCATCCTTGATTCCTCCCCCACTTTTATCCTTCAGTGCCAGTCACCAGGTCCTGTCGATTCTACCTATGTGGCATTCCTGCTCCTTTCCAGCCCTACTGTCACCAGAATCTTTTGCCAAGATTAGGGGAACAGCCTCCTAACTGGTGCCCCATGTCCAGTCTTGCCCCCTTACAATCATCTTTCCACACTGCAGTCAAGAGATTTCTAGAACAAACTCTTTTCTTGTCACTCTTGACTTAATACCCTTTAGTAGCTTCGTGTGGCCCTGGGGATCGAGGGCAGACCCTGTAGCACAGCACACACAGCTCTTCATTCTCTGGCCTCTGCCTATTTTCACAGTTTTATCCCTCACCACTTCCATCCTCATACTGTGGCCAGACATTCTGAAATGGTCTCAGCAATGAAAATAGGAGCTAAGTTTTATGTTGGCCCTTTGAGGTACCGTCACCTTTTCTCAGATAAGAGAGCTGAAGCCTAGAGAGACGTTAAATACTTTGCATAAGGTCACACAGCCTGGAGGCGGGAGATCATGGCGCTCTAGTGTCTATGTTCCTAACAACAGCCCTGTACTGCCTCCCACCTGGAATTCTTTAAATATGCCTCACACTCTCTCACCTCTAAACCTTTGCATATTTTATTTCCTCTACCTGAAATACAATTTCATCACCTCTTCACCTGGCTGGCCATCTATCATAGCCTTTCAGCCTGGAGTAGTACTGTAGAGTGCTTTTAAGAAGCTCTCCTGTGGAGCGCCTGGGTGGCTCGGTCAGTTGAGCGTCCAACTTCAGCTCAGGTCATGACCTCACGGCTCATGGATTCGAGCCCCGTATCAGGCTCTGTGTTGACAACTCAGAGCGTGGAGCCTGCTTCAGATTCTGTGTCTCCCTCTCTCTCTCTCTCTCTCTGCCCTCCCCTGCCTGTGCTCTCTCTCTCTCTCAAAAATAAACATTTAAAAAAAAAAAAAAGAAGCTCTCCTGTGAAGTAAGAAAACCAGAGAGGGGACTGGAGGGAGACATGGGGTTGAGGTAGCGGGTTTTGTTTTCATTTTTGCTTAATTTTGTTTTAGGCTAGGCAAGAATTAAGTAAGTTAACAAGAAAAATGCCTAAATAAAGAGTGCAGTTGAGGATACAGGGGAGAAGGGGGCAGTGGGTGGAGTGAGGTCCTTAAGAAGGCAGGACAGATGGATGGAGAGTTCTGGGAGAGGGAGAAGGAAAAAAGGACAGGTGTGGGTACAGGTCAAATGGGAAGAGTGAAGAAGACTGTGAGGACATTCTTGCCTCATGGCTTTTTGTTAACCCAGGAGTAGATGTCCTGAGAACAGATGGAGGAGATGGGAGGGCAAGGAGCTTGCAGACGTCACAGGCGGCTCATCGTGAGTATGAATGCGGGGTTGGTTAGAGGTGCAGGTTCAGGGTCATTGGAATCTAGATTCTGTGCCTCTCCTACCTGCTTCAACAGATCCTGGGATTTACTCCATCAGAGCACTTTTCACTTACTTTTTAAGTCGTGTTTTTTTTTTTTTAAGTTGATTTATTTATTTATTTTGAGAGAGAGAGAGAGAGAGCATGAGTGCATGTGTACAAGTGCAGGGTTGGGGGTGGGCAGAGAAAGGGAAAGAGAGAATCCCAAGCAGACTCCACCTGTCAGTGCAGAACCCAATGTGGATTTCAATTCCATGAACCATGAGATCATGACCTGAGCCGAAATCAAGAATGGGATGCTCAAGGCGCCCAAGAGCACTTTTCACTTTTCATTAAAATCACCAGGTTGCCTTTCTCTCCACCCACCAATCTCTAAGCATCGTGAAGGCAAAGACTAGATTTGTCATGTTAACCAGGCCCAATCCCAGTACTTGGCTGGGAATCAACACCCAGGACATCTGTTTAATTAATTACTGTGTGAAGTTAAGGAAATTAAATGCTCATTATGAGCACATTATGTCAGATGTCAATTAAAATAACCCTTGTTGAGCACCCATTATGTGCCAGGGATAATACCAGCCACCCAGATTTCAAAGATAGAGCATGTTGATGTTGAAACTGCCCAGCCGTGAAGACAGGTGCCCAAACCATCATGAGCATCAGGGAGTGGCCCATAAATGAGCACCGAAGCATAGAAGAGGGGGAAGGACAAGAGGCTGGACCTCAGAGGAAAAAAAGTAATTTTTTAAATTTATTTTTATTTTATTTTTTTTTAACTGCTGACTTTTTTTTTAAGTTTATTTATTTATTTTGAGAGAGAGAGAGCACAGGAGCAGGGGAGGGACAGAGAGGGGGTTGGAGAGAGAGAGAGTCCCAAGCAAGCTCTGCGCTGTCAGCACAGAGCCCAATGTGAAGCTCAATCTCACGAACTGTGAGATCATGACCTGATACGAGATCAAGAGTTGGATGCGGGGGCGCCTGGGTGGCTCAGTCGGTTAAGCGTCAACTTCGGCTCAGGTCATGATCTCACAGTCCATGAGTTCGAGCCCCGTGTCTGGCTGTATGCTGACAGCTCAGAGCCTGGAGCCTGTTTCCGATTCTGTGTCTCCCTCTCTGTCTGACCCTCCCCCGTTCATGCTCTGTCTCTCTCTGTCTCAAAAATAAATAAACATTAAAAAAATTTTTTTTTTTCAACGTTTATTTATTTTTGGGACAGAGAGAGACAGAGCATGAACGGGGGAGGGGCAGAGAGAGAGGGAAACACAGGATCGGAAACAGGCTCCAGGCTCTGAGCCATCAGCCCAGAGCCTGACGCGGGGCTTGAACTCACGGACTGCGAGATCGTGACCTGGCTGAAGTCGGACGCTTAACCGACTGCGCCACCCAGGCGCCCCCCAAAAAAATTTTTTTAATAAAAATAAAAATAAACATAAAAAATATATATATATATTTTGGGTGACTAGGAGAGTGGTGAGCTAGTTACTGAACTACGGCAACACAGAGGAAGGAGCAAGTGTGAGGGTTTGGCAAGCTCAGCCGTGGATTTAGGATTTGAAGAGTGTGTGAAACACACTGATGAGGACGTCCACTGGTCATTTAGATACAGGCATCTGGACCTCAGAAGGGAGGCCCAGGCTGACAGTGTGGCTTTGGGAGGCCTAAAGCCTGCAGATGTAATACGAAGTGATTTAAGTGGAGGAGGCCAGCCGGGAGATTACAAAGCGTGAGAAGACAAATGAGAACAGAACAGAGCTGCACAGGAGCCTGAGGAGGATCCAGTGAGGGGTAGAACCAGGGAGAGTGAGGTCAGGAAAGAAATGTTGAAAAGGAAGTCACCCACAATCCCTCAGAGGTCAAGCAAGATGGGACTGCAAGTAGGCCACCGAATTTGACAATAAGAGGTGTTTGGTGACATTTTGGAACACAAGGGAGAGCAGAATCAGTGCTTTTGGTTTAACAGAGAGAAGATGGACTCTG
Source organism: Leopardus geoffroyi (assembly GCF_018350155.1). Classification (NCBI taxonomy): domain Eukaryota; kingdom Metazoa; phylum Chordata; class Mammalia; order Carnivora; family Felidae; genus Leopardus; species Leopardus geoffroyi. Next base: position 35,225,349 of record NC_059328.1, read on the forward strand.
GAGTTACACACAAACCTGAGTGCAGTTTCCGTTTCCACCCCTGCTTAGCTGTGAGGCCGTCAATAAATGAGCAAACTTTCTAAACCTTAGTTTTTCCCATCTAGAAACTAGAGATAATAAGAAATACCTCCTCAGGATCTTAAGAGGATTAAAACAATGTCCATAAAATATATGTGACTAGCTCTTATAAACTAAAAAACACTAGTTTCTTCTCCCCACCATCATTCCATCTCTCCTCCCTTCACCATGAAAGATACAGAATGTATCCCCTTATATTTGGTAGTCAAGAAGAAGCTCAGATACAGAATTTATCCCAGCCACTCTCTCCCGAACGTGGCACATTTCTCTCCTTTTCCCACTGTTTTCTTCTTTTTAATTCTTTTTAAAATTGTACTTACTGGTTATTTGGTTTGGGGTTTTGGGCTTTTTGTTTTGTTTTGTTTTGTTTGTAATCCTCATCAAGTCCTATTTTGAAGAAAAGCTGAGATAAAAATACATAAGTGGCTGGAGGCTCTTGACTCAACAGGACTGCCATCCTGTACCTCCCCTACTTCTCCATACCTCCCTAACATAACACTAAAGAAATACAAAAAGGTATTACAGCAGATGAAAGCTCGATAAATATTTAGAAAGCAGGTAGGGAAATGTTACCTGGCTTGAAACACCCTAAGAAATCACAAAGTGCCAGCAGGGGGAGATTACCAACAAGAAGCAAGTCAGTTCACCTAGTTTAACTTCCAAAAAGCTTAGTGCCTTGAAGGCACAAATTAGCACACGTTAGAATGAGGTATGGGGCTAACAGAGGGGAACTGGCTGAAATCTGTATGCAGAGCACTTTGCCCCCACCCCAAGCTCCTTCCTCAAAAGCCACATGGGAACTCTAAACTCTTGCAGCATCAGAAGGAAGGAAATTGAACCCTGGAGGCCCCCATACTCAAGAGACCTCAGGCATAGTCTGAAGGGCTGGGATGAGATATAGGGTGGAAAACTGAGTGTCGGAGGGAAAGCCTACACACTGCTTTGGGGCAGCCCGAGCCCCTCACCTCGTCCCAGGCATCTAGCACCCTCCAGCCTCTCACGACCTGTAAAGTAGAAAAGTCCTGAAGACACCCAGGAGGGGTAAAAAAAAAAAAAAAAAACAAAAAACCCTCCACTGACATTTATGTGTTCTTCAATGAAAAGACTGGTTATTGCCTGATAAAGAAATTTCCAAAACCTAAAGGAACATAGCACCTGATCAAGAGAGCCCACCAAGGGCCTAGAATACTAAGTGAAAAAGACCTGCACCAAGGCATACGGTCATACAATTTCAGAAAAGTGTTTAAAGCATCGAGAATGAAAAAGCAAGCCACAGGCAATGGCACATAAATCAGAACATCAGACTTCTCAACAGCAACAAGGGAGGCTCAATCTGAGAGAGGTTTATTTCTAACACGGAATTATATACCCAACCAATCTAACACGAGGTCAATATACTTTCAGACTTTCAAGGACACACACACACAAAGTGATTTTCATTTTTTAGGAAACTACTGAAGAATATACTTTGGGAAAACAAGAGAGCAAACCACAAAGGAGGAAGAGGTAGATCCAGGAAACAGAACAGTCAACAGAAAACTGGCAAAGAGGAAATCCTAGGACAACATTTGTGTGCCAAGCTTAGCAAGCAACCAGTCTAAACTGGAACAGAAAGACAGAGGTCTGTGGGAAAGAAGTCGCCAGAGAAGGGGCTCCTGGGTGACTCAGTCAGTTGAGCGTCTGACTTCTCTGTCCCCTTCTCTGTCCCCTTCTCTCTCTCTGCCCCTTCCCAGCTTGCTGGCTCTCTCTCCCTCTCAAAAATAAATAAACATTAAAAAAAAAAAAAGTCGCCAAGGAAAAGATGGAACTGATCTGTTAGGGATTGAACATTTGGAAAAATTGCCATGTGTTTGGAACATTGGGAAGAAAATAGCCCTAGGTACTCAGAAGTCTAAACAATTAAAAAAAAAGAAACAATTGTTAGCTCCAGGTTAAACCAACTTGTAAGGAAAGAAAATGTAATAGTAGTTTACAGCTTGAGTGGACAGTATTTATTTACCTAATCAATAATGTAAACACTAACTATTGATTTAACTATAAATTGTGGAAAACTATATTATGAGGATAAGGGGAGAAGAAAAAATGGAAGTTAGCGTGGTACGAGAAAGCTAATTCCTCAACTGTCAGAGTAAGAAATAAATACTGCCTAAAACAGATAAATTAAGTGAGGGTGATGTAGGAGTTTGCTGGGGCTGCCATCACAAAGCACAATAGGCTGGGTGGCTTAAACAATGGATATTGGTTATCTCACAGTCTGGAGGTTCTGATCAAGGTGTCTGAGATCAAGGGGTTGCAGGACTGGTTTCTCCTGAGGCCTCTCTCCTTGGCTTCCAGTCTGACTCCAAGTCTCATGTTCTTCCACTGTCACAAGATCTGGGGCTCCTCAAGGGCCCTGGCAGTGCTGTATTCATCCCCGCATGTCCCGCAGCGCCTCACACAGTGCCACGTGATGGGCCTGCCCCACATACTCACTGATGGACAGCTGAATCGCTGTAACCTTTAAACTGCCATTTGTTGGTTTTCCTTTCCTGTTAAGAAAAGATTAAGAAAGGGAAGATCCAAGGAAACCTCAGGATCCAAAGTGGGGAGAGCCCAGCTGCAAGTGTCCCACCCTCCCTGGCCAAGAATTGCTGGGTGCATCTCTGATGGCACTTTAAATTTTAATCCTGGAGAGAGTCCACCCACGGCAGCAGGGGGCAGTGGGGTGGGCACAGGGTGCTTTTCTGCTTCTTAAACCTAATGGTGGTGTTTCATCTCCTCTTCCCTGAGGTCCACAACGGCCATTCATCCCCATTTTCTTGAGGCCTGTTTGGATGCTGAAGGTGGCCGCGGCCTCTGAAAGTTATTCCCAGACCTAGGGCTGTAATGTCATTAACAGTGATTGATTCCTGATCCTATGAGGGATTTTGGTCATTTTTGTGTTTAGGGTGATCCACAGTTACTCACCTGGCTGTTAAGGCTGACAGGATTTCGTGGTTGTCTCCATCCCTGAGGCTACGTGGACGCCCTTCCTGAGAGCGCATATCCAGTGTCCTCTGGGGAGTAGTGGAGGTTGGTGTGTATGTATGTCTGTCTCAGTGTGCCTCAGATTATTGCTTCCTAATAAAATTCTGATAGCTGGGCCCCATCAATATCTCAAATACATGTGAGGAAACGTTAATTTAGAATCAATTTTAGGATGTTTCAGACTGTAAAGTCCTTTTAACTAGATCTCTGGCGAAGATGTAGAAGCACTTTATGGGACTGTAAATTTCATGTTGAACAGTCTTCGTGAAATACACATCTCCCCTACACACAAGCTGTTCTCTCCATATCAATCATGGCCCCTGCAAGTAATGTTTCACAAATATTCTGTAAATCACAGAAAACCCCGTGATAATGTGAAATATGACTTTCACTTGTCTGTTAGACAAAAGAATCACACATGCCTCTCTCCCATCAGCACTAACATTTGTTATGGATAATAACACTTTCAATCACAACTATTTTTGGAAAACGGGTTGATTTTAAACCTTCCCTCCCCCACTGAAAACACTCTCCCAAGGACACAGACTCCTACAAACCACAGCCCATTAATCCAACTATGGAATGGGAACTTTTTATTCTTACTAACTTTTTTTAAAGTTGTTTTTAAAAGAGTAGTATAAGAGCCCAAGGCACAAGGTTAAGGAGCATTTTTCCTTGGCCGATTGGTATGAGAAGGGCCAGGTCTCTAAAGACCCCAAATCTCTGACACTGTGTGAAATGAGGGGTGAAAGAGACCCAGGTTTTTAGCAAGCACCCTCATCTCAGCTGGCATCAGCAGAGGATCCAAGGAGCTAAAATCTTAGCTCTTAAATGTGAAGCAGATGTTTGCCACCTTGATATTCTTCATGCCATTACAACACAGCTAGATCCTGCCTGTTCAAGTAGGAGGTGACCTGTTCTAGAGGTATATTTTGAATGTTTCAACATCCATGTGGGTGACAGAGACTCCCCCTGCCTCCCGCCGATTGCTGGAAAAGCAAAACCCATAGAGTAGCCCACGGGACTTGCATGGTTCTAACTATCTTGGTAACCTGTTTTCCCTCCCTCTGTAGCCAACTTCAGGACTGACTGACCATGACTTCTATAAAGGAGCAGGCAGCCATCAGCCGGCTCTTGAGTTTTTTACAGGATTGGGACAATGCTGGCAAAGTTGCAAGGAGTCACATCCTCAACACTTTCATCGAGACCAACCAAGGCAAGACCGCCCCTGAACTGGAGCAGGAGTTTTCTCAGGGAGCCAGCTTGTTCCTGGTACGCCTGACCACCTGGCTTAGACTCATGTATCCTTTGCTGAACAGAAATAAATTGGGCAATCTTCAAAGGAGAAAAGGAATGAAGATTATTGAGGGAGCTCTTCTCTTGAGTCTAAGATTTTAGATCAGGACATCTGGTGATCAAAGTAGTGTCCCCAAAGTCAAGAACTCTCTCCTTTCCTGTCTTCCCAACTTATATCCTCATTCTCACCCCTAACCCCTTCCATTCCCATAAGAGTTGACATGGGTATTCCTTCCATCTGGGGTTGTCCTCTCTCTGTCCTCAGAAACCTTATTCTTTCTCTCTGGTGGCCTTCACTTTTGCCTCCCTACCAGCTTTTTCATTGGCATTTACATATGCTCAAATCCCTTCTACCTTAAAACATTAAATTAAATCAAACCAGTATTCCACCTAGCTCCTGCCCTTCATGGTGAAGCTTCTTGAAAAGGTTATTGACTTTCCCTGTCTATACTTCTTTACCTCCCTTTTCTCCCCCACCCACAGCAGTCTGACTTCTGTCCCCTTCACCGATGCAGGTCTTGCCAAGGTCACCAATGTTGTTCTAATTGCAAAACCCAGTGACTACATCCTCAGTCATTATACATGACCTCTCAGTGGCATTTGTCAATCAACCATTACCACTTCTCAAAACACGCTTCCCTGAAACTAATATAATGTTATATGTCAATTATACTTAAGAAAGAAAGAGAGAAAGAAAGAAAGAAAGAAAGAAAGAAAGAAAGAAAGAAAGAAAGAGAAAAGAAAAAAGAAAAAAACAAGAAAGAATGCACATATAGATCATCACAAACAAACAAACAAAAAACTATATACTCTTCCCTTGGTTTCTGTGACACCAATTCTTTTGGTTTTCTCCTTTATTTCTCTATGTTCCAAATTTTCTTCAGCCATCCCTGAAATGTGGATGTTTCTTGGGACTCCATCCATGTCCCTCTTCTCTGCTCACTCATAGATTCTCCCTGAGTGACCTAACCCATCGTTGTGATGTCAACCCCACTACCGTTAAAGGGCTCTCAGTTGTGTATCCCTGCCCACGTTTCTCTCTGGAATCTGAGTTCCATACCTATTAATCCAACTACCATCTCCACTTCTATTCCACAGAATGACTCTCATGTTTCTGGCTTGGGAAACTGGGCGAATGGGGTGCCAATCGTGTGGGAAGAGAATCCAAGAAACAAGGGAGCTGGAGTCGATAAATCTGGTTTGGGACATGTTGTGTTTGAGGTACCTTGCTCAGGAGCCCCGGAGACAGATAAGGGTTGAAGACAGATTTGATAGTTTGAGTTAGGGATGAGTTTGTGGATATTCCTGCTGGGTGCCCACAGCATTCCACGGATCATCTCAGATCCTTTTATATATTTTTCTCCTTGCCTGAACCCTCCTCTCTTCTCTAAACCTCCTCTTAATTTGACTAATTCCTACTCCAGTATTCAGATCTCAATCTAAAACATCCCTTCCTCAGAAAGCCCTTTTCTGAGCCCCAGACTAGCCTACGCACATACCTAGCCTGTTACATATGTAGCTCATGACATTCCCTCTGTCTTCATTGCCATAATATTGTACTGTTCATACCTGCTCAGTATCTCTCTTCCCCACTGGATTGTAGACTCTGTGAGGGCAGGAACCACATCTGTTCTCCTCATCTCTACAACCCTAACACGCAGGACCATGCCTGGCACATTAGGGATACTTCCTATGTGTTTACTGAACAAAGGAATGAGTGAACCAGAGTCTGCACCTGGGCAAAACTAAAGGCTTAAGTAATTACAGCTCTCTTCTTCTTACAGTTAAATCATTGATAAAATTACTAATCAGACTCAGGCCTGGAACAAGCCAAGGGGAAAACCACTGAATATATCTCTAGGTTGACCCCAGTGTCCTCAGACATTAGTGTGCATAAAAGAGGTTTAAGATGCAGATTATGAGTCTACCTCCCCACCCCCACCCCACTGTTCTGATTTAGTAGATTGAGGGAGACTCCCTGGCCTCTTTGTTTTTCACAAGCACCCTTTGGTGACTCTCATGTGATCCAAAGATGATACTTTGAGAAACATCATCACCTATAATCTGGCTCCGACCTCACAATTTGTGACACTGACCTCACCAAGGTTATCTGCAACCCCTTTGTCACTGAGTCTAGACTACCTTTTTTCCTCCTCATCTCACTTGGCAGCACTTTCCACATGACAGGAGGAGGGGAGGGAGTCAGGGTTGTACAAGCACAGGGTCAGACCCCATCTTCATTTAAAACTTTAATATTTTATTCATCATGGATTTTTTTTGTGTTCATTGTTATTTTTTTAAATAGCACATTGGAATATTATTTGATTACTGGGTTGTTTGATGCCCCCTGAAATTTCACAATTGAAAGCAAGTGCCTCACTCACCTCACCCTAGCCCCCATCTGGCTTGTCCACTGCCCCTATCTATGCTCTCCTCTCCCCCACCTTCTCCCAAGGCCATTTCTCAGTCTCGGTTGCAGGATCTTTCCTACACCCACCCCTTAAATGATAATGTTCTTTTCTTACTCAGTCACTGCCCTTATTACTCTAGGCCTGGTATCATTCTTCCCCATATCCCAAGTGCCAATCAGAATGCCTAACATTTAGTAGATGCTCACTCAGCACTTTCTGAATGATTCAAATCATGCTTTTAATATACAGTTGTATGTTCAGTGTCTATACCTGAAATTATTCATAATTTCCTAACTTGCTGTGACCTTGTCATACAACAGAGAAAATAGACCAGCCGAAGTGATACCGTGTTTTAAATCAGTGACTTCACTCCTCCTCCCCAGTCCTCTAGTTATGGTGGATTTTGAAGGAAAACAAATCAACATAGCATCATTATGTTTTACAAAATCGACTACCGCCTAATCTCACAGAAGCCTCAAACCCCTTTTTTAACTTTGAACTTCCAGAATAGACCAGTAGAATTAAGGATTTACAGGGGCACCTAGGTGGCTCAGTTGGTTCAGTGTCTGACTTTAGCTCAGGTCATAATCTCACGGTCCATGGATTTGAGCCCTGCGTCAGGCTCTGTGTTGACAGCTCAGAGCCTGGAGCCTGCTTTGGATTCTGTATCTCCCTCTCTTTCTGCCCCTCCCCTGCTCAACTCTCTCTCTCTCTCTCTCTCTCTCTCTCTCTCTCTCAAAAATAAATAAACATAAATTTTTTTTAAAAAAAAAAACAAGGATTGGGGCGCCTGGGTGGCGCAGTCGGTTAAGCGTCCGACTTCAGCCAGGTCACGATCTCGCGGTCCGGGAGTTCGAGCCCCGCGTCAGGCTCTGGGCTGATGGCTCAGAGCCTGGAGCCTGTTTCCGATTCTGTGTCTCCCTCTCTCTCTGCCCCTCCCCCGTTCATGCTCTGTCTCTCTCTGTCCCAAAAATAAATAAATGTTGAAAAAAAAAATTAAAAAAAAAAAAAAAAGGCAAAACAAGGATTTATATATTTTAATGACAAAATTATTAGTTGCCATTTATTGAGTCTTTTTATGCTCTAGCTATGTGATGTACAAATATTATCTCCTGTGAGTCTAACACCAAGCCTAATAGGTGATTGTCATTACCTGAAAAGTTTGAGTAATTTACTAGTAAATGGCAGAGATAAGGTTTGCAAAGGGTCTATCTGGCCCAAAGCCCGTGTATCATCCACTCTACTTCACCGTCTCCCTCCCCAGTGAGAGGGCAGACCCACGATTCCACCTCCAACACCATCCAAGGAAATAATCCATAAATAGCCCCACTCCCTCCATCTGTCTACAGGCAGAGAGGCCTGACAGGAAAAACTCAGACTCTGAATTAGACTCCTAGGTTCAAATCCCAGTTCCATCAGTTACCTTTGGGACTTAGAGAAGTCATTAACCTGGCTGAGATTACATCCTCATGAAGTACATGGACATGTTATAATAGCAGCCCCCATGGGGTGTGGTGAGGATTCAGTGTGACAATGCAAGCAAAGCAACACAGTGCCTGGCACACAATGAATGCTTATACTGGTTAGCACCTGCTGATATGGTGACAGACTTCTGGAACTAATTGCTGAAAATAAGGGATCAGAAATATGCATAATGAGTGACTGTGAAAGCAAGACTAGCCTGGGGCAGAGGAAAAAGAGGTGACAAAAGTTGGTGAGCCTAGCTAGTAACTGAGGAGAAGAGGGAGAAGGCAGTGAGGTAGGAAGGGGGGGGGGTGGGGCTGGGGCTCCTGGGGAGCTGGGTGGGAGACAATGGAGGAATACAGAGACTACCCTGTGGGCTGATATCCTGGCCCCCAGCTGGAGTGGCAACAGGCAGGGGAGCCTGGCTCTAGAGCAAACACTGTTTTTGCAGCAAAGAGCCTTTCCTAATGAGCCAATCTGTCTCCACTTCTATTGGCATCCTGGGAACCAGGGTGCAGCAGAGATAATTTGCCTCACGCGCCCTCCACCCCCCCCAACAAAGCACCATTACCTCCAACCCATTACATTAGCCTTTATCAGTCTTGGAAGCTCTCAGTCATCCTCCATGAGCTGCAATAATTTCAGCTAATTTCTTAAGTGTTCTAAGAGCCTGTGATGTGTTATGAGCCTAGTAATTGTTGACTGGTTTCTTTTCTGTTGTGGGTTGATTTCATACCTTGTATCTGAGCTGATGCGTGCTCTGGGTGCTTTATTACAATGAGGCTTTTTGCAAGGCTCACATTAAAAAATAACATTAAATACTGAGGTTGTTTTAAATCAGAGTTTAATTTTTCCACCATCTCCCGTTGTTCTTATTAGGAAGACACGCAATTCTTCATAAAGATAGTGACCTCCAGTGTAAAGCTCTGAGCAAGTACAAAATTGAGAATTAATGATGAAGCTGATTATTTTTAGAGAAGTCTAAAAACGAGGCACAAAGTAATGAACTGTGCAGAGACTCAAGGGTGCAATGGTCATAGCATAGAGAGGCTTGGAAAATTGACTATGCTTTCTCCATGCACCTTATATTCATCAGAGCCTCCTTGCTGTCTAGGGGGCCTGTCAGAGTCAAGGCTGCTGAACTACCGGTGAAAAGCTTCCTGGGGAACTGTGAACATGCCTGCCAGCATTCCCCCACCCCGTGTTTGTTTCCCCTTCCCCTTCACCCTAGGGACCCTTCTCAGATAAAGGATACAATTCAACTATCGGTCATCCTGGGCCATAGATGTAGGCCCAGGAATGGGCCCAGGAATGGGCCATGATCATCATAGATGATGACCAGGAATCAGTCACAGGATCTGGTTTCTGTGTGAAAAACCATCCTGAAATTCACTCTTTAACTTGTCATACAGCTATATGACTGGCTCGTGTTTAGATAAGCTTCTAAAGTCAATTGGCATCTTCTTGTCAGCTGTAAGCAGGTGAGTTCTATTCTAGAGAGATTCTGGGATCTCAGTTGTATGTTGGGCTCATGGTGGCCTTGGCATTCACACCACATGGGACCACCACATTTCACCATCTGGGTAGAAATGCAGATTTTCGGCCTGACTAGATTCAAGGGCTTAAAAAATGTCATCAGTACTTGGTCCCCGCCTCTCTTTTTCTCTATTTCTCAGCTCTGTTCTGAGCGCTATGGCTCTCAGAAACTCCAGACATGCATCCTTCTAGCTCAGTCCACCCAAAAGAGCACTTATCTTTCCCAGGGATTCCTAAGAAAGTCCCCAGTTTTGAACCTCCTTGAACCAACTGAGGTCACATGGCTGGTCCCAACCGATTACTGCAGTCAGAATGATGGTGTTCCCTGTCACCTGCTCATCCTGCCAAAACCACATGGCCCTTTAGTGGCAGAGGGGTGATTCCCCAAGGGTCATTGAGGTGCCATTTCAAGAAGAGAAACAGATGCTGAAAACCCAAACACAAGATATGTCCGTTGTATTTAACTTTTTCATTTGCTGCTAGAAGGAAGAACTTCTAAATTATTGTGTCACTTTGCCCATGAGCACTTCCTAGATAGGAGGGCAAAGTATGTGAAGAAAGGCCCTTGAGATCCCTCAGAAAGGTGAGTGCCAAGGAACCTGACAGGTGTCTGATTTCTACTCTTGTATTTCTCTGGACAGTAATCAGTACCTTATAGAATTTCTCGAGGTTGGAGGCGTCCTAACACTCTTGGAAATACTTGGGCTGGAGAAGATCAAGGAGGAGGACAAGAAAGAATCCATCAGGCTACTTCAGGTCATTGCGAACTCTGGCAGGAAGTACAAGGAGCTCATTTGTGAAAGCTATGGTGGGTACTGTGTATGACAGGGTGGCGATTCCATGTCTTCCTAGGGGCCTGGGCAAAATGGTGGCAGCACCCAGCACTGCTCTAGGAAAACACATCATGGAACTGGTTGCACAGAAGCACTTTGTACAGTGGAGTCAATTAGCCCCTGTCCACGTCACTGCCAGAAGAGTCAGATTTATGATTTTCTTGATTTGTCATTTGCTCAAATCTTTCCATGGTAGTTTTGGAAATACTTCTCCATTTTAAATATATCCTCTTTTATGCACCCATTCAACAAAGATTTATTGAGCCATTGCCTAAAATCCTTTGTGAAATTAAGTGAGTTATGAATAACTCTAGAAATAAAAAGGAAATAAAGTCATTGAATATGTGTGCTAAGTATACACACACACAGACACACACACACACACACACACACACACACACACACACACACATATACACTAAGGTGCTGGGAATACAAAGATGAATAAAATACAGTCCTTGTCCTCAAAGAGCTTACAGTATAGTGAGAAGTGTAAATAACCCTGTAATTTCCGTATGTTCCATCAAGTGTCCTGATCAAGGTGGATAAAGATGATGCCATCCCCCCCACACCCCTTTTTCAAAGTATTTCCCTCACTGCACTTTTCATCATGGTTCTCCTATGTCTCCCCATGGCCTCTCTGAGCCTTAGTGTATTTATCCATAAAATGGGACTAACACCTCCCTCTCAGTATAGTGATTAAATGAGGCAGCATGTGTCAGAACATTTAGTAAACTGCTGAAGGCTGCATATGTGTTCATTATCACATAGCAATCCCAAACACGTGTTTAATTGTGCATTTTGCAGAGCCATTTTCAACTTTACAACAGATTTTGACAAGCGGACATGCCCTGTGTTGAAACAAAATCCTCTAGCCACAGAGCCATGAGGCAAGCAAGGCAGTGAGGCAACGCAAGAGCCTTGATTTTTGCTTCGCTTGAACAGGCTTGGTTAACACATTTCAGTCCTTACCCCGTATTATGTAATCTCAAGTGAGGCTCTTTCTCATAAATCCCTTCCAATTGGGCATTTCCTCTTTTCTTTGTTCAGGTGTAAGGTCCATAGCAGAATTTTTGGCAAAGTCTAAATCAGAAGAGACCCAAGAAGAAGTGCAGATTCTATTGGATTCTTTGGTCCACGGTAATCCCAAGTACCAGAATCAAGTGTACAAAGGTCTAATAGCTTTGCTGCCTTGTGCGTCCCCAAAAGCTCAGCAGCTCTCCCTGCAGACTCTCAGGACTGCACAGGTGAGGCAGCCCACATGCTCCTGTGGTTCCGATTCAACACACTAACCTGAAAATTACCTTCCACAGTTGCACTTCACTCAGGCATGAGAAACCGAGCTCAGCCTCCCAGTGCACGTCTGCTGTTCAATCAGCGTTACTTCCAGAAGGCCAAGGCGGGACAAAGAGTTCATGTCTCCCAGCAGAGTGATTTGTCCTGTTTACTTAAGGATCAGAAAGATGTTGGCAGACTTAAAAGTGGTTGAGACAAGCAACAAGGATGATGAAAAGACTGTAGAAAAGCTTACAGGAGTCAATTTAGTAGGGAGGGCATCATGGGCACATTTGTTGACAGCATGGAAGTGAGAGGCCAGATCGCCAGGGCTTGGGAAAGCTCCTTTTCTCTTGCGGGCTCTACCTTCCTCTCAGTGCCCTTGAATGCTAGTGGAAGCAGATTTGGGACATGGTGGCCACATGAAGACACTGTGCTAATAAGGAGGGAAGAGAGGCTCCAAGATTGGTATTGAGGTAAATTACTAAAAGCTCTCAAAACAGCTCCAGGCTCAGTGGAGGCAGGGAGACAAGAGGTCAAAGGAAGGGTAAGGTCTGAACTGTGGCAGTGGGAACAGAGAGGACAGGGTCAGACAGACATTTCTGAGGCAGAGTGAGTGGTAAGTGGGGCAGTAAAAGAAAAGCAGTCAAAAATGACATCCAGCTTTGGACTTAGCATCAGGCAGAGTTGGGTACCAGCAGGAGAGAGCAGGAAAAACCGATCTGATTTGGGAGGAGTTAGGTTTTGACTTGATGAGCCTCGGTGGCTCCCAAGTACCATTTAAGGAGCAGGCCCAGCCAGCTGCAGAAGATATAAATAGGCCAAAAAAATATATATATATATAAATAGGTCATTTATGGAAAAAATACCAAATCCTGGGGGCATCTGGGTGGCACAGTGAGTTGAGCCACCGACTCTTGATCTCAGCTCAGGTCATTATCTTGAGTTTGAGCCCCAAGTTGGGCTGGGTGCTGATGGCACGGAGTCGGCTTGGGATTCTGTGTCCCCTACTCTCTGCCCCTTACCCTCTTGTTCTCTCTCTCTCTCTCTCCCTTTCAAACATAAATAAAATTCCAAAAACAATTTTTTTAAATACCAAATCCTGGGCATCCCTCCCATAGAACCTGACAGTTTTCAGGCAGCCTTTGGTAATGCTTTTTCTTGTTAAGCTCCCCAAGTAATTCTGACTCCTAGCTTAATTGAGGAATTACTGTTGAGGACATCTAGTAGAGAGGCCCACTGGGTTTCATGAGCAGAGAAGTGGTGACTAAAACAACAGAAGTGAATAAGATCAGCCGGGTAAAATGAACCAAGTAAGGAGAAGGAACACTGCCAGCATTTAAGAGATGAGCGGAGGAGAAAGGTCCAACAAAAGAGCTGGATTATTATTATTATTATTTCCCGTTTTCATTTTTTAAGTGCCTCCTACCTGCCAGGCACTGTGCCAGGGGCTTACTTTAGTCTTTACAATAGCTTATGGAGGCAGACATTATTATCCCCATTTTAAAGATGATGTAACTGAGCCTTGAGGGGTGTTTGGTGACTTATTCAAGGCCACACACTAAGTAAGAGGTATGTACTAAGTGGGCATTTAAATCCAACTCTCTTGGGGCACCTGGGTGGCTCAGTCGGTTGAGTGTCTAGCTCTTGATTTCAGCTCAGGTCATGATCTCACTGTTGTCAGTTTGGGCCCCACATCAGGCCCCACGTCAAGCTCTGCTCTGACAGAGTGGAGCTTGCTTAAGGTTCTCTCTCTTCCTCTCTCTCTGCCCTTCCCCTACTCACTCTCTCTCTCTCTCAAAATGAATAAATAACCTTTTTTTTTTTTAATTAAAAACTAAATTGAGCACCTGGGAGGCTCAGTCGGTTAAGCGTGCAACTTCAGCTCAGGTCATGATCTCACAGCTTGTGAGTTCGAGCCCTGCGTCAGGCTCTGTGCTGACAGCTCAGAGCCTGGAGCCTGCTTCTGATTCTGTGTCTCCCTCTCTCTCTGCCCCTCCCCCACTCATGCTCTGTCTCTCTGTCTCTTTGTCATAAATAAACATTAAAACATTAAAAATAGGGGCACCTGGGTGGCGCAGTCGGTTAAGCATCCGACTTCAGCTCAGGTCACGATCTCGCGGTCCGTGAGTTCCAGCCCCGCGTCGGGCTCTGGGCTGAAGGCTCAGAGCCTGGAGCCTGCTTCCGATTCTGTGTCTCCCTCTGTCTCTGCCCCTCCCCCGTTCATGCTCTGTCTCTCTCTGTCTCAAAAATAAATAAAACGTTAAAAAAAATTTAAAAAAAGACATTAAAAATAAATGAATAAATAAATAAATCCAACTTTAACTCCACAGAGTTCTTAGTTTTTCTAAAACTTGTTTTAAATGTTTATTTATTGCGAGAGAGAAAGAGAAAGCACGAGCAGGGGAGAACAGAGAAACGGGGAGAGAGAGAATCCCAAGCGGGCTCCATGCTGTCAGCGCAGAGCCCCACACAGGACTCCATCTCACAAACTGTGAGATCATGACCTGAGCCAAAATCAAGAGTCAGATCCTTAACTGATGGAACCACCCAGACCCCCCTGAGAGTTCTTAGTCTTTCCATATACCACTCAACCTCTTTGGAAAAAAGCAATGGAAGCCATAAAATGAAAACAGGGAAAAAATAGGACTGTGAAAATGCAGGGAAAAGAGTTTCAATAAGGAGAACATGACCAGCTGGGTCAAGTACAACAGAGAGATTAAATGTGGGTAGAACCGAAAGATGGCCCCCAGAAGAAAAGTTTGGATGAATCTTGGTCCCATGGCAGGAAAATTTAAATTGCAGCAGCCTGTCAAAGGGGGATGCATGGAGGATGAAGTAGTTTCCCCTGGGCTCCTGCAAAGCTTAGGTGTCAAAGGGGAAAAGAGCAGTAGCAAGAGAAGATTGAGCCGAAGGATAATTTTGTGCAATCTGGGTGAACTTGAGGGTGTTTCATGCTAATGGGCAGGAAGTGATGCACAGATAAAGGTTGAAGAGGTAGAAAGGAGCAGTTCCCCTGTTGGGTGAGGTTCATGAGGGAGAGAAGATATAGGATCCTGGATCAGTGCCACTCTCCCCAGCCTGTGCCCACCCTCCCCCCAGCAAGGGGGGAGGCTTGTCCCCACACCTCTAGCGGGTGGCCAGCTAACCCCAACTGAACACCTCCTGAGCTAGAGGGGTCAGTGGTCACCTCAGCAGACGCTTCAGTCTGATTCTTGGATGCCCATCTGTCCCTCCCCTGGAAAAGAAATGTACTTGATGGTGTGGGGGCCAAGGCCCGCTGACTCACCACTCCCCTCCCTCTCCCCACTCAGCCAGGCTGCCTAGCTGTCTGGGAAGTCCGCTTTTCATTTCTTCCAGGTGTACTAGATCTAAAGAGTAACTAGTCTGTCCTGTTGTCTATCTTGTCAGTCGATCGTTGGGACCACACACCCCAGCATTGTGGACTGCGTGCTGAAGGTACTGCGCACGATGCACCTGGAAGTGCAGTATGAAGGTAGGGGAGGCGGCCGGGTCTGCTCCCACTCACAGATTATAGTCACCGTGAGAGCTAGACAGGTTTGCTCTTCAAATTTTCTTTTAATATTTATTCATTTTTGAGAGATAGAGTGTGAGTGGGGGAGGGGCAGAGAGCGGAGACACAGAATCCGAAGCTGGCTCCAGGCTCCGAGCTATCAGCACAGAGCCCAACGTGGATCATGACCTGACCTGAGCTGAAGTCGGACGCCCAACTGACTGAGCCATGCAGGCGCCCCCAGACAGATTCACTCTTGAGAGTTTTCTGTTAGTCATGGGGCACCTGGATAGTTCAGTCTGGTTGAGCATTTGCTCAGGTCATGATCTTATGGTTCTTGAGTTTGAGCCCCACATCGGGCTCTTTGCAATCAGCCTGTCAGTGCAGAGCCTGCTTTGGATCCTCTGTCCCCCTCTGTCTGCCCCTCCCCTGCTCTCACTCAAATACATACATACATACATACATACATACATACATACATACATGCATAGAGTTTTCTCTTAGTCACAGGAACCATGTTAAGTATCCTGGGTAACCTCAGCAGATGGAAGATGCTGGTTCGATCTGATCAGCCAGAAAATGACAGCCACTTTCTACGCTTTGAATCAGCCACATGATGCTTTAACATTTGCTAGAACCTGCCTGGGTGAAGAGCTGGCTCTGGTTCTCAGTCTTATGTAGTACTTCCCCACTAAACAGAAGTCACCTGGGGGACTGTCCCTCTCCTAAGAAACTAAACTGAATGGTGGTAGTATTAAGTTTTCATGTATTCAGTACACCTATGTGCTAGCCACTTTCCATGCATCGTTTCATTTAATTCTCAAAAGAACCACAAGAGTACAGAGCCTGGCACATATTAGGTTTCAAATGCTCAAATGAATAAATGGTGGAGGTAAGTATTTTTATGTTTTTCAAGCTAAAGCATCAAAGCACAGAGATATTAAGTATGCTTCCCAAGGTTATGCAACTAACTAGATTCAAACCAGATCTGACTGCAAAGTGTATGCTTTTTAATTTTTTTAAGGTTAATTTATTTTTGAGAGAGAGAGAGAAAGAGAGAGTGAGTGGGGGAGGGGCAGCTAGAGATGGAGACACAGAATCCAAAGCGGACCAAAGGGAACCGAGTAAAGGTCAAACCCAGCAGCAGAGAGTTGTTTCCGCATTGGAGCAAGGGGGCAACCTGGCAGTTGAATCACGTTAGGAAGCATAATCAAGCAGCCCAAGGGGACTAGACTGGGTGGCACTGAGCCTCCCTCCCCACCACCACCTTCACGTGACTCACGTGACCACTCCTACTCATCATCACTTCTTAGCTTAAGCATTTCTTTCCCAAGGCCTTCCCTCACCTGCCTTCAACGCCTGCCCAGATGTCAGCCCTCCTTCCTTTGTACCACCCTGCACCTCCTGCCCTCCAGTACACCCCTTTCCTAGAGCAGTCATCTCTAGAATGCACTGTGTATAGTTTCAGTGCACTTCTTACCACTTTTGTCGTTATCTCCTCAGTGCAGTCTCTGGCATAGGGTAGATCCTTGTTGCATGTCTGTTGAGGGAGGGAGGGAGGACTGTACATACACACTGAGGCAGAGGCAGGAGAAACATGAGATTTTCTCACTGCCTTTTTGGTTTGATGTCTGCTCCTGTGATAACAGTAAAACCGTGAGCCTCAAGACAATTTCAAATATGCCAAACTCATAACAGGTGCCCAAGATGTCTGTTGAATGAATGAATCATTCTTTTTTACCAGGAACTTCAAAATAGTCTTGGTGGAACTGGGAACGTAGAGCATGTATATGCATGTATATGCGTTGTCCACAAGGGGGAGCTATGCCACATGATCGGTGGAGTGGAAGTTCTGGAAGAGAACACAGTGTTAGCTCCCGCTGAGACTCCTCCAAAGGCAGGGGGAGGGAAGGTCTGACAGGTCTTAGATGTGGTCCTAACAGTGACAACCGGAGAGGATCAGAGATTAATTTCTCTGAGTTGGACAACACTAAATTACAAGACCAGGATGATGGCAACAGTCATGGTTAGAGAACCCAGTAACCAGGAGGAATAAGCGATATAGTTGAATGGACTAACCTTAAAAGGGCCAGAGTTCGTTTGTTTTTTAGAAACAAATATTAATTGAACATCCGTGGTGTGCCAGGTACTATGCCAAGTACTGGGGGTTGCTTGTGTTTGTATTGAGGAGAAAAGTTAATGGGTCATAGGGCATCTGGGTGGCTTAGTCAGGGGGGCGACTGAGTGGCTCAGTTGGTTAAGTGTCCCACTCTTGATTTTGGCTCAGGTCATGATCTCTGGGTCGTGGGATCAAGCCCCATGTCGAGCTCTGTTCTGGCTGTGGAGACTGCTTAAGATCCTCCCTCTGCCCCTCCCTGACTCTCTCTCTCTCTCTCTCTCTCAACAAACAGACAAAACAAAAAACCAAAACAAAAAAAACAAAAATGAGTGGTTCAGAAGGAAGGAGGAGGTTAAGGAGGATGTTCACTCTACCTTCCATGATGGGAGGGGTAGTTAACATCCTTCCCCTGAGAAGGCTACAAGGAAAGTGGAGTTCTCAGGGAGAGTCCAGTGAAAACAGGGTGGAGAGGCTTAGGAGACCTGGTGACTCTTTCCCCTTGTCAGTGGTGCAGGAGCCAGGTGAGACCTTCACCTCTTTTTTCATTGAGAACTCCACCCCCACCACCTCCAAATCTGCCAGTCTGCCTGGCCTGTTACTCATTCTCTGTTCTCTTTCCCATTACTACCAAATATCCCTGCTCCTACCACAGGCCAGCTCTTCTGCTTCTTCTTTTTTTTTAAGTTTATTTTTTAAGTTTTTTTAAGTTTATTTTTACTTAAGTTTATTTTTTTAAGTTTAATTTTTTTAAGTTTATTTATTTACTTATTTGAGAGACAGACAGCACAAGCAGGGAAAGGGCAGAGAGAGAAGGAGAGAGAATCCCAAGCAGGCTCCACACTGTGGATCTCACCATAAGATCATGACCTGCGCTGAAACCAAGAGTTGGTCACTTAACCGACTGAGCCACCCAAGCATCCCATCTTCTGCTTCTGCTTATTCTCTGAAGCACATTCATAAAGCCTTCTCACAACAGCCTCTCTCTTTCTGTCTGGTGGATCATCTCCATTGACATGCAAATATGATCTGTATCCCCCATCTTTTTTTTTTTTAATGTTTATTTATTTATTTTGAGAGAGAGAGTACAAGTGGGGAAGGGAGAGAGAAATCCCAAGCAGGCTCCTTGTTGTCAGCGCAGAGAGCCTGATGTGGGGCTTGATCCCATGAACCGCACAATCATGACCCAAGCTGAAATCAAGAGTTGGACACTTAACCAGCTGAGCCATTCAGGCACCCCCTGTATCTCTCATCTTTAAAAGAGAGCCCCTCCTTGGTAATCTATGGATTAAAAGATATTTAAAAGGCTTGCCCCCCAAAATTAAATTAAATGATAGTGTTTAAGGATGCATATCCCTCCTTGACCCCAAGTTTCCCTCCAGCTACCCATTTTTCCATTGACCCAATTGGCCCAAAGCATCTGGCTTTCTTCTCTGGGTTTCTGTGATACCACTTCTCGTTGTTCTCCTGCCAGCTGGGTCTGCCATATTTGCTCTGCTTGCTTTTCTACTTTCTCCTAATTTCTCTACCACTCTGTTAGGTCAGCCTACTTCTCATCTCTTTACCAACACCTCCTGCTCGCGTGATTTTGTCTAGTCCCCTGGCTTTACACACCACAAATATGTTATACATGCAGATACCAGACTGTATCTTTGGCCTGATCTCTCCCCTGAAACCTCCCCAGACATCTGAAATTTATATCCAAAACAGAACGCTTGATTTTCTTCCCAAATGCTTTTCTTTCTCCTATTTTCAATAAAAGGTGCCACTACCAACCCAACTGTTCAGGTAAAAAGTGTAAGACCAGTACCATGATCTGCACTTTCTCTCACCTCCCACCCCATCCCACCCTTACCAAGTTCTACCTGGCTCTCTCCCTACTTACCCTCTTTGTCCGCCCCAACCCCACCCCGTGATCGCCCAAGGCTAACCCGCCATCCTGTTTGCTAACGTCTGCTTCCATTCCGGCCTCCTGTAACCCATCCTCCCAGTGCAGCCAGAACAATCATTTCCAAATAGCTTCCCACTGCACCTACACTAAAATCTACACACCTGTCATGGCCAGCAAAGCTTCTGGAAGGCTCTTCCCCCAGACCTTGGATTGATGGACAGCTTCTCAAACTTCAGCTCAGGTGTCACCTCTGCCCACTCTCTCTAAAGTTTCCCCATTCCCTCCTGCCACCCACGTCAGGCTCTCTCCATCATAGCACATCATTGCACTTATCTCCTTTAGAAATCACCTTGTTTGTTTGTTTACATGTTTAATGTCTGTGCTCTGTAAGAAAATCAGCTCCAAAAGAGCTGAGAGTTCCTCTTCTTTGTTTACCATTGTATCCCTAGGGCCTGAACAGTACTGGCAAAAGTAGACTCTTAAATATTTGTTGAATGAATGAATGGAGACGGGGTGAATCGTGTATACCCTAATTTATACTGAACAGGCATCACATTGGAAATAGAATGAAATACCTAGTTTTTTCAGCCCAGGTGGCTAAGTGGAGGCTGTGTGTAGTAAATTACCCTTTATTTCCTGAGAGTTCCTAGGGCCAAGGAAGAAGGTTTGGAGAGGGAGAAAAAAGAAGTGGTACTTGGAGGAAGGTGGGAGATAGTAAGGCCACAGGAGCAGGGCGTGGATGCCCTGGTTACCTGTTGCTTGTAACAAACCACTCCAAATTTCATGTCACAAAACTATCACTGTTTTACTCTCACACTACATAAGTCAAAGATTACAGCAGGACACAGCAGAGATGGATTATCTCTGCTCCATGTTATCTGGGGCCTCACCTGGAAGACAGCTGGGGGCCACAGCTGGAACTAAAGGCTAGTGCGGATTAGTATTATTGATTTCTCCTTTTCTCTCAGGGTCTAGTATGGTTCCACAATGGCACCTTTTTCTCCCAAAAGAGTGCCAGAGGAAATGTGTGCATCAAAGAATGGTTTCCTAGTCCTCACTGCAGGGGATTCTGGTTGTCCATTCTTGTCTGTTCTTCACTTTGAAGTAGAAATAACCATGGCAAGGGTACTGGTGACCACTAATTTCTGGAGGGTTTTTTTTTCCTAGAATTAAGATTTTAGAATTTCTTTTAATGATGATCCCATTTAACATTAGAGAGCCAAAATTAAAATTAAGGGAGGCCTTCTTCAAAGTAGTCCTGCCTGGAATTTATCTCCATTTATGACTTCTGTGAAGTGAAAAATGGCAGTTTCCTCCCAGGGAGGATTGCTATTCCAGGAATTGGTGGCAGGCAGGGACTTAATCATGACGAGCAGTCTAAAGCCACAGAAGTACTCTCTCACTGGCCTCTCTTCCTAGAGAAGAGAAATTTCAAAGTCATAGAAAGTTTTGCAGAAGAATAAATTAATGAGTTCTGTTGGGAATTTGAAATATATGTATGTGTAAATATGTTAGCATCTTTTACAAATAAATTATTACCTTAGGAACATCACTACGTATGACTTAATTAGAAGCAGACCATTCATTGTAAATTAATTTGCCAAATATATGCTTGCCAAAAATCAATTGGCCGAATGACCAATTTGCTGAGTGCCCAGTTCACCAAATTCCCAATTTACTGACATGTTTCCTTTAAATAGTTGTGAAGTTTAGAGCATTGGTTGTATTAATGGGACCTAAGAGAGCTGAGAGAGGCCGGAACTTCAGAGTTCTCAGAGATTTTACACTCTCTCTGTCCCTCAGTTCCCGCATCTGCCCTTTGTTGGTCCTTGATCTCCCTTTCTTTGTCCCACCTCTCCCCATCCTCTCTTCTCAAGGGTGGGCAGTGTAGGCTATGCAGTATGGTGACCTCCAGCAGGCTCCTCCACCAGGTCCCCCTTCCCTGCCCCCGCTCCCTGCCACTGCAGCTACAGAGCTTGGGCAGAGACAAATGAGAATTCCATAAAATGCCACTATGAAGACAAAATGAAAGCCATTATATTCACACTTTGCAGAAATCTATGAAAACTGCTAAATCCATCCATCTCTATCCATTACCCATTGCTGTATAACAAATTATCTCAAAACTTAGTGGCTAAAAAATAAACATTTATTATCTCACACAGTTTTTGTGGGTCAGGAATCTAGGAACAGCTTAACTGAGTGGTTTTGGCTCCAGGTATCTCATGAAGTTGCAGTCAAGCAGTTAGCTGGAACCATGGTCATCCAAAGGCGCCACAGGGCCTAGAGGACCCCCTTCGGTCATGGCTCACTCACAGACCTGGCAAGTTAAAGCTGGTTGTTGACAGGAAGCCTCAAGTCTTCGCCATGTGGGCCTCTCCATTGAGCTGCTTTAATGTCCTCACAGCATGGCAGCTGGCTTCTCCCAGAGTGAGTGATCTGAGGGAGTGCAAGGAGGAGGCCCCACTACCTTTTATAATCTAACCTCAGAAGTCTTACACCGTCCCTTCTGTTTCACCCTGTTCACTAGAAGCTGGGGAGGAGAAATGGGCTCCACCCCTTGAGAGGAAACATACTAAAACTTTTGTGGACATATTTGAAAACCACTATACCATCTCATAAAAATTGCTGAAAAACAAACACAGGCATAAGAAACAAGTTCATGGTAAAATGGAAATGCTTGTGAATTTGGAAAAATGGTTACTTGGGGAATAACATTTTTGCCTAATTGACCTAGAACCTAGGATTAATTTGACTTTCTAATAAATGATCATATTTCATGTAGTGAAGTTTAAAGTGTAGCTTATCAGCCACAAAATACAAAAGCAGGGTTAATGGCTGAGCAAACTGTACTGCACTAACAAAGTAGAATCTTCTAGAAATGTAGTTCAGAGAAACAGTGCCTAAGTGAAAGGACAGACATAGACAAGTCTTTGAATCTCTTTCCCTGCCCCTCAGAGACCTGGAGAAAGACTGGCAGTGGACAAGAACTTCATTGTTAATTTTTCTTAGGTTTTGTGAAGTTACAAAGATTCCTAATACTAAGGAGAATGGTTTATTTAGAAATCAATCACAGGGGCACTTGGGTGGCTCAGTCAGTTGAGTGACTGACTTTGGCTGAGGTCATGATCTCACGGTTTGTGAGTTCAGGCCCTGCACCAGACTCTGTGCTGACAGCTCGGAGCCTGGAGCCCGTTTTGGATTCTGTGTCTCCCTCTTCTCTCTCTCTGCCCGTCCCCTGCTCATGCTCTGTCTCTCTTTCCTTCAAAAATAAATAAACATTAAAAAAAAAATTTTTTTTTAAAGAAAGAAATCAATCACAGATTTGGTTTAATTCGTTTTTCTTCATTAAGACATTTTTTTAAATGTTTGTTTATTTGAGGTGGGGTGGGGAGGAGAATAGAGGGAGAAAGAGAATCCCAAGCAAGTTTCACAATCAGCATGGGGCCTGATGCAGGGCTTGATCTCATGACCATGAGATCATGACCTAAGCTGAAATCAAGAGTCAGACGCTTAACATACTGAGCCACCCAGGTGTCCCCATAAAGGCATTTTTAAAATTGAGGTAAGATTCCCATAACATAAAATTAACCAATTTAAAATGAACAATTCAGGAGTCTTTAGTATATTCACATTGTTGTGTGACCACCACCTCTATTTAGCTCTGAGATATTTTCATCCCCCCAAAAGGACACTCTGTACCATTAGGTATTTGCTCCCCATTCCTTCCCCTCAGCCCCTGGAAACCACCACTCTTCATTCTGTCTCCATGGATTTGCCTGTTCTAGATATTTCATATAAATAGAATCATGTAACATGGGGCTTTTTGCATCTGGCTACTTTCACTTAGCATAACGTTTTCAAGACTCATCTATGTGGAAACATGTATCAGTACTTCATTCTTTCTTATGGCTGAATGATATTCCATTGTGTGTATATACCACAGTTTGTCTATCCAGTCATCCACTGATGGACATCTGGGCTGTCTCCCCCTTTTGGCTATTGTGAATACTGCTGCCATGAACATGCATGTACATGTACATTTTTGGTGCCTGTTTTCAATTCTTTGGGGTGTATATCTGGTAGAATTGCTAAGTCATATGGTAATTCTATTTAACCTTTTAAGAAACTGTCAAACTGTTCTCCACAGCAGCTAGACCAGTTTACATTCCCACCATCAACGTATGAAGGTTCCAATTTCTCCACATCTTTGCCAACACTTGTCATTTTCCTTTTTTTTTTTTTTTTTTTTTAATAGTCAACCTAGTGCATGTGGAGTGCTTTGGGTTTGTGGTTTGGGTTTGCAGTTTCCTAATGACTAAAGATATTGAACATCTTTTCAAGTGCCTGTTGATCATTTATATTTCTTCCTTGGAGAAATATCTACTCAAGTCTTTTGCCCATTTTTAAAATCGGGTTGTTTGTCTTTTTGCTGTTGAGTTGTAAGAGTTCTTTATATATTCTGGATACTAGAATGGTTTCTCCCACTAGAATGGCTGTCTTTTCATTTTTTTGATAGTGTCCTTTATTGATTCACTTTTATTTTATTTTATTTTATTTTATTTTATTTTATTTTATTTTAGAGATGGGAATGAGGGAGAAAGGGGCAGAGAGAGAGAGAGAGAGAGAGAGAGAGAGAATCTCAAGCAGGCTCCATGCTCAGTGCAGATCCCAACATGGGGCTCGATACCAGGACCCTGGGATCATGACCTGAGCCAAAATCAAGAGGTGTATGCTCCATCAACTGAGCCACCCAGTCACCCCTTGTTGGTTTACTTTTAAATGATTTAAGTTTTTTGTTCAATCATTTACTTATTCAAAAGAGCAGGCACTAGGCTGGGTGCTGAGTGTTTAGTGACAAACGAAACAAAGTCCCTGCCCTGGTAGAGCTCTGATACAAGAGTAATAACAACAATAATAGTAACTAGTAATTGCTACCAGGGACTGGTGAGGACTGTGTGCCAGGCACTGTTTGAAGCTCTTCAATCAAGTCACACAGTCCTCAGAACAATTCTGAGAAGTAGGGACTATTCTCATCCCCCATTTACATGAAGAAACTGAGGCACAGAGCGACTGAATAACCCACCCAAAGTCTCAGAGATAATAAGTGGGAAAGTTGTGGGTCACACCCAGGCAGAATGACCCCTGAGCCCAAATCCTCACCACCACACTATCCTGTCCTTCCAGTGTTATGAAAAAAGACTTGTAAAATTTTTACCACTTTGAGAAATAGTCAAAAACCTGAGGACAGACAATATTATTACTACCATAAAACATAATTATGTTTTCTTAGCTTCATGCCCTTCACAGGGTCATGCAAATACTATAAGGTCTCATTTTTAAAACTACACTTTTTGCCCCATAGAACCTTGTGCCTTTGCTCTCCTTTTCTGAGCTAACCCACAGTAGCAGGAGTTTCAGCCTTTCCTGCTGCGTAAGAGGCCACCCATCCTGTGCAGCTTCACTGAACAGTCACAAGGCTCTGACACTAATGGATAGTTTACCATAAAAATCTGCTGAATATTCTTAAAAGATGCATTATTTCCCCCAAATTATATGAGCACTTCAACTGCCACACTTTATTCAGTGTTCCTAAGTTTTATTATATAGTTTCCCATAGTTTGTTGTTGTTGTTTTTAATAAGTTCTTGGGAAAACTTGTTTCTACTTGCCCGATTTGCTTAGCCCTCAAAGCCTCTGTGTCTGCCCTGGCCTGGCGCTGTCTCCCCTTGTGCACCTCGGGCAGTGGTGCTCCACTCGGGTGTCAGGGCCAGTTCAAAGCACCAGCTCATGGGCTGGTTGGACTTGGTGAGCCTTGCCCAGAATAGCAGATGCCTAAAGAAGACACGCTACAGTAATTCTTAATTTGGCAGTACATACACCACCAGAGTACATGACATTAACTGCTTTCTCGCCTGAATTTTTCATTTTTTTAATGTATGTTTATTTTTGAGAGAGAGCGTACGTACGCAGGGGGCTGGGGGTGGCAGAGAGAGGGAAAAAGAGAGAATCCCAAGCAGGCCGCACTGGCAGCACAGAGCCTGACGAGGGTCTCAATCCCACAGACTGCCAGATCATGACCTGACCCGAAACCAGAGTCCTGTAGTCAGTCTCTCAACCGACTGAGCCACCCAGGCACACTCACCTGAGTTTTTTAAAAGAAAATAGTGTGTAAAATATGTTTTCTGTGTTTCAACAATGGGTTTTGAACAAGATGTGGTGAAAGAGGTGGTGAGATGTATAGGAATAAGAGATAGAATGCGGTTGGTCAGGAAGATGCCTGACACTGGCTTCTTATGAGTTATAAGTTCCTCACAACAGCAACTTGCCGAATGTATTCACACTTACTTGCTGGGAAATGAAGCCTGCTTGTGTTCGGACGCCCACTGAAGCACACTTCTCATATGTGGCCAGTAGGTGGCAGTCTCGTATGAAAGTGAAAACAAAGAAATGAGACCTGGGTTTCCCCGGGCTCTAGGAGCAAAGAATTGTAAAACAAACTTCCTCAGTGCTGAGTGCCTTAGAAATAGTTGCACACCATCTCCACAGCTCCCAGGTGCAATGCCGTTCATTTCTAAGGTTCCGTCTGCCCAAAGAATACTGAGCCCGCTGCTACAACCTTGTCTCCTACTCATTGTGACTTCCAGGGCAAGTCATTTTGTTCCGGCTTCCTTCGGCTTCCTTCAGCTAGCAGACAGGTGATCCAGGAACTTTCTTCCTGGGCTGACAGGCTGTGGGTTCTGTGGTTCTTCCTTGGATTGGAGGAATCCCTCCTTTTGCACTGAAGTCTCCTTTGAGTGTCAGTGGGCCGCCCCTTGCATCTGTTTTGTTTCCTGCTGTTCCAGTCAGCACTAGCACTGTAGCTGATGTGTACCCAACCGGTTTGTCAAATGAAAGCTTGGGCCCTGCAGAGCTGCTTCTCAGCCTCACTGGGCATGACCTCTCAATGGCTCCTGATCACCACCCTCCTCCCTGAAAACTCTGATCTCTTCCTTCCCTGACACCCGCCCTCCCAACACTCTCCTGGTTCCCTCCTATCTTTCTGGGACTGCTGCTCAGTCCTTCCTTTGCATATTCCTATCCCTCCACCAGTCCCTTAGGTGCAACTTCCCTTCTATTTCTCTCAGGATTCAGTCCCAGGTCCCCTGCTCTTCTCTTTCTGTCTGCGGTACCTCATCTACTCCCACAGTTTTAATTACTGCCTATAATGATAGACACACTAATGGCTAGCCTTTATAAGGTATTTACTCCATGTTAGGTACTGCTCCAGCTCTCTACTCATTAATCCTCACAACAAGCTGATGAGGTAGGCACAATTATTATTCCCATTTTGTGGCAGACGGGCAGAGCAGTTGAGTGACCTCTCCAGCTCACACTGCTCTCCTGAGCTCCACCCCCATTGTTCCCATTTGCCTTCTGAACATCTCCCCTTGGATGTCACTGACCAAGTTCAGAATTGGACTCCTGAGATTCCAGCTCCAAGGCCTCAATCTCAGTGAAAAGCACCCAAGGCTGGAAATGTAGGTCATCAACATTTCTTCCTGCTTCCCACCTGTAACCAACTTCTAACAAGACCAGTCAACTCTTAACTCCTTAATATTGTTCAAATCTCCCTCTTCTTCATTCTGTCTCCACTGCTGTAACTCATATCTTTATATGTCTCACCTCTAAACCAATCTCCATCTTTCCAGCACAGTGTCTACACAGTCTTTTCTCCTAGTCCTCCACCGAGCCAAGGTAGCGGAGCTTAGTGGTGAAGAATATGAGCTTTGGAATCTGAAAGAGTCATTCTGCTACTTATTAGCTGTTGGGCCTTGGGCAAGCTACTCAATCTTTTTAAGTCAGTTTCCTCTGACACGAAAGACAAGAAAATACCTGTCCTATAGGGCGGTTGGCCCATGCAAAGCCCTCGGAATCCAGCCTGCCTCCTCAGGCTTAGCTCTCACTCCATGGGCCGTCATTTCATGTCAGGCAGACCTCCCTGCTTGCCCAGCCACAATAGGGACATGCGCTTTGCCACCTTCATAATTCTAGTCTCTCCCTTCACCCCAAGACTTTGTCAGCTCACATGTCACCTTCTCCAAGAAAGCCTTTTCCCGATTCTCTAGCCCCCAGTTCCTCAACATACCCTCACACCAACCTGGCTTCCTTTGTGTTCCCATGGCTCTTAAAAAACTACATCATAAGGGTGCCTGGGTGGCTCAGTTGGTTAAACATCCGACTTCAGCTCAGGTCATGATCTCACGGTTCGTGAGTTCAAGTCCCACGTTAGGCTCTATGCTGACAGCTCAGAGCCTGGAACCTGCTTCATATTCTTTCTCTACCCCTGCCCTGCTCATGCTCTGTCTCTCTCTCTCTCTCATAAATAAATAAACATTAATTTTTTTTTTTAAACTACATCATACATGCCAGTTTCCTTACTGGTATCCCCCCCCCCCACCCCAACCTTAGACTGTGTCATCTCTGAGGGTAAGGATGCTGTCTTAGTCCTCCTCTTAGCCCTAGCACAGGGGGGCTGGCACACAGAAGATGCTCAATGAATATTTTGTTAGATGAATGAATGAATCAATAAATCAGTGACTGATCCAATTTAGGACAGTTGAATGTTGTCAGAACCACAGACTTCAGGCAAAGCTGCCAAAGACAGTAATCCCCTGTTGCCCTTTGCTTTCTGAATGACTCTGCCATGCTTAGGAACTAGCCCCGTGTGTAAAGAATTGTAACTGGCTGTGGTTCTTGTGAAGACATTTGGGCAGAGACTGGCGCTTTTGCTTTAGGTGTAAACATTGACAGCTGTGAATTTTAAAACTCAATCAAAAATGATTCAGTGAATAAATCTTCCTTTTTCCAAAAGAGTTTCAAGTATTGCAGATATACTGGCAATGAAGGATTCAGAATTTAGGGTAAAGTGAATAGGCAGAACCAGATATTTATCTCCTGGAGCACTTGGTCCTGCGTGGGCAGAAACATTTCATAAAAATATGTTCATCCATTCATTGCCACCCTGAATGTTCACCAAGTCATTTCTTGCTGCACGTAGAACTCTCTCAGACACAGGCAAGTGTTCTGCCCAGGTGTCCTGGCACTAAGGTGCTGCCCACATGGGCCTGGAAAGAGCACAGCTACTAAGGCAAGGTGTGCTGTGGCTGACAGAGCCCAACAGAGTCAGGTATGGGGGGAACCAACCATGAAGATCCCAAACCCCACTGATTCAAAAAGAAGGAAGAAAGTTTCAGGACCAAACCCTAAGAGAACAAGTAAAAACTACTTGGGGGGTGGTGTGTTTAGGCACCAGCCAAGCAGCCTGAGGCATCCCAGGCTACATTTTTTGTCCAAGTGGGAGAGTGGGCTGGGGAAGCCAGGGGGGGTCAGTGCGCTGGTCCCTCTCCCTCTATAGTGTTGCTGTCTCTGTGATTTTGAATTAGAACCATATCTGAGTACCAGAGGCTAGAGTGGGGGCCCATGGGATTGTGAGGGCTACCCTGGAAGACCTGGAGGAAAGAGAAAGCCCAGAAGCAAGCAGAAGCTAGACAGTCCTTGGAAGTGTTTCTGAATGAAGCAGCTATTTCTGAGTCAGGTTGCTCCAGAGAGAACGGGCTACTGCAGAAGGTCTGTCCTCAGAATGCTTTGCACTAGAAGGGGTAGCAGGGATGTTCTTAAGAGGTCTTCTGCTAGCGAGTGAATCGTTGGTTCTGTGATTGGGAAAAACAGGCCAAGACAACACTGGCTTTGTGTGGGGCTTCAGGACTGGGCCTCTGTGTGCCCCACGGCTCTGCAGTGTAAATGGATGGGAGGCCCCCTCAGGATCTGAGATGAGGGCAGCGTGGGAGATGCCTTACTGGTGCCTTTCTTTAGATTAACCCACCAGCCAAAACTGGTTCTCCTTCCTGCCCAAGGACACTCTGAGGCCTGGAGTGCAGGGGTCAGCCCCCTCCTTCTTGGGGTACTGGCAGCTGATAATGCTCAGCACCAGGCAGGAGAGTAGAGTGTGTGGCATATGAAACACAGCATGGGGCTGCTGGCTGCCTCCCCAGCCTCTGCTTCTGGGTAAATAGGCCACTGTGCTGTTGGTGACTCCCTGACAGCTTTCTGACAAGATTATAAATCACCAGCACATGCTCATGGTTAGGCAACATATGTTTGGAGTTAAGCAAATAAAGCTTCCAAGAGCTGCAAGCAGCCTTGTGTAGACACCCGCTCTGTGTGCTCTGCAGATCCATGCAGTCCCTGTCCCTGGCTACTTCACCTGCTGCCCCTCGTCCCCCACTATGTGGGAGGGGCCGCAATCCCTTCACCTTTCCATACACCTGTCTCATATGAAGTGAGTGTTCATGGCATGTGTGGTTCAGTTCTGGGCTCACCAGCAAGTATAAGGTCCTGGCTTCAAAGAGCTCTCTCGGTTGGCCATGGGGGTAGAGGGATGGCGCCGTGGTGGATGGCTCCATGGCTCTCCAGCCTACAAAGAAGCAGAGCCAAGAACACTTCCATGGCTCAGGGTGGACAAGGGCCATAGTGACCAGTGCAGAGCCTCCTCTGAGGCCATCTCCCACCAGGTAATAGCAGTTTCCCAGCACAGTCCTAGGCTGCCATTACCTGAGTGGTCATTAGGCCATAGGAATGCAGGATCCAGTCAATTCTTTTCAACATTCACGGACTGGATGGGTTTGAGGTTCTGGGTAGGCAGAGATGCCTCAGATATGTTCACTGGAGTTCACAGTAGTGGAAAGACTGTTACTGGATGATGCCAGTATTCCACAGTGAGAAAATGGTGCTGTAGGACCAGAGATGCAGGACATCTACTCCTGAGTGGTCCAGGGTGGAGGCAGGGGGAGAACAGGCCAGAGAAAGCTACTCGAAAGCTAATTTCTGAGGTGAGTCTGGAAGAATAAGTAGCAGTAGTCAGATGAAGAAGACTCTTTTTTTCTGATAATGGTAGGCTAGGAAATGTGGATCAATTCCCCTTCTGGGGGGATTGATGTTGAGTTGTTTTTACTACAACACTTCTGATACCAAATGGGGGGAGGGGAGTTTCCACATTAAGCAATTCTCCTGTCCTCTGCAGACATCAATTGGGTATCCTACATTTCAATTCAATTCCAT
Source organism: Leopardus geoffroyi (assembly GCF_018350155.1). Classification (NCBI taxonomy): domain Eukaryota; kingdom Metazoa; phylum Chordata; class Mammalia; order Carnivora; family Felidae; genus Leopardus; species Leopardus geoffroyi. Next base: position 35,255,868 of record NC_059328.1, read on the forward strand.
TCTGACACTAACTATCTGGAGTTAGCTTCAGACTCCCCAGGTTTAAGGGCTCAGCCCCACAAGATTGCCCTCACTTCAAATGCCAGTCACAAGTATTAGGTCCCCAGGTTATCCATACTTCTGTCCAACTTGGCTATAAAGCCAGGGGGCTCCCACACCCTTCCTCCTTTGCAGGTTCAATCATTTGCTGGAACAATTCACAAAACTCAGGAAAGCATTTTGCTTACTATTAGCAGTCTATTATATTCTTTTTTTCTTTTTTTCTTTTTTTTTTGTTTTTTTTTTTTTTGAGAGAGAGAGAGCATGCATATGCAGATGGGGTAGTAGCAGAGGGAGAGGGAGAGAGAGAATCTTAAGCAAGCTGCATGCCCAGTGCAGAACCCGGTGCAGGGCTCAACACGGGGCTCAAGGCAGGGCTCCATCTCGTGATCATGAAATCATGACCTGAGCCGAAATTAAGAGTTGGACGCCCAACCAACTGAGCCACCCAGGCACCCCAGTAGTGTATTGTAAAAGATACAATTCAGGAACAGGAGAATGGAAGAGAGGTATAGGGCAAAGTATGGGTTGGGGGACTGCTCTGGTCACACACCCCCACACACCTCAATGCATTCACCAATTCAGAAGTTCTCTGAACCTATCACTTAGGGTTCTTATGGAAGTTTCATTACATAGGCACGGTTACTAGATTGGTTCTTGGTGATTAACTCACTTTCCAGGCCCTCTCCCCTCCCCAGAGGTCAGGGGATTGAGCTGAAAATTCCAATCCTGTAGTCATGCCTTGGCCTTTCTACTGATCAGCCCCCATCCTGATGCCATCTAGAGGCTCTCAGTCACCAATTATTTCATTTAACACATAAAGTACACTCTGGAGATTCCAAGGATTTTACAAGCTATGGGCTAGTAACCAGGGGCAAAAATCAAATATCTATTTCCCATCATACCGTAAATATCAAAAGGAAAAAAAATTGTAATCTTCTTAATAACAATGAAGAGCAGGGAGCCTGGTTGGCTCAGTCAGTAGAGCATGTGACTCTTGATCTCAGGGTTGTAAGTTCAAGTCCCACATTGGGCATGGAGTCTACTCAAAAAAAACAAACAATAATGAAGAGCAGTACAATGAGCAATTACCAGACCAAAACCTAGGGGAAGGTGAGAACCCAGAAAGATAAGACCAGCAATCAAAACTGAGGCCATTTTCTGATCCTGAAGAAACTAAGCAATATCAGATGGCAAGAGAGAGAAAAGGCACTCAAGGCCTTCCCACAGTAGGAATATGATACCTCAAGTATAAATACATTAAGCCAGGACCCCAGAAGACAATGTGTTCAAGATAAGGATGAGCCAGAGGTAAGTCAGCCTTCAAATGACCTTGCATAGATTGTGCAAACACCTGTGTGGTCCAGAAACCCTCAAGTCTTGAACTTGTATAAAGATGGTTCAGAATTGTTAGTGTCCAGGTGGCTGATAGAAAGAAAGGAAAATGCTCTCTGGAAAAAGTATCTCCTTCCTAGCTCTGAAGTTTTTTTCCTACAATTAATTTTGCAAATACAAGACCAACCCAAACTATAAGACAACCATACACACAAAGAAGTCACTATAAGTGATGAGTAGACTAGAAAATGACTCACAAAGACTTCAGCCTATCAAAAACTCAGTTAAAAAAATCTGTCAAATAACTTTAGGGTACAGGAAGTTATAAAAAGTGACATAATAGATTTGAGAAACAACCAGATGGAATTTCTCAAATTTAAAAATACAATAGCTGGGGCACCTCGGTGGCTCACTTGGTTGAGAGCCGACTCCCGCTTAGGTCATGATCTCATGATTTGTGAGTTTGAGCCCCATATCGGGCTCACTACTCTCAGCCTGTCAGCACAGAGCCTGCTTCGGATCCTCTGTCCCCCTCTCTTTGTCCCTCCCCTGTTTGTGGTCTCCACAAAATAAGTAAATATTTTTTAAAAAATACAATAGCTAAAAGTAATTACTCAATGTACACATTTAACAGTAGAGTAGACACAGAGATGAGTGTCTAACTCAGACAGAGAAAATTAGTTAGAATTAGTTAGAAGAGAAAATTAGTAACCTGGAAGAGGGGAAGAAGAGTTAAGACTAAGGATAGAGTGAGATTATCTAATAGGGGCAAAGAGAAAAGAGAAAGAACAGGGCAGCACCATTAAAGAGACAATGACTGAGAATTGTCAAGAAGTGATGAAAGACTCCGATCCACAATACAATCTAAACAGGTTAAATAAAAATAAATCCATACACTATGACTCAACTATATACTGTCTCCAAGACCTTCACTTCAAATAAAACAGTATAAGCAGGTCGAAAAGAAAAAGAAAAAGATACTTCATGAAAGTACTAATCAAAGGAAAGCAGGAATAGCTCTATTAATATCAGATGAAGTAGACTTCAGAGCAAAGAAAGTTACCAGAGATGGAGAGGGATATTATATAATGACGAAAGGGTAAATCCACGAAGAAGGCATAGTAATCCATAAACATAGTATATGGACATATACATTTATGTATATGCACTGAAAAAGAGACCTACCAAAATATGTAAAGCAAAATGATAGCATTGAAAAGAGAGCTCTACAATCATAGTTGGAGACCTCAACACCCCCCTCTCAACAATGTATAGAATAACTAGAAAAATCAGCAAGTATAAAGAACTCAATAACACCATCAACCAGCAGTGTATAGGGGTGCCTGGGTGGCTCAGTCGGTTAAGCGTCCAACTTCAGCTCAGGTCATGATCTCACTATTCATGAATTCGAGCCCCACATTAGGCCTAGAGCCTAAAGCCTGCTTCAGATTCTGTGTCTCCCTCTCTCCCCTCCCCTCCCCTGCTCACGCTCTGTCTCTCTCTCAAAAATAAATAAAAATTTAAAAAAAGAAAAAAGAAAACCATCAGTGTATACTGATATTTATAGAACACAGTTCTGTATTCCTAGAACACAGAAAGGGAGGGAGTAAGTCCTAATTGATTTTATGAGGTTAGTATTACCCTAATACCAAAACACACAGTGGCAGTACAAGAAAAGTACAGATCAATATCCATCCATCAATATAGATGCAAAAATCCTTAATGACATATTACCAGTTAGGATTCAGCAACATGTAAAAAGAATTATACATCATGACCAATTAGGGTTCATTCCAGGAATGCAAGGCTGGTTCAGTATCCAAAAATCAATCAATTTTATATTCCAAATAAATAGGCTCTTTAAAGAAGAAAAATCACATTATTATATCAATCAGTACAGAATATGCATTTGACAAAGTCAGCACCCATGATAAAAACTCTCAGGAAAATAAGACTAGAGAAGAACTTCCCCAACTTAATTAAAAAGAAAAAAATCTACAGCTAACATACTTAATAGTGAAACACTGAATGCTTTGCCCCTAAGTTCAGGAGCAAGGCAAGGATGTCTGCTGAAGGATTACTTCTAGCAAAAGAAAAATAATCCTAGGAGACAATTCTCTACAGGTCTGTCACATTTCTGCAGGTCTTTTTAATTTTTTTTAATGTTTATTTATTTTTGAGAGAGAGAGCATGAGCAGGGGAGGAGCAGAGAAAGGGGGAAACACAAAATCCAGAAGCAGGCTCTAGGCTCGGAGCTGTCAGCACAGAGCCCAACGTGGGGCTTGAACTCACAGACTGTGAAATCACGACCTGAGCTGAAGTCAGATGCTTAACTGACTGAGCCACCCAAGCTCCCTCTGCAGGTCTTTTAAGTGAGATGCTAATTGCTCTTTGTTCCAGACTATCTTTTCAAGGATGTTGGTTAGCAAACAAGCTTTGGAAAATATATTTCTCCGTTTCAAGCAAAAGCCAGGCATGCTTACTGACTATAACATTCAGGTTCTCTGAGATCAGGGTTTCTCTTTGTAGTGCACACTCCTGCATAAGCAAGCATTCATGGCATTACTCCCATGGGACCTAGGGGCAAAGGGAACTGATGCAAAAAGGGAAAAGTCATGTAATTAATATGGAGAATATAAAAGGATACATCACTAAGGATGCTACACTCATTAAAATGATTTTTTTTTTCATTTTTTTTAACATTTATTTATTTTTGAGACAGAGAGAGAGAGAGCATGAACAGGGGAGGGTCAGAGGAAGAGGGAGACACAGAATCCGAAACAGGCTCCAGGCTCTGAGCTGTCAGCACAGAGCCTGACGCGGGGCCCGAACCCACAGACCGTGAGATCATGACCTGAGCTGAAGTCGGATGCCCAACCGACTGAGCCACGCAGGCGCCCCTAAAATGATTTTTTAAAAGATGATAAAATGAAATTTTTTCAATATGTTTGAAAATGTAAATGAAAACTGCTAGAAAAGATAACCTACTGAAATAGACTTGGGAAGAAATAGAAAACACAAATAGTCCCCTAATCATTAAAGAAAATGAATCAGTAATTTTTTCCCTATAAAATCAGCTTAAGAGAATTCTATCAAACATTGAAGATACAATTCTAGTCTTACACAAACTCTTCCCAAGATTAGAAAAATAAAGTACATATACCCCCAACTCATCTTGTAAGGTTAGCCTGATCTTAGTATCAAAATCCATGAATAACAGCATGCAAAAGAGAAATCATACACCACTCTTATTCATGAACATAACTCAAAAACTCTACGTAAAATATTAGCAAATTGAATCTAGCAGAATATGCCAAGGATAATATATCAATCCAGGAATGCACATATATCATTTTAACAGGAAAAAAAGTTTGAAAAAATCTCTGTTCAATAAGAGGCATCTACAAGAAACTATAGCAAATACCATATACCTAACAGATGAAACACTGGAAACTTTTCCTTTGAGCTCAGAAATAAGGCAAACTTGCAAACGTTTCTCTCCACGGAAATCGTTAGCAAAAGGTGAGCAGTCTGAAGAGAAACCAGAGTATACGTAGCTATGTTTGCCCCTCTTTCTGTAACTGATTGCAATTCTCCAAGCCTGAGGTCTATTCCTGTGCTGCAGTCACTCTGCTAGAAAAAATTGTGAAGGGGATTTTTGGAAAAGACGTAAATTGATCCATGCAAACAGAGAAACGCCCAGTTTTAAACCGACCTGTAGTACTAAGGGCAGCACCAATGGGTATATGCAAACGAGTCCTCTGGGTGAGATGTCAGGGTTGGCACAAAGTAGAGCACGAGTCTGCAACCTACCCCACCACCCATGGCTCAGGGGAAGGGAAGGCACCCAAAACATTTGTTGAGATGTTGCCCAAGCCTAGGCCTTGGGGCCCTAAGGAGCGCAGGTGGCGACGGGATAGGACCAAACTGGAGTCTCACTTGTAGCTATGATGGGGGGTGGGGGGAGCGTGGAAACCCAGCGACCCAATCTTAACAATCTTAAGTTCTCAACCTTGTGAAGGAGTACACGCCCCCGGACAAAAAGAAGCTCACTAAAATAATCTTTAGCAATATAACTTAGTCTTAGTTTCTTATTACTAAGTTAAGAGCCCATTCAGGCCCGTACAATGTCAAGGGACTATCTTTGACATGCTCAACATTTAGCCTTTCCTAAGTAAGGCCTCTGAAAGTTTCACTACCAATTTTCTAATGTTTCATCCCACAAAACCTTTAGCATCTAAGCCAAAGATTCACTTAAGAAGGAGAGAAACGAAATATTGGTGCTCTTTCTGTGCCCATCATCCTGGATACTGGCTGATGCCCCTGCACTTGTGGTGCCTTTGCATTTGCAGGCAAAGTTTTTCTTCCAGTGCAGAGAATTATCTCAAGTATATCCTTACTAGGTAAAAATTTCCTGTCAAGGAAATAAAGGGTTAACTTCCGTTATTCAAAGAGATAACACTGATAATAGTTCCCATGTGTATAAATGCAGCCTGGTATGCAAATGAGCTAGCCAGGGATGGGTGGTTTCCCAAATCTTGGCTCCCCTAGGAGTAAGTGGAGAAATAGGGGGAACCTGACTCCTGTGCTGGGGGACCATGCGCTCTGTCTTCTGTGTGGCAAGTATATGTGTTTCAAATAACATTTACCCCAGTGTTCCGTCACATTACCATCTCACCCGTGCCCCCTTCCAGCTCTGCCTCTCCGTGGTTCCTTTCCCTTTACAAAAAGATTCAGTTTTCCCCAGTGCACTCCCAGGCACGCCACAGCCCATGAACCCCTTTTAAAGCACTTGTCACCATACAGTGCACCTGTGCCAGGTGTTTAGTGCAGATGTGCCCAAGCGCTGAGTGAATGCTGGAATGAATGGATGGCTGGAAAGTATCTACAGGAAAACCCCTCAATAAATTCTAGTTCCTTCTTTCTTCCTAACCAAGTCTTTCCTTTTGCTTCTACCACTTCCTAGCTATGGTACCTTAGGCAGAGTGCGTTACCCCTGGGCCTCATTCCCTGAAATGTAAAATGGGCAAATGTAAAATATTGCAAAGCAAATCTCATTTGGTTATGGTAAGCTTGCTTCAGTGCAATACTGTGTGGAAAGCCTAGGCAAAGAAGGGCTCCATAAATGGGTTGTCAGAAACTAAAGTTTCCCCAAACCACAATCTACCTTGCTTCCCCTTCTCACTTTCTGCCACATATCCTCCACCCACTTGCTCTGTCTCCCTCTCACCCCTTGTCTTTGTCCATCTTTGTCTCCCTTTCAAGCCCTAGCCCCTCCCACACGGACACCAGGATTCCTCCAAGCCCAAGGTGGACCCACCTCTATGGGGCCTCCAGCCCTGACAGCATCTAAACCTCCTTGATGGATAGGCTCACCATCCAACCCTCCTCTTCCCTCTATGGCTAGTTATGTGAGGGGTGAGGGGTGAGGGTGGGAGATGAGGCTCAGCCCCCTCCTCCTCTTTAACCACAGATCCAGAAAGGACAGGAGTGAGGTGTTGCCTGCCCAGCTTGCCCCACACACACCTTGCACAGTGCTGACGAGTAAAAGGTGCTAGGAGAGGTCCATGAAGGGGATGAGGGTAAAGGGAAGCGACTTGGTTCAAGGGGGGATCTTTGCTTGTTGGATGGGGATGGGTAGTGTTGGAGGTCAGGCCTCCCCAGAGCCTCTGCCCTTCTCCAGCCATCGAGCTGATCAAGGACCTGGTCAACTATGACGTGTGTCAGGCGCTGCTCAAGGGCCTCGTGGCGCTGCTGATACCATCAGTCAAGGAGACCAGCAAACTGCAGCCCAAGATCCTCAACGGTAGGGAGCCACTCAGACTGGGGCTGCGGGAGGGGCTCCTGGGCTTGCGAAGCAGGGCCTTCCGCCTCACGGCCGCCCCTCCTCCAGACTCCGCGGTTCTCCAGCTCACCGCCAGCCTGCCGGTGTTCTTGCAGCAGGCCGCGGCGGCCAAGGCCATCGGGTAAGCGGGCAGGGGTAGTTGGGGGGGGGGGGGGGGGGCAAAACAGGCTGGCGCTGCCCGCAGGCCCCGGAGCGCTCGCGCCGCCTGGGGGGTTCCAAGGGGTCGCCGCAGCCGGAATTCCTGGCGCAGGGTCCTGGCGCGCAGCAACACGAGCATCGCCGAGGAGATGCTGCACCTGCGCGTGGTGCACAGCCTGATGGCCGCCATGGGCAACACGGACCACAGCAACAGCCAACGGCAGGCCAGCCTCACGCTGGAGGTGAGCGGTGGAAGGGCTGGCGAGCGGCGCGGCGGGCCCCGGGCGACTCCACCGCGGTCACCCCGCCGCCTCCCCGTCCGCCGCCGCAGTACTTCGTGCAGATGTTCCCAGTGGTGGAGGAGCACGTGCGCAGGTCCATGGGAGAGGAACTCTACGAGCTCTTCCTCGTGAGTGCTCCCGCCCCGCCCCAAAAAGCAGTGACCCCGACAGTACGGTGCCGCCTCCACAGCGTCCCTCCCCTGGGACACACCCCCTACACAGATTGGACCTGGGGGCCCGCTGCAGGAAGGACTGCCCTGGCTTGCGCTCTCCCGTCTCCCCTCCCCTCCCCCGCCCCGTGTCCTTCCGTTCTCTTTACTGCCTTTCCGGTCAAGCACTGGATCCTGCGACAGTCCTCTGCCCGAGCCCACCTCCAAGTGCAGACTGCCCTTGCACCTCAGCAGGTTCCCCTTGCTCCTGTCCTCAGAGCAATGCCGAGGACTTGTACATGAAAATAGATAGCATTCAGGCGGACATCTTGGCGGCCAACAAAGTCAATGTTTCCAAAGGTGAGTGGGGAGTGAGGGGACCTGGAGCAGAGGTGCAACGGGCACCCAGACTCAGGCTCGCCTCCCCTGCTTCCAGCGTTATCCATCAGTGGCGTCTCCTACAGCAACATGAGCTTTTACCTTGGCCCTTGTGGTGAGGATCAACTGGCTTACACCACATACTTCCAGAAGGAGGGTTCGGAAGGAAAGGAGTAACGGAGCCTCTGAGGCAACCCAGAAAGGCCAAGGCTGTGTTTTACCTGGCAGAAGGAGCCTAGGATCAAGCTCAGGGTGACTCCCTCCGTTAGCCCTAGGTGGGAGGCTGGGGGGTTCATGCCAGTAGGGGAGAGGAAGGGCTGCTGTCTGGGAAATTTCAATAAATAGTCTTGCTGTCTGTTTGTTCTCTCTGTAAGGGGGAGGGAGGATTAAATGAGAGCTTCCATGGTGGGTTGGACCAGGCAGGGTGGGTGCCTCTGCTCGCCAAGGAAAAAGAGAAAAGCTGGTTCTGAGTGAAGGAACATCAACATCCTTTAAGGTTCAAGAGCATAGCCTGAGGAGAGACCCTCACTTCAGCTCCTTACTGGCCCCTGCACTCCCTCCTCCAGGAGACCACACTCACCTGGTTTTCTCCTACCTCTCTGGTTGCTTCCTCGTTTACTCTTTTGCTGATTTGTCCTCTTCAACCCAGCTTCTTTCTTTCTTTTTTAAATGTTTATTTTTTAGAGAAAGGGTGGGGGAACACAAGCAGGGGAGAGGAAGAGAGAGAGGACCCAAGCTGGCTCAGCGCAGAGCTCAGTGTGGGGCTTGATCTCACAAACTGTGAGCTGAAGTCGGACGCTCAACTGACCGAGCCATGCAGGAGCCCAAACCAGCTTCTTTCTAACTGGAGTGACCTTGAGCCTCTTCTCCATCTACTTTTTCACCCTGGTGATCTCATCCAGTCTCAGAACTTTAAATGCTGTTCATATTCCATTGATTCACACATTTATATCTCTGGCTAAACATTTCCACCTCTTTGTGTCCAAAACTGGACTCCTGATCCTGTGTCACCTCCCCCAACTCAAGTGATAGCAGTTCATCCTTTTTGTCACTCAGAACAAAAGTGTTCTCCTTAATGTCTCTCCTCAACATCTGTATCCATTCTCTCTGTTGATTCTACCTTACAAATATATCCAGAATCCAACCATATCTCATTACCTCTGTTGCTAATGGTCCAAGTCCAATCCACCATCGTCTTCCCTCTGATTTACTCTAGAGGGCTTTCTGCCCTTCCATTCCCATTTCAATACAGCAGCCAGCGTAGTCCTTTTAAACTTCAGTTTCTATCTTCTTGCAGGGCTCTCCACTTAAGTAAAGCTAAAGCCCTTATAATAGCCTGCAGGGAGGACCGTAGGCAACCTAGTCTCCCATTACCTCTAAACGGTCTCCTCCTCTCTTTCTCCTTTACTGGATCCACACTGGTTCTGTGTTTCTTGAAATGGACAAACTCTTGCCTTAGGGTTTTGTACTGACTTTTCTGCTGAACAGTGAGAGAAGTTCTGTCTTAGAACCTTTCACCTCAGATATGTAGCTACATAGGCGAACTCCCTCACCTCCTTGCAACTCTCCAAAAGTCACCTTCTCAATGAGGGCTACTCTTAAAGTTGTCACTATGTTACTACCCCCTATACTCTGGCCCTCAAGCCCCCTATGCCTCTATTTTTTTCCACGACACTTAATACTTTGTGTATTGTCTGTCTCTCCCCCTGAATATAAATTCAACTAGGGCAGGGGTGTTTTTGTTCTTTACTAATATTTCCCAAACAATGTCTGGCATACAAGAATTTATGACTTAAGTATTGGGAGGAAATTGTCCAAATCAGAGGAAATGAAGTCAGATGGCAGTAACTCTCCAGGCGGCCACAAGAGGGCATCACCGGCTCTGATATTGTTAGTCTGAGGCGGCCCAGCCTTCCTTCAAACTGAGTTTTCAGCTTTCCTCCATTTGGGTTGAAGGAGGAAAGAAAAGTTAACAAAATATAGTTATGCTGTCCATAAAGCTAAATGGATTTCCTGTTTTAAAGAAGTGTCTGTTCTTAGTTCTGTTTTGCTTTGTTTTATCTTTATTTTTGAGAGAGAGCATGTGCGGGGGGGTCGGGGGGTGCAGAGAGAGGACAGAGGATCTGATGCAGGGGGCTTGAACTCACTAACCATGAGATCATGACATGAGCTGAAGTCAGACGCGGAACTGACTGAGCCACCCAGGCGCCCCTGTTCTTAGTCTTGAAATGCCCTTTGTTTTGTAGAATGATGGTAAAAAAGTACCTAAAAATCTTTTGGAAAAAAATTTAAGTTTTTGGTGGTTTTTTTGTTTTGTTTTGTTTTGTTTTTTTGAGAGAGAGCAGGAGCAGGGCAGGGTCAGAGAGAGAAGGAGACACAGAATCCAAAGCAGGCTCCAGGCTCTGAGCTGTAAGCACAGAGCCTGATGCAGGGCTTGAACTCATGAACTGAGATCATGACCTGAGCCAAAGTCGGACGCTTAACTGACTGAGCCACCCAGGTGCCCAAAAGAGTTTTATTTTTAAGTGTTCGCTATACCCAATGTGGGGTCGAATTTACAACTCAGATCCAGTCACATGCTCTACTGACTGAGCCAGCCAGGCATCCCTGGAAATTTTAATAGTCAGAAAATCCAAAACTCTGAAAGCCACTGGTCTAAGGTGACCATAGTTTGATAAAAACTATGGAACTTTTTTTTAAGTTTATTTATTTTGAGGAGCGGGGGAAGAAAAAATCCCAAGCAGGCTCCACACTGTCAGTGCAGAGCCTGACCAGGGGCTTGAACTCACCAACTCCGGGATCATGACCTGAGCCAAAATCAGGATGGGGTGCCTGGGTGGCTCAGTTGGTTGAGCGTCCGACCTCAGCTCAGGTCATGATCCCATGGTTCGTGAGTTTGAACCCCACATTGGGCTCTGTGCTGACAGCACAGAGCCTGGAGCCTGCTTCAGATTCTGCCTCCCTCTCTCTCTACCCCTCCCCTGCTCACTCTCTCTCTCTCTCTCAAAAATAAATAAACATAAAAAAAAAAGTCAGAGGCTTAACCGACTGAGCCACCAGGCACTCCAAAACCAATGGAACTTTTAAAATGAATCTTGGGGCGCCTGGGTGGCTCAGTTGAGCGTCCGACTTCGGCTCAGGTCATGATCTCACACTCTGTGAGTTCAAGCCGCGCATCGGGCTCTGTGCTGACAGCTCAGAGCCTGGAGCCTGCTTTGGATTCTGTGCCTCCTTCTATCTCTGCCCCTCCCCTAGTTGTACTCTCTCTGTCTCTCAAAAATAAATAAATGTAAAAAAAATTTTTTTAAATAAATAAAATTGAATCTTAAGTATAAGACAAATATCTAAAACATACACATTACATGGAATTTATTAATACATACATCAATACATTAATACATATTTTCCCTTCTTATTTTTATAAGTTAAAAGCTATAAGAAAAGTTGAAAGAAAAATACAATTAATACCTATATATCTATCACTCTTAGACACGTTTGCTTTCTCTCTCTGTGTTTACTGACCCATTTGAAAGTTTCAGTTATTGGGGCGCCTGACTGGCTCAGTTGGTAAAGCATGCAACTCTTGATCTCAGGGTCATAAGTTCAAGTCCCACGTTGGAGGCAGAGATTTCTTTAAAAAATAATAATAATAAAGTTTCTTTTTTTTTTTTAATGTTTATTTACTTTGAGAGAGAAAGAGAGAGAGAGAGAGCTAACAGGGGAGGGGCAGAGAGGGAGACAGAGAATCCCAAGGCTGTCACCACAGAGCCTGATGAGGGGCTGGAACTCAGAACTGTGAGATCATGACCTGAGCCAAAATCAAGTCAGGATCCCCAGCCAACTGAGCCAGCCAGGTGCCCCCCAAAAAATAAAGTTTCAAAAAACAATAAAGTTTCAGGTATCATGACATTTCACCATTAAATACTTCACATGATGTTTCTACTATGAATAAGGACATTCTCCTACATAATTATTATTTTGGTGGTCTTAGTAATGGCCCCCAAATATGTCCACATCCTAATTCCTGTGAATATGTTGGGAGGTTATTCTGGGGAGGTTATTCTGGATTAGCCAGGTGGGCCTGAGGTAATCACAAGAGTCCTTATAAGAAGGAGGCAGGAGGATCCAGAGTTAGAACTAGGAGATGACAGGACAGAAGCAAGAGAGTTGGAGTGATGCAGTGAAGCGGTCACAAGCCAAGCAATACAAGCAACTTCTAGAACCTGGAAGAGGCAAGGAAACATTCTCCCCTAACAGCCTCTAGAAAAAAGACAGCCCTGCCAACACCCTGATTTTGGACTGCTGACCTCCAGAAGTATAAGAGAAAACGTTTGTGTTAAGTCACAGTTTGTAGTTACTCAGTACAGCAGCAACAAGAAAACCTGTACAGTTATTAATTCAATAATATCTAAAATAGAATACATACTAAAATTTCCACAATTGTCCCCAAAATGTACCTTCTGTTTTCTTCTTTCCTTTTTTTGTTTTTGTTTGTTGTTTTTTGTTTAGCATTCAGTTAATGTTGTATGTTGCATTTGATTGTCATTGTAGTATAAATTTTTTAATGTTTGATTTTGAGAGAGCATGGAACCCAGCGGGGGAGGGGCAGGGATAGAGTGATCACAGCAGACAGTGCTCAGTGCTCAGTGCGCTCAGTGATCACAGCAGACAGCCCCATGCAGGGCTCCAACTCAACAAGCGTGAGATCGTGACTTGAGAAGTCAGTCGTTTAACCGACTGAGCCACCCAGGCGCCCCTATAGTATAAAATTTTTAAGTACAAATTTTAACACTTACTTGCTGTCTTGATCTACATAAAAATTTGAAATCACTTACAAAACTGAGAATTTCCTTACAATTTCAAATGACCCACTTCTGAAGAGGCTAAATTAACTCATCGGGGGAAAAAGTATAAATGTCACACAAAAAGCTTGAACTAATTATACTTTAATTTTTAAAATGTTTCTTGAAACCAAATTTATGTAAGTGCAACACTTAGAGTGAGAGCCACAGAGAGACGAGCCTTGCCTGAGGTGCAAAAGTGTTGCCTTGAAAAATGTTTGTGAACAGTTACGCCCAAGCTTGAACTTTAAAGGTTTATTCTATAGATAGCAAACATCTATTGGACGACTGCTCTGTGCCAGACCCTAGGCACAGAGAAGGCAGTTCAAGGTAAAGCTTGGTGGTCTCCAACCTGTAAACATTGCAAATTCAAAGCCTTAGGGATGAAGTGTATCAGCCATCTCTGCTAATGTACTTGAGGTTCTTAGCACTGCCATTGCTAGAGGGTTAGGCTGCCCTTGGCCCCACCCCTGCTAGAGGGTTAGGCTGCCCTTGGCACCACCCCACCCAAGATGGCCCCTTCCTTCCCGGTTCTACCGGGTTAAGGCTTTCATCCTCTCCTTCCTCCATGGGCGGTCAGCATTGCCTATACAACGTAGTAAACGCCACACAACCCCGTGAGAACCAGCTGCACCATCCAAGCCACGCCTGAGACATAAACATTTTTCTAAAGAGAACCTAGCAGGCAGAGTAGTAACACAACCCACCATGGGAGTGACCTTCCTTACGCCTAGATTGACCCTTTGAACAGCGGAGGTAGATCCATACACCCAACTCGTTCTTCAGTTTACCCAAGTGAAGAAATCGGTCGGGCTAGTGGAGCAGGTGAAAATGGCAATTTCCTCAAAATGCGTACGGGTGAGAAACCCTGCAGGAAAAAGTGGAGATTTCAGAGAACCACGTGAAACTGGGTTACTGCACAGGTGCAAGAGTGACTAGCTCAGATGGTCCCACGCTGCGCTTAGGACTTGGCCTCTCCTAAGTCCAGATACAAAATTTGATGAGAAACATACTTCAAGTGGAGCTAACAGTCCAAGTTTTATGTTATCTAACATACGATGGATAGTTCACCTTGATAGCAAAAACGACCAATGACAGAAAAACTTTAATTTCACTCTCTGAATTAAAACCGACATAAAAGTACACCAATAGCCACAGAAAGTTTTCAAAGAATGGGAAGCACTGAAAGAAAAAAAAATAAGACTACGAAACTAACCTTCTGAAGAAGGCAATGACAAAAATATACCCTCCTGTCAGTTCTGCTTTTTAACACGTATTAGTAAGCCCTGCAAGCGCAAGGCCTCAAAAAATTGGGTAAACACTCAGAATTGTTCCTCTCCACGGAAATCTTTAGTAAAAGGCGAAAGATTTATACGATCTGAAGAGAAACCAGAGTATAGCCTAGATGCTGTTCACACAGTTCTCGGGTAACTGTAACTCCTAGAACAGCAATGGTAGTTATTTATCCAAAAGATCTAGTGGCTTCTAACTCTATCTCAGTCAATCCTGTGAAGGCGGTCTCATTTTTAGGAGGAAAAAAAAGTCGAAAGAAAAAAAAAATCTAGCCGTTTTAAAATAAGAGATGCCCCGGGCGCAGTGCATTGTGGGTATGTAAATGAGCTTAGTCACCAGTCTCCAGTTTCCGGAAATTCTTTTAGTTCTTTTACCTGCTAAGCCTACAGCCACCACCAGGGGGAAGCCGGATTGTCAAGAAAATAGGTTCCAGGTTTAGCCAGAAAGTCTCTCTCATTCTCTCTCTCTCTCTCTCTCTCTCTCTCTCTCTCTCTCTCTCTCTCTCTCTCTCTCTCTCTCTCTCTCTCTCTCTCCCCTCTCTCTCTTTTTTTCATTTTGTTTTAGAATTGGCACGCCAAGGTAGAATTTCTCTTGAATTAAAATTAAAATTGAGGGGCGCCTGGGTGGTTGAGTCGGTCGAGCGTCCGACTTCGGCTCAGGTCATGATCTCGCGGTGTGTGAGTTCGAGCCCCACATCCGGCTCTATGCTGACAGCTCAGAGCTTGGAGCCTGTTTCAGATTCTGTGTCTCCCTCTCTCTCTGACCCTACCCCACTCATGCTCTGTCTCTCTCTCTCTCTCTGTCTCTGTCTCTTTCTATCGAAAATAAATATTTTTTTTAAATTTTTTTAAAAATTAAAATTGAATTTTTTTAAGTCTTGAAAAGGAGTGTCTTCAATACATTCATTGAACAAAAATGTATTAAACATTGTGTCAAACCCTGTTCTGGACCTTAGGAGACAAGTATGTGTGGTGAGTACTGATAACAGAATGTTCAGTGACACCTGGGCGGATCATAAAAGGATTCATCAAAGTAGGGTGGTGAGGGCATTCTAGGCAGTACCATAAGCTCTAAGAGCCTGGAAAGGGCAAGTGGCTAAGTAGCCAGGGCCAGATTTTGATGGGTCTTCAATGCCAAGCTAAGAGCTTAGACTTACCTTTGAGGGCAACGGGAGCAACTTAAACTCTTTAAAAGAAAATAGGATCAGATGAGTGTTTGAAGGAGCATCAGCATCACCTGGTGTTATTGGTGTTTATTAGTTGAATTGTGCCTCCCCAAATTCATTTGTTGAAGTCTTAACCCCCAGTATCTCAGAATGTGACTTTATTTGGAAATAGGGTCATCCCAGGCATAATTAGATAAGATGAGGCTTCCAGAACTGAGACAATAATTTCTGTTAAGATACCCAGTCTGTGGTGCTTTGTTATGGAGCTCTAGAAACACTTGTGTCCCTATTAGAACCACAAAAGATCAGGCCCCCACCCCAGACCTACCAAGTCAGAAACTAGGGGTGGGACCCAGACGTCTGAGCTTAACAATCTAAGGATGATTTTGATGCAGGCGAAATTGAGAAACACGGGACAGCAGCTCTCTAAAGTTTGGAGATTATAGTGCGCAAGAAGTTGAGAGATAGGGTGCCTGGGTGGGTCAGTTGGTTAAGGGTCCAACTCTTGATTTCAGCTCAGGTCATGATCTCCAGGTTTATGGGTTTGAGCCCTGTATCGGGTTCTACACTGACAGTACAGAGCCTACTTGGGATTCTCTCTCTCTCCCTCTCTCACTCAAAATAAGTAAACTAAAAAATTAAATTTAGAAAAAAGTTAAGAGCCAATTTAGGACGTTGAGCAGTAAAGCGGAGATAAATAAATGATGGCCCAGAGTACCCAAGGGATGAGCCTCCGGTGAGGAGAAGAAAACAACCGGGAGAGGACCCTGGAGAACAGTGGCCTAGAGGAGCGGAGCAGCTGGCGCGATTAGGAAGGTTGGCTGAAAACCAGGAGTGAGACAGCACAGAAACCAAGGGCAGGAAAGAAGTTTCAGGAAGGGAGTGGTCAGTTCTGTCCAGTGAGTGAGATGGGGGCTGCAAACTCCATGGGCTTCAACAGTCAGGGCACTTGCTGGTGACCTGGCCAGAGCTATTTCCAGGGAGTGGGGCACAGTGGCAGCAGGACTGCCGGGAGGTGGCGAGGGCTGGGGAGGTGGAGGTGGAGGGTACCGGCAGACAGGGCAGATGGTACAGGCAACTCTACTGAGAAGATTGACCCTGAAAAATTAAAGAGAGGCTGTTTCTGGAAGGGCGGCAGATCGAAGGCTAGCTCTCAGCCTCCCTCGGGAAGGTGAGCACCGTGTTGAACACATTTCCTCGCTGACGGGAAGGCGCCGGTACAGGGACAGAGTGCCTGTCCAGAAGACTGGAATTAAACAATGTGGGGAGGGGTGAGGATGGTGGTCCCCCTTAGGTGAGAGGAAGGACCCGGACCCCTGACTGTGTCACCCCAGCGGCAGGGGGGAGGAGGCATGCAGGTAAACACCACAATGACTAAGGTCCCCGGAGCCGAGCGCTCCCCAGCGCTTCTCCTCTGCTCTTGCTCTCCACCTTCTTCCACCTTTCGGCATCTGGTCCAGCCCCAACCTTCCACCGCTCAACATCTCCCCTGGAGCGGCTGGGAAAATCAGACAACGGAGCCACAGCCCTGATGAAGGCCCCACTCCTACTTGCCAGGTCTCTTGGCTCGGTTTCCCCAAGCCCGAGGCCCCCACTTTATACCCTCTTCTCTCATGGGAACCGTCCCACACTTTCCCCCAATCTCTCTCAGGAGACAACCTCACAAAAGAACTCCCTGAGAAGGCAGAAGCCGTTTGCCTTCTCTCCGCCCCCCCCCCCCCCCCCAACCAAGCATCTCTCCCCTGGCATCAGCCCCTCCTCCTACCAAAGGCCCATCCTCCACCAGGGCTTGGGGCCCTCCTCCAACCCCACGAGGACTGCGGGACTTCCACCAATCCCTTAGCGGACAGACGTCTCTCCTCTCTCCCGGGTCCTCCGCGCAGATTCAGTAGGTTCCATTTTCTCTCAGCTGAAAAAGAAAGGGAGAAGGAGGGAGAGAGGGAGGTAGACCTACATCACCCTCCAGCCGCATTCTCCTTTTGGAATGTAGTGAGAACCACAACAAAACAAATTTATTCCGGGGCGCCTGGGTGGCTCAGTCCGTTAAAAGTGCCCGACTCTCAGTTTCAGTTCGGGTCATGATCTCACAGTTTGGTGAGTTCGAGCCCCGCCGCATTGGGCTCTGAGCTGCCGGTGTGGGGCCTGTTTGGGGCTCGCTTTCTCTCTCTCTCTCTCTCTCTCTCTCTCTGCCCCTCCTGTACTCACACTGTCTCTGTCTCTCTTAAATACACTTTTAAAAAATCTTTTTTTAATTTATCTTGTGTTTTGTTTCAGAAAAAAATTTTTTTTAATTTTTTTAAATGTATATTTATTTTTGAGAGAGAGAGCGTGAGCAGTGAGGGGCGGGGGGGGGGGGGGGGCGGAGATACAGAATCAGAAGCAGGCTCCAGGCTCTGGGCTCTGAGCTGTCAGCACAGAGCCCAACATGGGGCTCCAACTTAGGATCATGATCTGAGCCGAAATTAGACACTTTACCTACTAGCCACCCAGGCACCCCTAAAAAAATTTTTAAACAATGCACTGAAAATAATGTAAAAATATATATGTAATAAAATTGCATTGGAAGAGTAAAAAAACAGGTGTCTGGCTGGCTCAGTTGGAGGAGCATGAAACTCTTGTTCTTGGGGTGGTATATTCCAGCCCCACACTGGGTGTAGAGATTACTTAAACTTTTTTTTCTTTAATTTTTTAAAAAAGTTCCTGCAGCCACAAGAGAACATATGGGACTAGTTTCCATTGATTTTCACTTTAAAGAACTTCCACTATGGCTGCATTTACATCAACTGGTACAATTTTGAATTGATTTTCACACTAGACTTTTTAAGTTTGTTTATTTAGAAAGAGAAAGAGCACAAGTGTGGGAGAGGCAGAGAGGGAGAATTCCAAGCAGACTCCACAGGATCAATGCAGAGCCAGATGTGGGGCTTGAACCCATGAACCCTGAGATCATGACCTGAGCAGGAAGCAAGAGCCCACACTTAATGGACTGAGCCCCAGGCACCCCTTCACACTAGACTTTTTTATTTTTTTATTATTTATTTATTTATTTATTTTTAAATTTTTTAACCTTTATTGATTTTTGAGACACAGAGAGAGAGCATGAATGGGGGAGGTTCAGAGAGAGAGGGAGACACAGAATCTGAATCAGGCTCCAGGCTCTGAGCTGTCAGCACAGAGCCCGACGCGGGGCTCGAACTCACGGACCGTGAGATCACGACCTGAGCCGAAGTCGGACGCTCAACCGACTGAGCCACCCAGGTGCCCCACACACTAGACTTTTTTAAATGACTCATGTAATTACCTAAATAATGCTTCACAAATCTTGAAATTGATTCAAACATCAAGTTTTTACTAGGTGAAATAATTTCTACAGTAAAACAGAGTTCTTAGTTTTCTCCTTGTCTCTACTTCCTCATTTCTCATTTTTATTTTAAAAATTTATCATGGGGGTGTGCCTGGATGGCTCAGTTGGTTAAGCCTCAGACTCCTGATTTTGGTTCAGGACATTATCTCATGGTTCATGAGTTCAAGCCCGGCTTCCAGCTCTGCATTGACAATATGGAGCCTGCTTGGGATTCTCTCTCTCTCTCCTCTCTCTCTGCCCCTCCCCCCACTCACGGGGGCTCATGTGCACACATGCATGTGTACACACTCTAAATAAGTGAATAGATAAACAATTTAAAAAGTTTGTCTTAGGGGCGCCTAGGTGGCTCAGTGAGTTAAGAGTCCGACTTTGGCTCAGGTCATGATCTCATGGATTCATGGGTTCGAGCCCCATGTTGGGCTCTGTGCTGACAGCTCGGAGCCTGGAGCCTGCTTCTGATTCTATGTCTCCCTCTCTCTCTGCCTGTCCCCGGCTCATGCTCTATCTCTCAAAAATAAATAAAGGTAAAAAAAAAATTTCTTTTTAAGTTTGTCTTAAATTATTTCTAACTCCACAGAAAAGTATAGAAGACAAAAAAAAAAAAAAAACCCACACTTGATACTCCCAATTTAATCAATAAAACATTTCTTCATATGTGCTTGAAAAGGAACATATGCTTGAAAAGGAAAACCTTAATTTCTTTCCTCCATGTTGGAGCCCGTGGAGGCCTGCTGTGGACAGGACTTCTAAAATGACAACTATGTCTGGAAGGCTGTGGGCCAGGGCCATTTTTTGCTGGCTATAAGTAGGGTCTCTGGAACTGAGTGAGCACACAGCTCTTCTGAAAATCAAAAGTATTTATGTTAGAGACAAAATTAAATTCTATCTGGGCAAGATTATGTGTACAAAGCAAAGAAGGACACAGTGACTCCTGGTGGCAAACAAAACAAAATCTGAATAATCTAGGGAAAGGATAATTTGCGCCTGTGGAAACAGTGGCATAGTTCATGCCAAATTCCAAAGCAATATTCCTGCTATGGCCATTGGACACAGAATCCAGGTGATGCTTTACTCGTTAAGGATTTAAACTTATTGAGAAGCGGGGTGCCTAGGTGGCTCAGTCAGTTGGCCGTCCGTCTTCAGCTCAGGTCATGATCTCATGGTCCGTGAGTTCAAGCCCTGCATCGGGCTCTGTGCTGACAGAGACTGCAGCCTGCTCCAGATTCTATGTCTCCCTCTCTCTCTGCCCCTCCCCATCTCACACTCTGTCTCTCTCTCACTCTCAAAAATAAATAAACATTTAAAAAAATGGGGGGGGGGGAACCTGGGTGGCTCAGTCGGTTAAGCGGCCGACTTTGGCTCAGGTCATGATCTCACAGTTCATGAGTTCGAGCCCCGCATCGGGCTCTGTGCTGACAGCTCAGAGCCTGGAGCCTGCTTCGGATTCTGTCTCCCTCTCTCTCTGCCCCTCCCCCACTCACACTCTGTCCTCTCTCTCTCGCTCAAAAATAAACATTAAAAACAATTTTTTTTAACTTATTGACAAGTAAAGTGTGGATCTGTTCTCTTGTATTTAAAAAGGGCAAGAGGAGGGGTGCCTGGGTGGCTCAGTGGATTAAAAGTCCCACTTCGGCTCAGATCATCTCAAGGTTCATGGGTTCAAGCTCTGTGTGTAGGGCTTGTAGGGCTCTGTGCTGACAGCTTGGAGCCTGGAGCCTGCTTCAGATTCTGTGTCTCCCTCTGTCTCTGCCCTTCCCCTGCTCATGCTCTGTCTCTGTCTCTGAAAAATAAATACACATTTTTAAAAATGTTCATAAAAGGGGAGGCTGGGGGAGGGCTTACATATAACAACTTATCTCTGAATGAATAAATTTCTTTTTTAAATCTTTTTCACAGATTTCTGCCTTTTTCCTCCATCTCTTATTTCTTTGAATCTCAACTTTGCAGCTCTTTCCCAAATTATTGAACAAAGTATTTGTTAGGAATGTTTTCAGCTGCAGGTTAAAGAACGTGAATAAAGATGGCTTAAACAAACAAGTGGGCTTTGTTTTGTTTTGTATTTACACAAGGAGTCTTGGTGTAGGTGGTGGCTGGCTTTGATTCAACAGCTCAGCCATCAGAAACATGGGTTTGGGCTCTTCTCTCTTTCCTACCTGGCTGCCCTGTGTTGGATTTTTGATCTCATGACTGTCAAACTACTTCATGATCACAAGGCAGCTGTCACAAGTCCAGACAGAGTATCAATGTCAAAGGCAAGAAAAAGGGGGATGAGATGTTACAAGCAAAGCATCCTTCATGTCATCTCATTCCTTTCTATTAGAAAACAACATTTCTCACCCAGAAGCCCCCAGAACAGTCCTGCTTATATCTCATTGGCCAGGACCGTGTCCCATGGCCAGTTCCAATTGCCTGGGAATCTGGGAAAGCAGGTATTTTCCAGGCTCTAATGTAGACATGAATAAGGAAGCTGGGAATAGCTGTTGGATTAGCCACCAAGAGTGTGTGTGTCACAAACAACTGGCTCATCTGTTTTCAGCCTTCCTTGTTTTCTTTAACCCTTCCTGATGCCTTTGGGGTGAATCCGCACCCTGATGTTGTTGCTCATTGTTTCATTTTGGCTATAACCATTCTGCTCTTCAATCCATGTATGGATTCCAGCTATTAAAGTTTTCATAACCAGTATTTCCATCTGATTCTTCCTGTTTGTTCCTGCCTTAGGTTAACAATATCCTCTCTTATCTTTTGAGGATATTTATTAAGCTTATTTTAAACTCAATTAGGTCTAGTAAGTCGGCCTCATCTATTATTAGTTTCTCAGTTTGTTTTTCTTTTATTGCAAATGCGTTCCCCTTTGAGTTCCTATTACTTTGGGTATGTCAGTGAACTTGGCAGGGGAAGGCTAACGTCCAGACTGTAGGATATGAAGAAGAAGGGGAGAAGTAATATTTCAGGTCCACTGGTCTAGCCCTAGCCAGGATTGAGTACTTGATAGGGCTGCTGGCTTCCTGCCTCATGCACAGTAATGAGGCAGGTAACGAATCACTCAGGGCCCTGGAGAGTGGGGGCACAGAGGGAAGGGCAGTGGAGAGCACAACTGAAAACTCTCCCTTGGCTGCACCCTCATCTCAAAGCACCTGACCCTCTTCCACTCTGGCTGCCAGTCACAATCTCTCCACAACTGGCCCCAACCACCCTCTGTCTCCTCATGGATGATTTCTCAGTTGTTGTTGCTATTGTTTTGAATGTTTTTTTTTATTTATTTATTTTTGAGGGGGGAGCAGAGGGGGGTGGACAGAGGATCCAAAGTGGGCTCTGTGCTGACAGCAGAGAGCCCAATGCAGGGCTGGAACTCACGATTGTGAGATCATGAACCCAGCCAAAGTTGGACACTTAACCAAGTGAGCCACCCAGGCACCCTGAATTTCTCAGTTTTTACCTTAGTTTCTCAAATACTCAACCCCTTTTCACTTCTGTATCTTCTTCTTCTTCTTTGTTGCTGTTAAATAGAAATTTTTGAGCAAACACAAGTTAAGTGCAAGGACAACATTTCCCTCACCCAGCACCCATGATCATCAATTCATGGCCACTATTATTTTCTACAACTCCACCCCTCACTGCTGGCCTGCTGGATTATTGGATTATTTCAAAACAAATCTCAGACTTTCACTTCTGAGGCATCTTCAAGTTTTGGCAGAAGGAGCTACCACTATCAGTCTAGATTATTTCAGCATCTTATCTGCCCCACTTAATAATTTCCCCCACCTTTATTATGACAAATTACATACAGACAATAAAGTTGAAGGACTAGTACAGCAACCACTTGTATACCCACCAACCTGATTCAACATCTTTTAACATTGTGGTATCTCATCTTTAGCTTGTTTGTATGTTACTGTAGGGGAAGAAATATATTTTTTTCCCTCTACCCTTCTGGGTTCTCAATTGGGGCTCTGTAACAAAAGATTAACAAGAGAAAAGCAGACAGAAGTTCATTAACATGTGTGTCTCCTGAATACCTGGGAGATTGTAGGGATGAATAACTCAAAGAGGTGGCCTGAATTTGGGCTTATATAGTATCTTCAGCAAAGAATGATACATTTGTAGAGAAATAATAGGACAAAGGAAAATGGCTTTAGGCTCCAAGGACAGGAAACTGTGGGAAGATAAATATATGGGAGCAGATTAATGGGGTAAGGTTTGTTTGCAGATTCCTCTGATGCCATCACTGGGTAGATAAGAGTCTAGAGTCCTCTCCAGTAAAGGAAAATTTATATTCTGCCTGTAGGCAGAAAGGGGGAGGGTAGAGAACTTTTCCTGTATATGCTGCTTCATAATTGGCTTCAACTCAAAAGAATTCTTATGTCAAACAGGCATATTTTAAGGTGACATATCCTGGTTTTCTTCATTATTTTTTCTGAACCTTGTGAAAGTTGCAAACATCATGACTCTTTAGCTCTAAGTATTTCAGCATGCATCTCCCACAAATAAGAATATTCTCGCACATAATCATGGTATCATTATTATGCGTAAGTAAATTAGAAATAATTCCCTAAAATCTTTCTTACCTATTCCATATTCAAATTTCCCCAGTTACTCCCAATTTTTTTTTAAGTGTGTTTATTTATTTTGAGAGAGACAGAGACAGCACAAGTGGGAGAGGGGCAGAGAGAGAGAGACAGAGACAGAGAATCCCAAGCAGGCTCCACCTTGTCAGTACGGACCCCAACATGGGGCTTGAACTCATGAAACCATGAGATCACGACCTGAGCCAAAACCAAGAATCGGACACATAACCTATTGAGCTAACCAGGTGCTCCCTCCCAATTTTTTTTTAACCATGATGCAGTCAAGATTCATGCTTTACGTTTGGCTGTTGTTTGGATTATCTTTTAATCTAGAACAGTCTTTGTACTTTTTTTCTCCGTAGGAACTTTTTAAAGAGACCCCCAGGTCAAATACCTTGTAAAATATCCTGCATTCTAAATGTGCCTCATTATTCCTCCTGGTATTGTTCAATTTGTTCCCTCATCCCCTGCATTTCCTGGAAGCAGGAAGTTAAGTCTAGGGGCTAGACTGGATTTAGGTTACACATTTTTGGCATTATTGTCTCCTGGATAATGTTATATACTTCATATTATATCCAATGAGAAGACACATAATGTCAGGTCACCCCATGACTAGTGATGCTAAGTTTGATCACTTGGGTGCAGTAGTGACTGTCACATCTTCCACTCAAAGGTATGCTTTGCCTTTGCAAACTGTTAATTCAAATTATCTGTGGAGCAATACTCTGGCATCCTGCAAATATCCCACATACTCAGTAACCTTTCACCTATGGTCCACTAAATCATTTATCTCATTGGGAGTTGCAACATAGTTCCAGAGTTGTTGTTTTTTTAATTCAGTGGCCATATTTTAAAAAGTTTTCTGTTCTTTCTGTTTCTTTTTATATATTGCTCTATGCTTTCACAATGATTTATTTTTTTAAAGATTTTTTTTTTAAGTAATCTCCACACCAGACATGGGGCTGGAACTCATGACCCCGAGACCAAGAGTTGTGTGCTCTACCAACTGAGCCAGCCGGCACCCCCACAATGATTTGTTAATTTTCTTTCTTTTTGATATTAAGCATACCAATTGTATAGACTCTGACTGTTTTATTACTAGTTCAAGGAGGGGAGGGCTTTTTTTTTTTTTTTTTCTATCTTGGTAATGTGTCTGTGGTAATATGCTAGATTCCCTGACATATGTGTCCCTAATCTTTGTGTTTTCTAAGGTCCTAGAAGTTTCATTATTCTCAGAACATGGGTCTCTCCAGGGTCAGCTGCCCTTGCTGCTCTGACATCTCTCTTCCTTTTTGGCACAAAAGAAATTTTTGACTTTGGGGACTTTGAGTTTCCTGTGGGTTTTACTATTTTTGGACCACTCCGTGTTAATTTCTTGACTTTCCTTTGTACAACAGGAGGGGAGGAGTTTAATACCCATGTGAGGCCAGGAAAAATTCACTGGATCTGCCCAAGGTTGAGGAACTGGAAATAAACCCTCCCGAAAAAACCCATGTGCCCCAAGGGTTCCACATAGGCCTTGAGAACAGCCAGGAAGTTTGCAACTACCTGGACCCACATGTAGAAAAATAAAAAAGGTAGGGATGGGTCCAAATTTACATCAGCTTCCTAACACAGGACGTACAGAAAATAACATAATGACCACTCATGTATATGCATGACTCATGTAAAAAAACAAAATTTTTATTTTGTTGCTGTACCCTCTCCAATTGCATTACCTGCTCTGCCAGAGGCAAATGCTCTCCTAAATCTTAGTATTTATCACTGAATATATCTTTTTTTTTTTTTTACATACGCATGTATCCCTAAGCAATATCCCACTTCTACTCTCTCTAGTCTGACTCTCACCCTCACTACTTCACCAAGACTGTTCAAAGTCACCAATGACTTAAGTGCTAGCAAATTCAAAGGATACTGAAAAGATATTTCTACGTCCTCTTCTTACCTACCCTTTCCACAGCTCTCCTGATACTTCCTCCTTCTTCAGTCCTTCCTAGGCTTCTACTCCCTGGTTTTCCTCACCCCTCAAACCACCCTAATCTCATCTTTGCTGCTGCTCCTCCTCTGCCCTACCTCAAAATGTTGGTGTGTCCCATGGTTTAATTATGTTCTTTTAGATCTCATTCAGTTCCAGGACAGCAAATACATATACAGAAATACATCCACATAAAATGGCTACCCAATCTCTATCTCTGGCCTTGATCTCTCCCTGAGCTCTTAGCTTGCATATTCACTGCTCACTTGACACCTACTCTCTACAGTCTTGCAGACATCTCGACTCAACATGACCAAAATGAAACCCTTGACTTACTCCCCATAAACACACCTGTTTCTTTCACAACCTGACTCTCCTATTTCAGGAAATAGTTCATCATCTACCTACCCAATTGCTCTAGCCAGAAACCAGAAGTCAGGCATGATTACCCCTTTTCCTTCACCCCTATCTCCAACTCTTCGGCAAAACCCATTCATTCCATCTCCCAAACTTTAAGTCATTCTCTTAGTTACATTTCCATGATCACTACCCCAGGCTAGGGCAGCATAATCCTTGCCCACTAAATAGTCTCACTTCATCTTCCCCCATCAAATCAGTTCTCCATACATCAGCAGGTCTGATAATATCAATCAAATCAAATGTAAGTCAGATCTTGTCACTCCTCTGCTTAAAATTATTCAATGAATTCTCATCTGAATAAAAGCCAAAATTATTACTATTGGCTAGAATATGCTACATGTTCTCACCCCACTGCCCCTCTTCTCTTGCTTTCCAGCCACACTAGCTTCTTTCAGTTCAAGATCAAATTCTTTACTGCCGCAGGGCCTTTGCACACACCATCCTTAGATCTTAGCCTGGGAGGCTCCCCACCTTCCTGCCCTCCATTTTGCCAGTTTGTTCCTTTTTGTTCTCTAGACGCAGGTTAAATATCACTTCAAAGATTTCTTCCCTGGGCACTTTATCTAAAGTTATCTAAAGTTCCTCCATTATTTTCTATCTCAGCTCTTAGTTTCCCTGAGAGCACCTACCACTGCTAATTTGTTACTTCTTTGTATCCCCTGTTCATATTAGAAATGTTAGGTCAAAGACGGCAAGAATTATGCCTTGTTCACTATTACTGTCTTTAGCACCCAGGTACCATGCCTACCACGTGGTAGACAATAAATATCCAGGTAATCTGTGTCTCCCAGGCACTTGAAACATAGTTCCTCGTTTAAACTTCGTTCGCAGTAACTCCGTGAGGGAAAAAGCATGCTCCTCACTGTGCAAAGGAAACCGAGTCCAGTTTTTAACCTGCTCAAGATCACTGAGCTAGTGACTGAAGAAGTCGGGATTGGAACCCATGTCTGTAGGGGCCCAACAGCACTCGGTCTCAAACACCATACTGGAGTTTCTCAGTTTTGGGGAGGCCGGTCGCGCAGCAGGCTCTCAGTAAGACGCCCGGAACAAGCTACCGGCAGCCGGGCGGGCCGGGCGGGCGGGCCAAGCTCCCAGAAGCCCCAGCGCGCAGGGGTGTGACCAGACGGATGGGCGGTCTTAGGCGCCGGAAAACCGACCGTAGACTACATATCCCAAAAGGCTGCGGAGGGCGCCGCGGACTGGCGGTAGCGAGGCCGGCGACAGCGTGATGACGTTCTCAGGGACGCTGGCGCGCGGGATTTAAACTGCGGCGGTTTGCGCGGCGTTAAGACTTCGTAGGGTTAGCGGAGCTGTGGTTGTTTGTATTTCGCGTTTCTTTTCCCCGCGACTGCCTATGGACTCGTCGCTTCAGGCTCGCCTGTTTCCCGGTCTCACCATCAAGATCCAACGCAGTAATGGTGAGGGGCTGGGTCGCGAGGCCAAGGGGACCTGTGGGCTGTGAGATGGCTGAAATTACTGCCCCTCCCCAAACGGCAGGGCCGAGATGCTGTTAGGGATTCCCCCGCTTCCACCCGGTCTGGGTCTCTGCACTAGCGTTGCGTCTCTTCTACCCAGGTGCAGGGGCCTCTGCGCTGGCTGTGGGTCCCCTTCCCATCCTCGTCAGTGGGCGGGGCTCCTCCCTGTCAGAGGACCTCCCAGGAAAATTAGGGTTGCTAGATTCACTTCACTTCCAGACTTCGCTGAAATTGCTATGCCCTTGGAGGGACCTCGGCTTCCTGGTTCCTTTACTCTCCTCTAAATATTCCGCACTTGCAGTATGTCAGGCACTGGGATTCAGGGTTAATCAGTAGAAAAAATCTCTGCTTTTCAGGAGCTTGAAGTTCTGCCCTCTTTTTTTTGGTTAAGCAGCTACCAAATCTCTGGCAGGTGTAATACCCTGTCATTAGGAGAATGGTCAGACATAACCGTCTCGTAGGGCAACCCGAGGGCGCCAGAGCGTCAGTGGGAGTTGAGGAACAGTACCTAAGAACTAGAGTGACTCCCCTGACCAGACATACCTTCACTCACTGTAGGCCCTCTTTTGAGTGGGAATGAATCCTTATTCCCTGCAGCTCAGTTTTAAGACCTGTTCCCTGCCTACCTCACCGTGGGATGTTCTAAAGGTGAGGAGTTGAATGTTAAAAGCCAGGGGTTGTATTTGTTTCCTAGTGTTAAAAAGAAAGAAAAAGGCAGCTGTTCCTTCCTTCAGGCCAACTCCACGTTGAGAATCTCTGTGGGATCCTAAAAGTGTAAAAGATGGGTAAATTCTGGACTTTTTATACTGTAGGCATAATTCACAGTGCTAATGTAAGGACTGTGAACTTGGAGAAATCCTGTGTTTCAGTGGAATGGACAGAAGGAGGTGCCACAAAGGGCAAAGAGGTAAGTTCTGTGAAAATGCCTCTGCCACATTTAACACCTTACTCCCTAGAAGATCTGTGTGAAGGGGCATCTGGCTGGCTCAGTTGGTAGTGCATGTGACTCGGGGTCCTGATTTCGAGCTTCACATTGGACAGAGAGATTACTTTAAAGACAAACAAAAAGCTTTCTGTGGAAATGGAACTTGTGAGAACCTTATTTCTGATCCTGCCTTGTCCTCCCTAATCTTGAACATGGTCCTCTTTGGACCTATTAGGATTTTATTTAGTTGGGCCTGATCTAAATTGAAGCAATCAACAGTTTCTGGTGTGTTTGAAGAAGACAAACTGCACAGAATCCTAAAACCTTGCTTACCTACGCTAGCTTCTGAGTGCAAACTACCTACAATATCGGTTTGGGGAGCAAAACTGATAACCCAGTTGAGACAAAAGTATGTTTCTGAAACCCCAAGTAACAGAAGGCAACTTGTGATAAATGGCACAGATGAATAGTGCTTGAGCAGCTCAGAGGTAGTAACTCACTGAGGATGAGCTTGACTGGTGGGGATGTGGTGGGAAGGTGTAGCAGAAACAATAGTGAGATAGACGGCCTTCATCGAGACTAGTGAAGAAGCTTGCTCCAGGCAGTGGGAAGGCTCAGGATGCTGGACAGTTGAAAGGGGGGACCAGAGGGTTATCATCTCTGGCACTGAGATGTTTAAGGTTTTATTCTGTAGGTACTTGGGAGCCTTGGGAAGATTTTGAGAAGAGGAGAGATGTGACTAAGGCATTTATGTTTTAGAGGCATTGTGGTGTGGTAAAAATTTCACTGGGCTAGGAGTATGGAAACCTGGATTCTAGTCTGGCTCTGCCACTATTTTGTGTTCTCAGACATGCTTCCACCTCTCTTAGAAAATCAGTTTCCTTACCAAAAAAATGAGGATGATAATAATATCTACTTAATAAGGTTATTGTGAGGATTTGTTCAACAGATACTTTTGTACTGGTTCCAAAATGCCAGACGGAATACTGAAGTGAATAAGACAGACTTGGACCCTCTTCATGGAACTTAATGAGATAACACATGTAAAGGACTTGTCTAGCATAGTGCCTTGTGGTAGGTAAGCAGATACTTAGTGGTATATTTTAGAAATAAAAGGATTGAATACTTTACAATATCTGCTCTTAAATCAAGAGGTTCCTAAAATTCTTTTCAACCAGCTATTAGAAGTTCCTTGTGATTTTTGTTTGCTTATTTTTGTTGTTTGTTTAGAAATATACCTCTTGTTGGGTCTCACACCAGCTCAGATACTGCCTTTGGAATAAGGTCTAAACTTCTTAGTGAGGCATTCAAAGCTTTTTCAGGATAAAAACTTTTTTCTTTGTACCACACACTCTTCCAAAGTATGCTGTGTCAGGGTCAAATGCATCAGGTCCCCACTTTGTGTCCATGCCTAGTGCCTTGCTGCCTTCACACTGTCACTCTTACTCCTTCCTCCTGGGATGCTCACCCTGAATCATCAGTGTGAGAGTTAATGTCAGAACTAGGGTTAAAACATTGATCTCCTATATTGTCTGTTTTCTATGGTTTAAGTGTTGGAAATGGGAGGAATGGAATGTGTAGTAAGGGTCTATAGCTGTCCAAGAATTGGGGACAAAAGTGTGGTTATTAAAGTACCCGTGAGCTTTTGCTTTTCAACAGTACTCTGTCCCTGTTTATCCTGTGCTGCTTTGGTTTCTTGCCTTCTGTGCATATGACTTTTCCATTAGAATATGAGCTAATTAGGGGCACCTGGGTGACTCAGTCGTTTAAGCATCCAACTTCAGCTCAGGTCATGATCTCACTGTTTATGAGTTCAACCCCCATGTCTGGCTCCGCACTGATGGTGCAGAGCCTGCTTGGGATTCTCTCTCTCTGCCCTTTATGTGAGCATGCGCGCGTGCTCTCTCTCTCTCTCTCTCTCTCTCTCTCTCTCTCTCTCTCTCTCTTAAATAAATAAACTTAAAAAAGAAAAAAGAATAGGAGCTAACTGAAGGCCAGGGCAATATATGTCTTAATTCATCTTTGAATATCTTCCCCCTATTGCCTTAATTGTGCCTAATAAATGTTTGAATAAGCTAATTAATAAATATAGGTTGCATTGTAGGAGTTAAAGCTTTCACCCTGGAGTACATGCTTCAGCTCTGAAACATTTCAAGATTGGTTGGTACTGGGGCACCTGGGTGGCTCAGCCGGTTAGCATCCGACTTCAGCTCAGGTCTTGATCTCACAGTCTGTGAGTTCAAGCCCCGCGTCGGGCTCTGTGCTGACAGCTCAGAGCCTGGAGCCTGCTTCAGATTCTGTGTCTCCCTCTCTCTCTGCCCCTCCCCTGCTCATGCTCTGTCTCTCTCTGTCTCAAAAGTAAATAAAAACATTTAAAAAAAAAAACTTAAAAAAAAAAAAAGATTGGTTGGTACTATTTTGGTGTGTTTGAACTGCTGTGAAGTTTGAGTTGTTCCTGGAGGGTGGCAGGGCTCTGATGATGTAAACCTAGAATTGTGACCTCAACTGCAGGCATATGCAGGAAGTTGTTATTGGGGAAGAAGTTTCTGGACCCAGTAGAAAATGTAGGTAGACTTAGGGTTAGGTAGCAGCTCTTGGGAACTTGTCCCCGCCCATAAGATCCTGAAGGGCCCTCCAGTTTGACTATTGCCGGGACAGTTAGAACTTGTTTCCTCCTCCGTGTCATCTAGCAAGAGGTGCTCAGGGGACTGTGCCCAGCAGGACCTCACTGCCCAGCAGAACAGTAGGGAAACCAAGTGGCCTACATCTACTGTGGACTACTGGTTACCTGTCTGTCTGCCCTCCTCTTTACCTCATTCTCATCACCAACATCTACCATTGGCTTGGCAATCAGAAACCAGTATTCATCTAGATGGTAAACCGTGACTAAGGGCTATTTGTTTATAGTTGTTGGTACTTGGTGGAACTTAAAAGTTGATAATGTCTGAATCTAGGAGTACTAGCATTGGTTGTAGAGATGCAATTGGGTTGAAGAAGCTATGTTGTTCCACTGAAATTTTTTACTTGCTCTTTGCAGATTGATTTTGATGATGTGGCCGCAATAAACCCAGAGCTTTTACAACTTCTTCCCTTACACCCAAAAGACAATCTGCCCCTGCAGGAAAATGTAACAGTCCAGGTAGGTGCTTGTCATCTGGCTGAACCAGTGCCCCAGAAGATTTGCTTGGCTTGTTGGCTTTTGCTGATTTTCTGGAACTGCCTAGGACTTCAGCAGAACCCATGGATCTAAGATAAGTCCTTGAAAATGATAGGAACCACATATTGTGATGTTTTTGTTTTTATTTTACAGAAACAAAAACGCAGATCAGTCAACTCCAAAATTCCTGCTCCTAAGGAAGGTAAATAGATTTTTACTGGCTTATCGTCATGGGGTTTGAGCCCAGGATAATATTCCTGGGGCACAGGAAGCTGTGAAATAGACTCATTGCTCCACTTTAGCAGGTGGCTCTATGTGGGCTGAGTCCTGCCCTGTCTTCTAAGCATCTTAGTGAAGAAGAATCAAACCTACAGGGAGGTTTTGGTCAAAAGGTACAAAGTTTCAGTTATGAGAAATAAGTAAGTCCTGGAGATCTAATGTACATCTGGCCTGTGATTAACAACACTGTATTATATACTTAAAATTTTACTATGAGGGTGGATCTTATAATAAACACCCTAACCACAAAACAAAAATAAACAAAATACAAAGCAAAGAGAGTGGGAGCAAACCTTAGGAAGAGATGGGTAAGTTTATAGCATTGATTATAATGATAGTTTCATGGGTGTTTACTTATCTCCAAAACAGTTTTGGTATTTCAATCATACTTCAAGAAGTGCTTTTTTTTTTATTTTTAAGTGTATTTATTTTGAGAGAGAGACAGTGTGAGCAGGGGAGGGGCAGAGAGAGGGAGGGAGGGGGGAGAGAGAGAGAGAGAGAAAGAAAGAAAGAAAGAGCAAGAGAATGAGCGGGGGAGGGGCAGAGAGAGGAGGAGACAGAGAATCCGAAGCAGGTGCTGTGCTGACAGCAGAGCTCGATGTGAGGGGCTCAAACTCAAACTGAGATCATGACCTGAACTGAAGTCGGACACTTAACTGACTGAGCCACTCACGCGCCCCTGTACCATGTGTTCTATTTCCAAATTTCTGACTTACTTTATAGGTGATGAATTGTTTCTTTCTTATGGAGGGAAACTATATAAATGGGTAGAAATTAATAAGAATTCAAATATAACTCAGTTGTTTCTCTCAGTTAAGCATTCTTATAAGATTCCAGAAAATCAATGTAGCTGACCCATGGGTTTCTGATGATGTGCCCCAGGTCTGGCTCTGTAAAGCATCCTGAAGCAGTGGAAAAATCCAAAATCCAAATCCCAGACTTTGGAATATAACAGTTTTGGGTTAACATCCTGGCTCCAACACTTATTACAATGTGCAAGTTCCTTAATTTCTCTGAGCCTTATTGTCCCCTTCCATCAGATGGGAAGACTGATATTTACCTTACAATGTTGTTTTGAAGTATGGGAAGATTGTACAATGATAGGTGTTGCTGCTGTTAAGGTTCATAATGCTTTTTTTCCAGGGATTAGGTCTGTCTCTTCAGAAAGGATTTCGGATTGGCTATAGGTCCCTCCATTTACTCAGGACAGTTGCTTTTGTGGGAGATATCCTTCCCCTTGGGAGCTCTCAGAGTGGCAGAATGTGAATAGATTAGTTTTGGGGTCACTAGTACTTGGCCTTTCTAATTTTTCCTTTCCTTGGGTGGAAGGAGTGGGAAGTTGGGCTCTTTTTCCTGGTGATCTGGACCCATCCCACCCTATACAGAATCTTGGAGGGTTGCCCCCTAGTGGCCCCCATTGGCCCTCCTGATCATGCCCCACTGATTGGCTGCTGCTGCCCTTGGTGTTTCAGGTCTCCGAGGCCGCTCCACCCGAATGTCCACTGTCTCCGAGGTTCGAATTACCACTCAGGAGAATGATATGGAGGTGGAGCTACCAGTGTCTACAAATTCCCGCAAGCAGTTTTCAGTTCCCAGTGAGTAATGAATTTGTTTTTCCTGTTTGAGGCTCTGCAGCAGCTGCTCATATATTGCCCTGTCCCTGTTCTGAAATCCTGAGATTTCTACACTCCCCTGTCTTCAGTTCTATTCTGCTCCCTTATTTGGAAATCGTTTAATTTTACTCTTTAATTTTATTGAAACATTACACACACACACACACACACACACACACACAAAGAAAAGTGACCATATCATTTAGTTCACAAACCGAACGTACTCACATAACTCAATCAAAGCATTATGAGCAACCCCAAAATCCCCCTCAAGCTCCCTTCCAGTTCATAAGCCCCTATATTAAGTACCTATAATCTTGACTTCTGATACCATAAATTAGATTTTTCCCTTTTTGGACTTTATATAAATAGAATTTGAAAAATATTTTTAATTGTTAACTTTTATTAGATAAAGCAGGTACAGATTGTGTAAGATATACAGTCATTACATCTCACGTGTATCAAATTCAGCTCTAATAAAATGAATGTAAACAAGAGGGTCACAACCAGGTATGGGAAGTAGCAAGTTGTCATGGGCTTTCTGGGGTTGAATCAATATGTTGTTGCTCAGGTTTCTGTTACTCCTGGCTTTTCAGTCTTTGTCCCTCTTAACCCAGGTTCCAAGACTTGGAGAAGTCTGGCTTTTTCTTCCAAATACGCCCTGGCCTGAGAACCCAAGCTTGGATGAAGCCTAAAGTCTTTAGGCCTTTAGAGGCTTTCCCTTTGTGGTGAAGTCCATGCTGAGCTACTCACATACCTTCAAAGATATATATTCTTTTTTATTTAAAGATTTTATTTTTAAAGTTTGGTCTCTACACCAAACTTACAACCCTGAGATGAAGAGTCGCATGCTCTACCGACTGAGCCAGCCAGACACCCTGCCCTCTAAGACTTTTGATCCCGGGAGTCAGCCCCTGTAGAGACTGGTTGGGTTCAGGGTTTGGGCTGAAGTGACAGGAAAAGCCCAAGCTCTGCTCACACGGTGGGAGCCCAAGGTTTTGCTGAGCTGGCAGTCAGTTGCACTCCTCCTGACCCACGACCTGCTAGGGCTCAGAGGAGCACAGCTCTGGTATGCCTGCCTGCTTCTCCAATGACTCTTGTTCCCCCACAGCTGGACCCCCTAGGCCCTCCTGCCCTGCAGTGGCTGAAATACCATTGACGATGGTCAGTGAGGAGGTGGAAGAGCAAGTCCATTCCATCCGAGGCAGCTCTTCTGCAAACCCTGTGAACTCAGGTAGACGCACTGAGCTGTCTGCTGCCCTGCTCCTAGTGCAGGACAAGTTGTTATATCCTCTCCCAAACCTGGCCTGCTTTGGCACCTGACTTCAAACCATGTTTATCATGTGGGGGCATATTTCCTGTGGCCATCGCATCAGTCTTTCACAAGAGGTGACCTTGTTCCCACCAGCTGGCAGGAGCCCTCTAATGTAGTTGAGGTGTTGCCATAGCTCAAGTCTTGGCCAACACCTGAAAAACAGCCCAGAATGCCCATCAAAATCAATCAGGGATGGTATCACCCCTTGTGGTTGTTGAGAAAATGCCACAGAGACATGGAGAGAGCTTGGGTTAGGCCTAGAGTGCTTGTGCAGGTCTTTACTTTGCAGGCTTAGCCTACAACGGATAGAGTCATATCCATTGCTTCCTCTCCTTGCATATGGTGGTTTAAGAGCAAGGGTCTAAGGAAGGCCTAGGCCTGGGAATGGCCCATGACTCAATAGAACAGCTTGAAAAGAGTAGGCTGGCTGGCCTAGACAGGTAAAAGTGGGCTTCCTTCTTCCCCAGTTCGGAGGAAATCATGTATTGTGAAGGAAATGGAAAAAATGAAGAACAAGCGAGAAGAGAAGAGGGCCCAGAACTCTGAAACAAGAATAAAGCGAGCTCAGGTACCTTTCTTAGGTCAAGGGTTTTCGGACAGGCATTCTTAATTGCAACCTCACCAGCAGCAGAGATACAGCTGGGCCCCAGCGTTTCTGAGGCTCCAGTTCTGATATCCAGGAAATTTAACTGGTTTTTCATCTGGATTCAGAGAAAAAATAAATCAGATATTTTTCTGAAGCCCTTTGGGTGGGGAATATTTCATGCTGATCATCCAGTAGGCACACCCATCACAGTGCAGTGGCCAACAGAGCTGCTGGGCAGAGTTGCCTGCTTTCCCCCCGACTCCCACCTCCACCTCCTAATTGTGTATATGGGGCAGGGGTTTGGGGTTGCAATAAAGTCCCAGTTTGGAGCACTTCCCCTCAGTTGGGTTAATTGCTCCAGGGAATCTCAACCTGCTGGTCTCCTAAGAAGGGGACAGTGGCCCTCGCCCTAGTTCCTAGAGTGGTTGAATGCATGCCTAAAACCTACCACCTCCCACCGCCAATCTCTGTTCCCAGGGCCTTTGCTTCTGAGTTCTCAGCCTAGAGCCAGGGTGGGAGGAAGGTAACATGTGGGAGGGCTTTGTCAACTGAAGGGCTGTGTGTATATAAAGAGCTGTTGCTGATGCTTCAGCACTAAGCTCTGAGAGCATTTACATGTCAGCAGTCAGTCCTTTTTTTTGCCCTTGTCCCAAACAGGAGTATGACAGCAGCTTTCCAAACTGGGAATTTGCCCGGATGATTAAAGAATTTCGGGCTACTTTGGAATGTCATCCACTTACTATGACAGATCCTGTAAGTAAACCTAAAAGGCTTCTATCTCTCCTTCCTGAGTGTGTGTACAATTGAGAGACAAATCTCCTCTTTAAGGATGTGAAAGCTTGCAAG
The DNA here is from genome assembly GCF_018350155.1 of Leopardus geoffroyi. Lineage (NCBI taxonomy): Eukaryota > Metazoa > Chordata > Mammalia > Carnivora > Felidae > Leopardus > Leopardus geoffroyi. The sequence continues at coordinate 35,291,852 of NC_059328.1, forward strand.
AATCTCCACTTACCCTTGAGGATATTTTTAATACCTTTAATGGGCTGGAGCTAGCAAGGCTGGATGGGAGAGTCAGCTGCATAAAGTGTCACCCTCTTCACTTCCATAGGTGGCTAGATCCTTACTAATAATCGTGTAAGTAGCACTGAAACCTGTAGGCAGCAGGGTGAGAAAACTGGGAAGGAAATTCAAAGCTGCCTGACTGTTTTTGAGAGTAACTAATGGTGGAGCTGGGGTCCCAGTGTTAGGTCTTGGCCCTTGAGTGAGCCAGACATGGGATTGGAAGAGGAGGAGTTCTTTCAGTATTGCTCTGACCTTTTGGTGGTTGGTTGTCTTCTTTCATCCTTTTGAAGATCGAAGAGCACAGGATATGTGTCTGTGTGAGGAAACGCCCACTAAATAAACAAGGTAAGCCCTGATCAGTCAGAAGGAGGCTTTTGACTGACTGACCTTCTCCATGTCCAGGAATCATCCCCTGAAATACTCTTCTTCTGCAGAATTGGCCAAGAAAGAAGTTGATGTGATTTCTGTTCCCAGCAAAGGCCTCCTCTTGGTCCATGAGCCCAAGTTAAAAGTGGACTTAACAAAGTATCTGGAGAACCAAGCCTTCTGCTTTGACTTTGCATTTGATGAAACAGCTTCAAATGAAGTTGTCTACAGGTTAGTTTCTTGGCCTCTTTTATTTCCCTTTCCCAGCCTTCCTCTTGTCAATGTGGGATATTGTACTATTCACCGCCACACTGATCTCTGAGGCCTTTCTTGGCCTCCTCATATTTTCTTTGGATCAGCCATTACAGAGCTGGTTCTGTGGTGCCAGGAGACACCAGGAAGGCCCAGTTTGGGCTTGTCACATCCCATTTTGCATCTTTATCAGTGCATCCTCAAATGGATTACAAGTGAGGTATTACCCATTGTACTCTCTGAGGCTGGGTTGGGCAGGTCGAAGGGATTCTTCCAGTGTCTTATGCAGCCACTCCATTACCCACTGAGCTTAGCAGACTCAGCAAAGACTAGGACCGCTCTATCTAATACAGCACCACCAGCCTCATGTGGCTATTCAAATGAAAGTTAAATAAAATTAAGAACTCAATTCTTTTTTTTTTTTTTTTCTTTTTTTTTTTGGCTTGAACTCACAACTCTGAGATCAAGAATTGCTTTCTCTACCAACTGAGCCAGCCAGGCGTCTCAGAATTCATTTAAAAAAATTTTTTTTAATGTTTATTTATTTTTGAGAGAGAGCACGTGCACAAGCAGGAGAGGTGCAGAGACAGAGGAAGACACAGAATCTGAAGCAGGCTCCAGGCTCTGAGCTGTCAGCACAGAGCCCGACACAGGGCTTGAACTCACAGTGAGATCATGACCTGAGCTGAAATCAGATGCTTAGCTGGCTGAGCTGCCCAGGTGTCCCAGAATTCAATTCATTAGTCACACTAGCCACATTTTAAGAGCTTGACAGCCACCTGTGGTAGTGGCTGCTATTAGCACAGTAAAGAACATGTCCACCACCACAGAAAGTTCTATAAACAACACTGCTCAGACCAGAGGTTGACAAACAATAGCCCATGGGCCAAATTTTGTTTGCAATTCCTTTATTTATTTATCTATCTATCTATTTATTTATTTTTGAGAGACAGCATGAGACAGAGCACAAGTTAGGGAGGGGCAGAGAGATAAGGAGACACAGAATCTGAAGCAGGCTCCAGGCTCCAAGCAAGTGTTCAGCACAGAGCCTGATGTTGGGCTCGAACCCACGAACCATGAGATCATGACTTGAGCCAAAGTCAGTCACTTAACTGACTAACTGAGCCACCCAGGTGCCCCTGCAATTCCTTTTTATATGGTTCTCAAAATAAGAATGAATGTGTTTTTAAAGGATCCTTTTTAAAAACATGTGACAGTAAGGAGCACCTGAGTACCTCAGTCAGTTAAGCATGTGACCTCAGCTCAGGTCACGATCTCACAGTTTCTGGGTTCAAGCCCCATGTTGGGCTCTCTGCTGTCAGCGTGGAGCCTGCTTTGGATCCTTTGTCCCCCCTCTTTCTCTGCCCCTCCCTGACTTGGGTGCGTGCTTGCTGTCTCTCTCTCTCTCTCTCTCTCAAAAAAAATTTTTTAATTTATTTTTAAAATTTACATCCAATTTAGTTAGCATATAAATAAACATTTTTTTTTTTTTTAATGTGGTAGTGGGGTGCCTGACTGGCTCAGTCAGTGGAAGGTGCAACTCTTGATCTCAGTGTTGTGAGTTCTAGCCCCATTTGGGTGCAGAGATTACTTAAAAATAAAATCTTTAAAAAAAAAAAAAGGTGACAGAGACCTATGTGGCCTAAAATGTTTTAGACTCCTACTTTAGAGGGTTTCCTCTGATCTTTGTAGTGTTTCTTATGCTGGCAGTCAGCTACTAAGCTCAGGGTTTCATCTTGGGTCTCCAGAGTCAGACAAAGGGCTGATGGCTCAGTTAGAGTGTAGGCCACCAGCTTATTCTTGGCAGGTCAGTCCAGCCCTCCCCAGTTGGCTGAGAGAATTTCAGATTTTTAAGTGGGGCTGGGGTCCAGTGGGACCACTTTGCAGAAGAGGAGTGCTATTGTTTGGAAGGAGGAATTGAAGACTGCAGTAGTTCTGCAGTGGAAGGGCAGTAGGACCACATTCTAGGGAGCACATTTTGGGGAGAGATGTATACTCTTTCCTTTCTCCCAGGTTCACAGCAAGGCCACTGGTCCAGACAATCTTTGAAGGGGGAAAGGCAACCTGTTTTGCATATGGCCAGACAGGAAGTGGCAAGACACATGTGAGTATTCAGCCCGGGCAGGGAGCAAACCAGCCCATGGTGTCACACTGGGTCCCTGTAAAGGAAGCAGGTAAGTTGCTTGCAGAAAGTCCCCTTGGTACAGATACCCTATCACCAGACACTGTTGTTGTGCCAGATGCCTTAGCAGGTACAGCTTCTCAGCTTTGATGTGGTGGCCCACTATGGTAATGGAGCCACTAGTGCTCTGGCCTAGGCCCAGGGTCCTTTACCACAGTCTTCTGCCCCTTCCGTTTGCAGACTATGGGCGGAGACCTCTCTGGGAAAGCCCAGAATGCATCCAAAGGGATCTATGCCATGGCCTGTAAGTAGTGTGTTCTGCCCCACTTGGGTTGGGCACAGAAAGGCAGGTTGCTTACTTAATCCAGGCTCTCTCTCATAGCCCGAGATGTCTTCCTCCTGAAGAATCAGCCTCGCTACCGGAACCTGGGCCTGGAAGTCTATGTGACCTTCTTTGAGATCTATAATGGGAAGGTAGCTAGCTGGCAGGGAGCCCGTCTCTACTGTTGGGGCCACTGAACTTTCTAAAACCTTGAGGTTGGCTAGAAATTGTAGAAACCAAGCAGCCTGTGGGCTGTCAAGCCTTTAATGGGCTGCTCTGTCCTATCATTGTGGGAGGTTTCATCTGATGGTGGGACGGTGCCCAAGCTCAGCAAGTATGGCAGGAACACTCCTCGGGGCTCCTTCTCACATGTCTCACGTGGGAGGTTTGCCTTGTGTGTGCCCTGTCCTCCCTCGACCCACTTCCTTATAACCTTTCTACTCTTCCCCGATTGTGTACATTCATTTTCATGTTCATACTCTCTTTCTCTCACTCTCTCCCCTACCCCTTATACTCCATACCTTCTACCTCTACCTCTGTACTCTGCTTTTGCAGAGTTGCCTTCCTCAGAGCAGGATCTTGATAATAATAATGGCTAATGTTGATTATTGGTGTAGTATCATGTGCTAAGCACTTGTCTCAACTCATTCAATCATTATAACCTATGAGGAAGTATTCCCATCATTATTCTGCAGATGAGGAATAAGCCTGGAGTAGTTAAGTACTGGTCCAGGCTCCCATAGCTGGCAAAGTAGCAGGGTCATATCAAACTGAGGCAGCCTGATTCAGCTTTCAAGTGTACTGCCTGCCACCCAGCTTAGCTTCTCTCTGCCTTCTCTGCTGCCAGCTCTTATCTAAGCTGGGACAGGCCCTGAAGGAGGGGGTGTAGGTAGGGTGTCCAGGACCTAATGGCCTTATCCTTGTTCCCCTGCCTGGCACAGCTGTTTGATCTGCTCAACAAGAAAGCTAAGCTGCGCGTGCTGGAGGACGGCAAGCAGCAGGTGCAGGTGGTGGGGCTACAGGAGCATCTGGTTAGCTGTGCTGACGATGTCATCAAGATGATCGACATAGGCAGTGCCTGCAGGTCAGAGTTCTGGTGAGGGGAAGGGGCCACCTAATGCCCGGTTCAGGTGATAGACCCCCGCTCTGAGCCCATTGCTGTTTCCACAGAGCGCCACTCTCTGCAGCTTGGTGAGGGCTGTGAGGGCCTCTGCCGTAAGGACTCTCAATAGGGCAGATGACCCAGGGCAAGAGGCTCATCAGGAGCAAGTGTCTTAAATCTAACCAAGGTAGACTTTATTTCCAGGTCCTTACCCCAAATCATCCTTCCTAACTTCTCTAGGTTTCTTCTTGCTGTCCCCTCCCTCTGTGGTAGGAGACAAGCTCTGGATCTAGTCTGGGCTGGAAGGGATGGGGTCATAGCTTCTATACAGAGGTGGGGAAGTGCTCTTCCACCAGGCATGGTGCAGTGGAATGCTGGGTGGCTTATGGAGGCCCAGGGAGGGGGTTGCCCTCTCCAAGCCTCTCAAGCTTTCACAAGTGGTTCATGACAACCCCTCCTCCTCATGTGCCCTGCAACACAGGCAACTCCCCTTCCCCATGTGCTTTTGGGCCCTCTGGGCTGGCTAAGGCCTAGCACAGAATCTAGTACTTTCACTGCCAGGAAAACTTGCCAGATCTGGAGGTAGAGGGAAAGCTGCTGCCCAGGAAGGGCAAAACAGAAATCTGGGATAAGAAAACACAGGACTGCTTAGAGTCTTGACCTGTGTCCTTTGTACAGAGAACTCAGTGCTGTGGAGTGGGGTGGCTTGAACTCTGGGGAGCCACAGTGGCTCATAACCTTTCTTTGCCCTCCTTTGCCACAGGACTTCTGGGCAGACATTTGCCAACTCCAACTCTTCCCGCTCCCATGCCTGCTTCCAGATTCTTCTTCGGGCCAAAGGGAGAGTGCATGGCAAGTTCTCTTTGGTGGATCTGGCAGGGAATGAGAGAGGTGCGGACACTTCCAGTGCTGACCGGCAGACTCGCATGGAGGGTGCAGAAATCAACAAGAGTCTTCTGGCTCTGAAGGTAGCAGGGCCTAAACAGGTGGTTGGCCTGGAGGACTGCTGGTGGAGGGAGGGAGAGAGGGAGGGAATGGGCAACTCAAGAGGAAGAAAGGGACCTCAGTGGCTCCTGCTGCCCCACAGGAGTGCATCAGGGCCCTGGGACAGAACAAGGCTCACACCCCATTTCGAGAGAGCAAGCTGACACAGGTGCTGAGGGACTCCTTTATCGGGGAGAACTCAAGGACCTGCATGGTGAGTAGGGTCACTTTGGAGGTGGTATAGGAAGACGTTGAGTCCTGTCTCTGGGCAGAAGGCTTGGTGCCCTTGGCTACCTGGGTTTCCAGGCTCAAACTTTACTGGGCATCCCCCACTGCTTTTTAGTACCAGGTTCCTCTTTGCCTATTCAAGAGGGAAGGAGAGGATCTGCTCCCTTTACTATATGTCTGTGCAGCTCTTGGTTTGGGGTCCAAAAGGGCCTTACCTGATGAAAAGAGGCCCCAGAATTCAGAAGGATGGCCTGTGGGAAAGCAGGAGAGCAAAATTCTCCTCTTCTATGGTTTCCCTCAGGTTCACTGGCTCCTAATTAAGTACACAGGAAAGGGGTATGGCCTCAAATGACTTTTTGTTCCCTTCCTTATTTTATCTACAAGCCTGCTAGCTAGGATCTGCCTTCTTCCCCTCTAAGGAATCTCCTCTTCCCTGTCTACTAGGGAAGGTAGGAATTTCTGACTAAGCCACAGAGCCTTGAGATGTGACCTTGGTGAAAGAGTCCATAAAGAGATAAAACAACAGGGGTATCCAGATGCACCTTTAAAGGCAGGGAACCAATTTTTAAGGTGCCTTAGTTTTCAGTGCCCTTGGGGCAAATTGCCTGGCACAGACTAGGCGCTTAGTTAGCTCTCCGCCCCAATACTGTGTGGGTGTCAGCAGCTCAAAGAGACGACTCCTGGCAGTATCCAGTACTAGGCAGTCCAGCGCCTTTACCCTACCCTGTGATCCTCAACCCTTAACTGCCTATTTCCCCGTTTTGCAGATTGCCATGATCTCACCAGGCATAAGCTCCTGCGAATATACTTTAAACACACTGAGATATGCAGACAGGTACTAGTACCCATGACCAGTGGGATGGGGAGACGGGTGCAGGAGGGAGGAAAGGAAGAGGGAGGAAGTCTGGAGCCTCAGTGCCTACTGTATATTCTTCTGTGACTCAGTGAATCTGAGTTCAGACATGTCCCAGTCCTCTTCAAGCCTTAATGTGAAGCCAGCATGGGTCATCTTGGCCAATGTAAAAGCTGCCGAGCCTCATGGTCTGAGTGATGCTGCAGTCCTGTGAGTGCCAAAGAGGTTCCTGTGGGATCTGAGACCTTCTTGTTCCTCAGGGTCAAGGAGCTGAGCCCCCACAGTGGATCCAGTGGTGAGCAACCAACTCAAATGGAAACAGAAGAGATGGAAGCCAGCTCCCATGGGTCCCTGATCACAAGCAATGTAAGGTGTAGGGTGGGGCCAGGCAGGATGGAAACGTGGCCTATCGAGGGAAACTAGGCCATACTGTTGTACCTCTTCTTTTGGCCCCTCAGTTCTCCAAAGAAGAGGAGGAACTGTCTTCACAGATGTCCAGCTTTAATGAAGCCATGTCTCAGATCAGGGAGTTGGAGGAGAGGGCCATGGAAGAGCTCAAGGAGATAATACAGGTGATGAGCTAGTCCTGGTGAGGGATGGACTGGATATCCACCCCAGCACAGGCCCTCAGCAGTGCTCAGAACCATTCCTTGAGCATGACCTGGGCTTTGCTCCCACAGGTCTTCAGGTAGGGATGGCAAGAGGCAGACCTTTACCTAGTATTTCTCGATTGTCCACCTATTCATCTAGCTGTTCTAGAACAATGAATTACCATACCCTTTTCTCCAGCCTGGCCTACACAGGCTTTCCTCCATCCTCCTAGCCAGAGCCAGTCTCTCCCCTCTATGTTCCTGATCGAGGTTTTGGAGGGTGACTGCTTTGCAGACATCTTGGCTTGTTTACTCAATGAATGTTTGGTGAGTACTTTCTATATGCCAACTCCTGTGCTAAAACCAAGGACCAAAAACATCAAGTATGGATAGCATGCCCTAAAGTAAGACTTGCTCAATCCTGACTCTTCTGAGTTGTTTTTTTTTCCCCTGACTCTTCTATTTATAAGCTGATTTCCTTAGGAAAGTCATTTAGCATCACTGGGCCTCAGTTTCTTCATCTCTGAAGTGGGCAAGACAAGATGATTGCATCTGAAGATTAAGGGATATGCTTTTAAAACAGTGCCCAGCACATGGTTAGTGTATACTAAGTGGTAGATGCTGGTGCTGCTGTGACTCCCGCTGTGGGAGAACAGGGAGAGGGGAGGGGAGGCCTAAGAGTGCACTCTGCCAGTGGGGTATTCAGGGCAGGGTGCAGTGCAGAAAGAAGGACCTCGGGCCACTCAGAAATGAGAAGGGAACATGAAGAGTAAGCGCTTAGGCATGTCCTCCCTCCCTGGAGTGCTCAGGGTACAAATGTGTGAAAGGACATGGTATTTTCAGAAAGAATGAGAGGTTCACTCTACTCAAAGCAAAAGATGTAAGCAAGGGACATTGATTAAATATGTGTGTAGGTCAACAGGTAACCTGATGCTAAAAGACCTATGGCTCACTCCAAAGGCCTGGACTTGGTTATGAGGGCAGTGGATACCTTTGAAGGGCGTAGAATATGGTCAGATCAGATGACGTGGTCTTATCACAGCTTTAGGTACATCACTGTGGCTGCAATGTGGAGTCTGGTTTGGGAATGAGGAAGAGCATGAGTAGAGGCACTTAGGAGTTATGAGAAATTAGGAGATTGCTATAAAGAGTTCAAGAGGGGCACCTGGGTGGTTCAGTCAGTTAAGTGTCTGACTTGGGCTCAGGTCGTGATCTCATGATTCGTGAGTTTGAGCCCTGCGTCAGGTTCGCTGCTGTCAGCACAGAGCCCACTTCATATCCTGTGTCTCCCTCTCTTTGCCCCTCCCCCATGTTTTCTCTGTCACTCTTCTCTCTCTCTCAAAAATAAACATTAAAAAAAAAAAAAGTTCTGGACACCTGGGTGGCTCAGTCGGTTAAGTGCCTGACTTTGGCTCGGATTATGATCTCACACTTTGTGGCTTCGAGCCCCACATTGGGCTCTGTGCTGACAGCTCAGAGCCTGGAACTTGCTTCAGATTCTGTGTCCACCTCTCTCTCTGCTCCTCCCCCACTCATGTTCTGTCTCTCTCTGTCTCAAAAATATTAAAAAAAAAAAAAAAGTTCAAGAGAGATGTTGGAGCCTAGACGAAGTGTGGTCATGGTCACCATGAGACTGGAGTGAGGACATGAGACTCAGGTGCCATTTAAGAAGCAGAATTGGTAGGATTTAGGGACCAGCAGGGTGAAAGAATAAAGTTATTATTCCCATTTCCTGCTTGGCATCAAGACAGATTGTGACATTCATTTGACCTGGGGAGAGGGACAAGTTTGGGGTAGGGAAGAGGATGAATTCAAGATGAAGATTTCTACAGGAGCAGGTCAAGAAGCAGAGCACAAGTTATGGCTTAAGGAGTGGGCATCTTGCCTAGGTTGTCTGCATTGCAGATGGTAGGGGCCCAGGAATAATTTGCTAAGTTTATTTGGTCATTTTTGAACTGACAAGGTCCCCCCTCCATGTCATTGCAGCAAGGGCCAGGCTGGCTTGAGCTCTCCGAGATGACTGAGCAGCCAGACTATGACCTGGAGACCTTTGTGAACAAGACAGAGTCTGCCCTGGTCCAGCAAGCCAAGCACTTCTCAGCCCTGCGAGGTGGGTGTGGCTGGAGGATGGGGCCTCTGCCCTGAGGGAATGGGGCTTCTGAGACACCCACTAACCCCCAGTGCACCACCACTCCTTCCCTCCAGATGTCATCAAGGCCTTGCGCCTGGCCATGCAGCTGGAAGAGCAGGCCAGCAAACAAATAAGCAACAAGAAACGGCCCCACTGACGACTGCAAATAAAAGATCTGTTTGGTGTCACACCCAGCCTCTTCCCCTCCCCAACCTCCCCAGCAAACTTTGGGCACCTGGTGGGTCTAGTCAGGGTCTGAGCTGGAAAAGGCTTTGGTAAACGCCAAGTATGGAAGCAGCTGGGGAGAGGGTCAGAGTGACGAGGGACTTCTCTCCTTTTCTTGGGTTACAACTCTCCAGGGAGCAAGGGTGGGAAGATAGAGCTTTTAGTTACTCTGGGTGTTGCCTTTCTCTCCAGGAGGGGAAGACTCTCTGGTAAAGAGTTCCCTTGGGTGTCCTTCTGCCTCTGAGGACTGGCTGCTGGTAAAGGGCTCCCTGGGGTTATCCTGGCGCTGGGGAGAGGAAAGGAGCCTTTAGTCCAGCTCTCTGCTGGCTCTGGCCTGCCTTCCATGCCCTTGGTTCAGGCACCATGTCTTGTACTCTAAAAAAGTTTCTAGGATCTCTTCCTTGCTGTTTTTTGAGGCCCAAGAGGATCCCTGCTGTTTCCTGTTTTACGTGTTTATACATTGTGTCTAACAATAAAGAAAGAGGAAAAAGTCAACCTGTTGACTGGTGTGTGGGAAGGGCTGAGACATGTATGAACCTTCTCGGACTAAGGACAGATATTACTGCACCTTTCCATAGTGCTGATTCTGTACTCTACCTAGGAGGCCAAATCCATACCAGCAGTTTCAATGATGTGGTAAAGCTTCCAAGCTCTGCCTTGTTCTGTGCTTACTAGGTCCCAGGTCTTCTGGGAACAGGAGCCATAAGCCGAAAGATGGTGCTTTGTCAGTTACAGTCTTTGCTCAAGACACATTACAGGATTCTGTGGCAACACTGACAAGAAAGCACTTGGCTTGCTAGGTGGGAAAGGATCTGATGAGCAATACCAGTTTGGTCTTGAAAAATTAGAAGTTTGCCAGGTGAACTGAGGAACCAGTCATAGAGCATGGACAGTTGGGAACTGGAAGATTCCAGATTCCTTGCCCTGGAATATGAATTATCAGGGGCGCCTGGGTGGCTCAGTCGATTGAGCGTCTGACTTCAGCTCAGGTCATGATCTCATGGGTTCGAGCCCCGCCTCAGGCTCTGTGCTGACAGCTCAGAGCCTGGAGCCTGATTCGGATTCTGTGTCTCCCTCTCTCTCTGCCCCTAACCCACTCGCATTCTGTCTCTGTCTCTCTAAAAAATAAATAAACATTAAAAAAATAAAAAATAACATTAATTATCTAAATAGTAATAAGGTATTAAAAGATTTTTAGCCTAAGTGCCACACAACCAAATGCACATTTTAGAAAGACCTCAGGAAGAAGGGGCACCTAGGTGGCTCAGTCGGTTAAATGAAGACCTGACCAGACCTGATCCATCTTCTCACTTGGAATGGCATATGAGTCCCTCATGGGACCAGCCAGGGGAATCCTTATAAGTCATCACCTGCTTCAAACTCTTTTCTTTTTAAAATTTTTAAAATATTTATTTACTTTGAGAGGTACAGAGAGAGAGGGACAGAGAATCCCAAGCAAGCTCCACACTGGCAGCACAGAGCCCAATATGGGGTCCGATCTCACAAACCATGAGATCATGATCTGAGCCAAAACCAAGAATCAGATGCTTAACAGACTGAGTCATCCAGGTGCCCCTCGAACCCTTTAATAATGTCCCTTCACACAAAAGATAAATTCTGAATGTCCTGCTGTGGCCTGGTCAGCTCCTTCCTCTATTGGTCCAGTTGGAATGCAGTTTGGGCAGAACACTTAGGAGGTTAAAAGCCTGGCTCCTGAGGCCACCTTAAGTGGGTTGTTTAACCTCTTTGTGCTATTTGTGAAATGAGGATAATACTGGTATAGAGGTGTTAATATACACATGGTAGTAAGGACAATGTCTAACATTTAATAAGTGCTATATAAGTTCTAGCTAGCTTATCGACCATAGCCAAAGTATGGAAAGAGCCCAAATGCCCACTGACGGATGAATGGATAAAGAAGATGTGGTATATATATACGCAATGGAGTATTACTCGGCAATCAAAAAGAATGAAATCTTGCCATTTGCAACTATGTGGATGGAACTAGAGGGTATTATGCTAAGCGAAATTAGAGAAAGACAAATATATGACTTCACTCATATGAGGACTTTAAGACACGGAACAGATGAACATAAGGGAAGGGAGGCAAAAATAATATAAAAACAGGGAGGGGTCAAAACATAAGAGACTCTTAAATATAGAGAACAAACATAGGGTTGCTGGAGGGGCTGTGGGAGGGGGGATGGGCTAAAAGGGTAAGAGGCATTAAGGAAGACACTTGCTGGGTTGAGCACTGGGTGTTAAATGTAGGGGATGAATCACTGGAATCTACTGAAATCATTTTTGCACTATATGCTAACTTGGATGTAAATTAAAAAATAAAATAAGTGCTAGCTAGCTAAGCGCATAAGGACAAAGATTTTTGTTTTATTTAATACTGTATCCATAACGTCTGGAACATATGGTAAGCACACAATTCATATTTTTAAATGAATGAATACACTGCATCTCCTACCGCTCCAACTACACTGACCTTTATTTCTTGAATATACCAGGGCTTTTTTTTTTTTAAATAACAGCTTTATTGAGATACAATCCACGTACTATAAAAGTCACCCTTTTAAAATTCACATACTATGAATTCAATGGTTTTGGCATATTGATTTAATCGGACAACCATCACCACTGATTCCAGAACATTGTTTCTTTTTTTTTTTTTTTAATGTTTCTTTTTGAGAGAGCGCGCAGCATGTGCACAAGTGGGGGAGGGACAGACAGCGAGGGAGACAGAATCTGAAGCAGGCTCCACGCTGACAGCAAAGAGCCCGATGCAGGGCTCAAACTCAGAAACATGAGATCATGACCTGAGCCAAAGTTGGATGCTTAACCAACTGAACCACCCAGGTGCCCCAATTCAAGAACATTTTCACCCAAAAAGAAACCCAATACGCATTAGCAGTCATCCCCCAATCTCCTCTTCCCCCAGCCCCTGGCAACCACTAATCTACTTTCTCTATGGACTTGCTATTCTGGACATTTCATATAAATGGAATCATACAATATGAGGTCTTAGCATTTAAGATCCATGTTGGGGTGCCTGACTGGCTCAGTTGGTAGAGTATGTGACTCTTGATCGCAGGGTCCTGAGTTCAAGTCCCATGTATGGTGTACAGATTACTTGGAAAAATTAAATCATGAAATAAGATTCATCAAGTCCTCTATAACTTTCTCTCATTTTTGCACTGTCACTTTTAACACATTAAAAAAAAATTTTTTTTTTACATTTATTTTTGAGAGACAGTGTGAACAGGGGAGGGGCAGAGAGGGAGACACAGAATCTGAAGCAGGCTCCAGGCTCTGAGCTGTCAGCAGAGAGCCCATGCGGGGCTCGAACCCATGAACCAGGAGATCATGACCTGAGCTGAAGTCGGATGCTTAACCAACTGAGCCACCCAGGTGCCGCCTTTTTTTTTTTTTTAATTTTAATTTAAATCTAAGTTAGGTAACATATAGTGTAATAATAATTTCTCTCCCTGCCCCTCCTGGAATTCTCCCTCCCTCTCTCTCTGCTCCTCGCTCACTTGCGCCCTCCTCCCAGAAATTAAAAAAAAAAAAAAAAAAAGGTGGTGAGAGTTAATGTCCTTGTCTTGTTCCTGATCATTAAGTTTGATTCTACCTATGGGTTTTTATAGATGGTCTTTCTCACGTGGAAGAAGTTCAATTCTGTTTCTAGTTTAAGTATTTTTATCATGAAAGGCATTAGATTTTGTCAAATGCTTTTTTTGTGTGTTTTGAAGTGACCATGTTTTTTTCCCATTTATTTTATTTACTTTTTAAGTTTATTTATTTTGAGAGAGAGAGCACGCACAAGGGGGGGAGGGGCAGAGAGAACGAGAGACAGAATCCCAAGCAGGCCCAGTGCCATCAGCACATAGCCCAATATGGGGCAACTTCACAAACTGTGAGATCACGACCGGAGCAGAAATCAAAGGTAGGGTGCTTGGGGCACGTGGGTGGCTCAGCCAGTTAAGCATCAGACTCTTGGTTTTGGCTCCAGTCATGATCTCAGGGTTCATAACCTGAGAGGCCCCAAGTTGGGCCCTGTGCTGGCAGTGCAGAGCCTGCTTGGGATTCTCTCTCTCTCTCTCTCTCTCTCTCTCTGCCCCTCCTGCATTCAGCCTTGCTCTCTCTCAAAATAAATATTAAAAAAAAAGAAAGTAGGACCTTTACCTGACTGAGCCACCCAGGCACCCCTTGATTGTTGTTTTTTTTTAAAGTAAGCTCTACCCCCAACATGGGGCTTGAACTCAAAACCCAGAGATCAAGAGTCACATGCTCTACTGACTGAACCAGACAGGCACCCCAAGCATTGTTACTTTAGAAAGCAGCAGGCTCAGAAAAGTCCTCCCATGTGTGTTTGTACATGGAGGTGAGATTTTGAGCAGAGACAATGAGAGAATCCCTTCAAAGGGCTGTGATAGGATTGGGAGCAGAGTGTAAAGGACTCCTTTAGGCAATTTACTCCTTTAAATACTGCCCTTTGATCCGTTTCCCCTCCAGCCACTAGCCAGTCTCCTCTCTTATTATTTTTTAAAAATTTCATTGCTGGGGCGCCTGGGTGGCTCAGTCGGTTGGGCGGCCAACTTCGGCTCAGGTCATGATCTCGCGGTCCGTGAGTTCGAGCCCCGCGTCGGGCTCTGTGCTGACAGCTCAGATCCTGGAGCCTGTTTCAGATTCTGTGTCTCCCTCTCTCTGACCCTCCCCCGTTCATGCTCTGTCTCTCTCTGTCTCAAAAATAAATAAACGTTAAAAAAATTAAAAAAAAAATTTCATTGCTGTGGGGAGGGATGCCTGGGTGGCTTAGTCAGTTAAGTGTCCAACTTCGGCTCAGGTCATGATCTCGAGGTTCATGAGTTCAAGCCCCACATTGGGCTCTGTATTGACAGCTCAGAGCCTGGAACCTGCTTTGGATTCTGTTTCTCCCTTTCTCTCTGCCCTTCACCTGCTTGCTCGCTCACTCTCTCTCTCTCAAAAATAAAACATTAAAAATTTTTTTAAAAAGGTTTTCAAGTTACTAAATCCAAGAATCCCTTTTTAGACCTTCACTACCCTTTACAGTAGCATTAGACCATGATATACTATGCTAGCTTTCTTCCTGTCAGTCTAACTGCTCCTTGTCTCCTCTGCCAGTTTTTCTTTACCTGGCCTTAAATGTTCATATTCCTCAAGCCTTGGACCTAGAACATTTTCCTGTATTTCTTTATGCTAAAGGGTTGGCACATCACAGTATGCTGATTGAGCCCGTGCGCCAAGAGTTATTACGTTTTTAAATGTTTGTAAAAAATCAAAAGCGTAATGGTTCATGAGAGATGAATCTCAGTATCGTAAGTTTTGGAACACTGCCACACACATTTGTTTACTATTGTCTAGGATTACTCTCACACCACACTAGCGAAGTCGAGTAGTTGTGACACAGACTCTGTATCTCACAAGCCTAAAGTATTTATTTAGTACATTTTACAAGAAAAGTGTGCTTTATGTTCTCTCCCTAGATGCCATTCATTCTGGAAACTTTAATTACATTTGCATAGTAATGATTCCCAAAGTAACATCTTCTGTCCAAATTTCTTCCATAAGGATGACCAAGACATGAACATCCAGCTGCCCGTCATTCCCACTTAGAGGTCACCGAGATCTCAAAATGAACATGACCAGAACCGCTCCTACCTTAGTTTACCCCCATCTCAGTAAAAGGCACCGATTTTCATCCAACTGATCAAGTGAGGAATTAGTAATCCTCGACACACACCCCTTTCCCTAACCCCCTCCCCCCAAGCCCAATGTATCACCAAACCCTTCAGAATCAAACCTAAGTCCACCACTCGTTTCCCTCCTTGCTGCCTTCCACCTTTTCCCATTGCAGCTGCGCCCAGCTTCTAAAAGGAGTCTTTTCAAAGCGTAAAGCCAGGTGACTCCACCTCGGATGTACCCTAAAGCCCTCAACCTCTAGCGAGCGGCAGCAAACGCGGGTCCAGCGCTGTCCAAGAGTTAGGAGCGCAGAGGCCCCTCTCGCAGCGGGAGGTCCGCGGTACTGTCGCAGAAATGTCAGTGACGTCGCACTCAGACTCCGGGATCCTCACAGCGGCGCGCAGAAAGCACGTTAAAGGGGGCGGGACTGCGTTTTACAAACCGGACCGTGAGGCTTTGCGTTTTCCCTTTCGCAGCCAGCGCCGAGAGTGATGGGTGAGTGTCGCTCTGCTTCGGGGCCCGGGAAGGGGGACGAGCTCGATCCGGCGCCATCCTGCTTCGCAGTCAAGTCAGGAGTGCGGGCGCCCCGACCCCTGGCACGGAGCAGCCACGAGGAGGGTAGTGCTCGGGTTCTGGCCGCTGAGGCCCCCTCCAGGGGCTGTAGGAGCTTGGGGTTGCAGGCATACCAACATGGCTGCCATGGGAAGGAGCCCGGGCTGGGCCGCATGTGGATGATGACACCTTGATAATGCTGTAAACTCCCGAGTGCGCAGTGGGGGAACCAACCTTGGAGAGCTGAGCGTGCGGCCCGTCCGGCGCGGGGGGGTTGGGGCTTGCGAGGTGCCGGCCCGAGGCCCAATGGCTAAAGCTTCCGTCCCCGCTCCGGCATGTAGGCATCTCTCGGGACAACTGGCACAAGCGCCGCAAGACCGGGGGCAAGAGAAAGCCCTACCACAAGAAGCGGAAGTATGAGCTGGGACGCCCCGCTGCCAACACTAAGGTGCGTGCGGGGCGTTCGCGTCCCCCTAGTCTCCGGCGTGGTCTGGCCTCTGCTTGTGGTGGTTGAATCTTTGCAGGGCTCTGTGATCTGTCTAGGGGACTGGGCGGCCTCCTCACCTTTACCTGTTGGTTGAGACTAAAGAGATTGCATGGAGACAGATGCTGTGTACTAGGACTTAAAGGGCACCTGGAGGGGATGGGCTCCTCAAATGATAGTCAGAAACCTAGTATTTTTGTTGAATAGAGACTTAGTTTTCAGTGTTTGGAATTAGGTTTTTCCTCTTGGAGGTAACTAGAGTGATGAAAAAGTATCCTTAGGCGTGGTTGTGGCCGTCTTGGTCACCTGTGTGCCACTTGCCAATGCTAGGACTTGTCATAGTTACACTGACTGTGTTGCCTCCGTCCAGCCTGGGTACCCTTCCCTTTGTTGTCTTGCTCTCTTGGATAACCTAGTTCCTGTCTCCTTGTGTTTTCCAGATTGGCCCCCGCCGTATACACACAGTCCGGGTTCGGGGAGGCAATAAGAAGTACCGTGCCTTGAGGCTGGATGTGGGGAACTTCTCCTGGGGCTCTGAGTGTGAGTGAGGCCCTCTAGGAGCGGGTGGGAACTCAATCCCTAAAATTTCCTAAGCTTCAGTAGGTACTTTTTAACAGGAAGTCCTTGGCCTCCATCAAGATACTGAAGTGTCTCTTTGTTTGAAAGATCTTAAGGTTGTGGTAGCTGGAGAATTCCCTCTATCCTGTTTTGTCTCTTAAGTCCTATAGCCTCAGGGATTGGGGCTGAATCTAGACCTTATTTATGTGTGGTTGCCAGCCATCTCTGGAAAGGTGGCTTTGTGGAAGATGAGCTGACACCCTGTGGCTGGGTAACGGCTTAGAGTTCCCTTTTCCTTAGGCACTATGGGGTAGGATGTGCAAGGAACAACAAAGCCAGTTGTTTACAGGACTTGATTCTGAATTTCTCCTGTGAGCAGGTTGTACGCGCAAAACAAGGATTATTGATGTTGTCTACAATGCATCCAACAACGAACTGGTCCGCACCAAGACCTTGGTGAAGAACTGTATCGTGCTCATTGACAGCACACCGTACCGGCAGTGGTACGAGTCCCACTATGCACTGCCCCTGGGCCGCAAGAAGGGGGCCAAGCTGGTGCGTTTTTGGGGTGCCAACTTCCCTGTTGGGCGGGGGAGGCCAGCCTCATTGCAGCCTTCTTATGATGAAAACTGCGTCCAGTTCTGCTGCTGAAGGGAAAGAGATGAAAGCTTTTAGTGCTGAGGAAGGCAGCAGGGATTGGGATGTACTGGGCCCAAAGCTGTGAGGACATTCCTTCCCTGAGCCAGTGCTTGGGGAGCTCCAGCTAAGTCATCTGTCTCCTTTATTTAGACTCCCGAGGAGGAAGAGATTTTAAACAAAAAACGATCAAAGAAAATTCAGAAGAAATATGATGAGAGGAAAAAGAATGCCAAAATAAGCAGTCTTCTGGAGGAGCAGTTCCAGCAGGGCAAGCTTCTTGGTGAGATAGCTGTCGCCTTGGGGGAGGGGGTGTCCGGATAACTGTATATCCTCTGCATTTTATTCTTGCCTCTTTTGTTCTTTTTACTGGCCAGCCTTGTGGTAGAGGCTTCACCAGGAGAGTTAAATGATAACAGAATACAAGCAAAACTCAGAACGTGTGGTCATCCCATTAGTATGAAGCTCAAATGGGAAATAGTGGACAGGAGTCCATAGGCCTAAGTTTGCCCTCTGCCTCTAACTCCCAGAAGTATTTTGAGAAGTCCGTGCATGTGTGGGCTGAGGGGGCTGTCTCAGTGATGAAAACTTTGTCCAGTTCTGCTACTGACTTTTAAGTGACGATGAAGTCTTATCTGAGGAGACAGTGGGCTTTAAGCTTGCCCTCACCACCACCCCCACCCCACCCCACCCCAGGATACCTAAACCAACATGGACTTCTAAGGCAATACCTAGGTTTGGATAGGGCCACATTGTCATTTTGCTAATGAATGCATACTCTCTTGCAGCTTGCATCGCTTCAAGACCAGGCCAGTGTGGCCGAGCAGATGGCTATGTACTGGAGGGCAAGGAGCTAGAGTTCTATCTGAGGAAAATCAAAGCCCGGAAAGGCAAATAAATCTTCCTCCTTCCTATCTTCGGTCATGTAATAAAAGGTGTTTATTCTGCCCTGTATTCATGTGTGAATATCTGATTGCTTGGGAAACCGTAGAGTGCCCCAGCTCACTCTGCCTGAAGGCCAACCTTAGGTGTGGGCTGTCGGTAACGGGGAGCATTTCTCACCCCAAAGGCTAGCGTTTAGTGGGAACAGGGATGTGGCATGCAGGCCAAGCAGAAACTGTATAAGGGAGGTATCTCAGCACTGGGCCCCCAATATTACTGTGTTGACCATGACTGGTACCTGAAACCATGCTGCCTCTGTAAATTTGGCTCTTTTAGAGGTCCTGTACCCTTTCCCTATGTGCACCTTGGTCTTAAGGTTTTAGCTGGGAAGTTTTCAGCCTGGGTTTGTGAATAGCCTATAAACCTGGAAATTGTATTCCAAATTTCTTTTGTACATTGTTGAGGAAGTTGAGCACACTTCCGTATCTGTATCTTTCAGTTTTTTAATGTCTTTCTGAAGTTAATTTTCTTTTGAAACCTAATCCCCCTTCCCCTCTTACTAAAGTGTGCAAGATAACGGTTTCTGCATTGCTAAATCTGCAAAGTTCAGTTCTTTGTCTCCAGCTTGGCTGTACATTGTCTGTTGTAGGTATTGAATGTGGTTTATGATGCATTTTTTTTTAATATTTATTGAGAGCAGAGGAGGGGCAGAGAGAATCCCAGGCAGGCTCCATGCTCACTGCGGACCTGACTCAGGGCTCCATCTCATGACCACCAAGATCACCTGAGCCTATATCAAGAGTTGGGCACTCAACTGGCTCAAGCCACCCAGGTGCCCCATATGATGCATTTTTCTAACTTTAACCCAAACCTACTTAACACCTGCATTTGTATATCATAATTGGACTCTCAAAGGTGAACATGTTAAAAATGGATAACATTCTTCAGCTTTTCCTTTTCAAATAGTTTCTCAGCTGTTTGATTATAGCAAACAGTTGTCTTTATACAGCTGTTTAAATCAAAATCTTGGGTCATTCTGACCCTTATATGCTAACATCTAATAATCCCAGGTCTTAATTGCTTCAACCTTTAAAACCATCCACCTTCCAGTCACTTTTTTATAAGTAGCACTCAATGCTTCTGTTGTCCCCAACACAATCCTAGCAATGTTGATAAGTTTTTGGTTTTTTTTTTAATTTTTTAAGGTTTATTTACTTTTGAGAGAGAGAGAGTGCGAGCAGGGGAGGGACAGAGAGAGTGAGACACAGAATCTGAAGCAGGCTCCAGGCTCTGAGCTATCCTATCAGTGCAGAGCCCGATGCGGGGCTTGAACTCCTGAGCCGTGAAATCGTGACCTGAGCCGAAGTCTGATGCTCAACGGACTGAGCCACCCAGGCGCCCCTGTTGATCAGTTTTAAGATCAGGTTTTTGGGGCATCTGGGTGGTTCAGTCAGTTAAGGGTCCCGACTCTTGGTTTCAGTTCAGGTCATGATCTTGCAGCTTCATGGGTTCAAGTCCTGCACTGGGGTCTGTGCTGGCAGTGCAGACCCTGCTTGGGATTCTCTCTGCCCCTCCCCCACTCATGCTCTCTCTGTCTCTCAAAATAAACTTTAAAAAAAAATCAGTTTTTGGGGGCCACCTGGGTGGTTGAGTCAGTTCATGAGATCAAGACATATGTAGGGCTCTGTGCAGAGCTAGCATAGGATTCTCATTCTGCTCATCCCTTGCGCATGTAGTCTGAACTTTTTATTTCTTTTGAGAAAGACTGTGAGCAGTAGAGGAGCAGAGAGGAAGGGAGAGAGCATCCAAGCAGGCTCTGTGCTGTTAGCTCGGAGCCTGACGACATAGGGCTCAAACTCAACAAATCTTGAGATCTTGACCAGAGCCAAAATTAAGAGTAGGATGCTGAACCAACTGAGCCACCCAGGCACCCCCTCTCAAACTTAAAAAAAATATATCAGGTTTTTGACAGGACAACTTACCATCTCAAAAGCCTAACCAAACACTATGGAACTCTACATGACCTGCTCCTTTTTTCTATAGTGCCTATGATCCTGGCCTTACTGAGTAAATAATGTATGTTCATTTGCTATTCTTTTGTTGGAAACAATTTCTTTCAAATACCCACATGGCTTACTCTCCAGGTCTTACTTAGACCCTCGTTTTTTTCCTCTCTGATCACATTTTTTTTTTAACGTTTATTTATTTTTGAGACAGAGAGAGCATGAACGGGGGAGGGTCAGAGAGAGGGAGACACAGAATCCGAAGCAGGCTCCAGGCTCCGAGCTGTCAGCACAGAGCCCGACGCGGGGCTCGAACCCACGGACCGTGAGATCATGACCTGAGCCAAAGTTGGCCGCTCAACTGATTGAGCCACCCAGGCGCCCCTGATCACAGTTTTTTAAGTTAGTCCCTTCAATGCTGTATCTTTTCCTCCTTTTTCTCCTTATCCCTTAGTTGGGCATAAATTTTGCTCATTTTGTCTTGTCCTACTAGAATATAATTCCAGGGAACAGGTATGTTTGTATCCTGCTCTGTCTCCAGTACCTGGAAGTACAGGGCAACATAGCAAGCACTCCAGTGTGCTAAATTAATTTTTTATTAAAATTTTTTTTAAATGTTTATTTTTGAGACAATGCGAGAGACCCGAGTGCAAGCAGCGGAGGGGCAGACAGGGAGACAGAATCTGAAGCAGGCTCCAGGCTCTGAGCTGTTAGCCCAGAGCCCGATGTAGGGCTCAAACTCACGAACCGTGAGATCATGACCTGAGCCGAAGTCGGACTCAACCGACTGAGCCACTCAGGCGCCCCTAAATTAATTTTTTTTTTTTAATTTTTTTTTTCAACGTTTATTTTATTTTTGGGACAGAGAGAGACAGAGCATGAACGGGGGAGGGGCAGAGAGAGAGGGAGACACAGAATCGGAAACAGGCTCCAGGCTCTGAGCCATCAGCCCAGAGCCTGACGCGGGGCTCGAACTCACGGACCGCGAGATCGTGACCTGGCTGAAGTCAGACGCTTAACCGACTGCGCCACCCAGGCGCCCCGTTAAATTAATTTTTTAAAAAACAAGATTTTATCGAAGTTGAAGTTGATGGAAAGTGTAAGTATGTAACTTTTAAGAGTTAAAGAAGTGAACGCCCAACTGGTCCATTAGCTTGGCAAAATTGCAGACTTCTGTGAAGAGACAATAGGGAAAGATGACAGCCACCATTTTTGAGTACAAAAACTTCAGGACACATCAACCCAACCTTCTGAAACCTTACCGCTGCTCTGGGGAGGCCTGTGCCCCACCTTTCCATCCAGTGATTATCTTCATGCAACACCTTAATTTTAGCTATTGTTGACTGAGAGGTATGAGTCAGGAGTTGGTATGGGTCAGCAAAGCCACACTAAACACTTTGCCTTTATTTCCTAATTTGAGTTCCAAAAAACTATACTTCCCCTTCTACTTATAATTTATGAATAGAATCTTTTTTAAAAAGTCTTGGATCCAGGCAGTATTCATGTCCACAGCCTTCAGATGACCATTCTTACTCTGAGCAAGGCTACTTCCTATTAACCCTGTGAAAAAACCTTAAATACCTTACGGGTGAATGGCTGTCCTGGGGGTGCTATTGTCTCCATACATTTGGAGACCTATGCTTAGGTATCCAGTAACCTATGGTCACCCAGCAGTATGAAAGTAGCAAAACCAGCATTATCTAGTCAGTCTACAATGCCAGAGCATGCACTCAACCTCTATACTCTTGTTTCTGCTCTCCTTTGACTTCTGTCCTCTGTAATTCTTTGATCTTAAGATTCAGTTTTAGCATTCACCAAGTTCTTTAATGGAGGCTGAATTTATAGGCCAGGAATCTTAGAGGAGCTCAGTTAAGGCAACTCCATCTAGTGTTGTCTGAGTCTGGTTTCCCCACAGAGATGGAACCCCAGCTTCACCCCTTACATCGTCTCTTCTGTTGGTTGGTGGGTACAGAGAAGGATGTGGTACTCAGAAGTTCAAATGCCCAAGGTCTAGGGTGGTGTAAGACTGCCTTCAGGGGCGCCTGGGTGGCTCAGTCGGTTAAGCGGCCAACTTCGGCTCAGGTCATGATCTCGAAGTCCGTGGGTTCGAGCCCCGCGTCGGGCTCTGTGCTGACAGCTCGGAGCCTGGAGCCTGTTTCAGATTCTGTGTCTCCCTCTCTCTAACCCTCCCCCGTTCATGCTTTGTCTCTCTCTGTCTCAAAAAATAAATAAACGTTAAAAAAAATTAAAAAAAAAAAAAAAAAAGACTGCCTTCACATATGAGTTCAATCAGCCTCCAGTACAGATTCCCAAGCCCTTCCATATCATCTTTATCTCACTATCCCACTGCACAGCAGGCCAATTTAGTTTTAAGCAACCATAACTGCACAAGTAATGATTATATTCTCATTGTAAACAAAACAAAGAATATTATAGGAAAAGCAAAAGTCCCCCAGCACACACACTTTGATCCCTCTTCAGAGTAAGATTATCAAGATAAGATATACCCTCAATATCTTTTTATGTCTCACACAAATTGTAATGTTTGGACCAGCAGCAGCAACAGCACCTGGGAATTTACAAGAAATGCAACTTCTTGGGTTCCGTCCCATATCTAATGAATCAGAAATGCTGGAAGGGGCACCCATAACTGTTCCGAACAGGCCTGTCAGTGACGCTGATGCTCCCTCAAGTTTGAGAACAGGCCCAGCTCCCCGGGAAATTAACAGGGCACCTGGGTTCTTGTCCTCTAGGCCTCGCACGTGTATCCTTCTAGCTACACTGTCCCCAAGCAAGCCATCCTACCTTCTCCCGCCAAAGTGGACGCATTCCCAGCCCTGACACTGGCCCCGCCATCTTTCTCTTTGAAGATCCGTCCCTAAACGCTCTGGCTCAGGGCACACAGCAAGTGTTCTTATGGCGTCCGAGGGCAGGACCAGCGCCGTCTGGAGGGCAGCGTGGGGCGGAAAGAGCAGAGGCAGGCTTGGGGGAGGCAAGAGGGCCCGGCCCTGGCAGCCTTTTCTCAGGGCTCCCCGGCCTCGTCCCCTGACCCCACCGACGCCTCCTCAATGCGGTCCGCGGCCTCGGGGTCGCAGCCCTCCTCTGCTCGCAAGCGCAGTAGATGAGGGGTCCGGGGGGCTCCGCGTACGCGGCCAAAGGTCCGGAGGCTGATCGCTGGCGAGGGTGCTCCTGCGGCAAACAAGTGGCCGAGCAACGGGGTCTGCGCGGCCGGGAGCGGCCTAGCGGACCCTGGGGACGTGTCCACCTGCACGTTCTGCTCGGGGTCGTCGCTCACGCTGCGGACGGGAGGGAGGTCTGAGCGATCTTGGCGCCGAGCAGCCCTGGGACTGACTCTCCCGAGAGGGCGGGGAACAGGAAGGACCGATCCACTGGCGCCCCAGAGTGGGGGCGCGGACCTGGGGCCCGCGGGACAGGTCAACCCCTGCCTCCACCAGCTTGGGTCACTCACCGAAGGTTGAAGGTGGAGCCCAGGAAGGAAGGCCGCAGAGCCTCTGCTGCCGTGGCCACCGTGTAAGGCGGCTGCGCTGAGTCTTCGTCCCAGTACAGGTCCTTCTCGGCGGGAGGCAAGTTCTGGTACATGTCGTCTACGGAGAGCAGGGACACCTGAGGCAGGCAGCAAGTCATAAGGATCCTCCTGTCCTCTCCACACTTAGGCGGAGAGCTGGCAAGGAGGGGAGAACAGGGAGTTGCCCCCGGACCGGGCGCACCTGTAAGTTGCGGTCTATGAGCTGGTTAGTCTCAAAGTCATCATCATCCTCCCCAAAGGGGTTGATAATCTGTTCAGCCACCTGCAGGTTGTAAGACAGTGTTTTCAGGGCTCAGAGCCCCAGTCCCCATCCCCAAAGTTGAGGTGGACCCACATGTCTACAGAACAAGCTGGTATGAACACGCTATGTGCCCACCTTGAGCCAGCCAGCATAGAAGAAGAACTGCAGCAGAGTGGTGAGAGGCACATACATGTCCAGGTCCCCCAGAGTAGACGCTGGCTCCTGGCCTGGCTCTAATGGCTCCCGAGGTTTGGCAGGCCCTGCCTCTGGCTCCACAAACTGGCGGCCGACCAGGGAGAGGGCAAAGTAGGAGTATACGGCTATGGTCACCACCTGGAGAAGGAAGCGGGGCCGAGTAAGACAGGGAAAAATGCCCTCCCCACCCCTGAGGGCCAGTGAGGGACTCTGACAAGGAACTAGATGTGTAGCAAGGTGTGGCAGCATCAGAGGGGATGGGGTCCTATTAGTGGGGGTCCGGGGATGCTTTGAGGATGAGCCCTTAGTTGTTCAGTGTCTCACTGGACTGAACTGCCCCAGGGCAGGTGCCATCTCTAGTTCTCAGTGTCACACACAGCACAGGACATGCAGTAGGCACTGGGACTGGGGAGGTGAGAGGCAGTTACTTGGGTGTAGACAAGAGGTATGCTGATCCAGTCATAGTGGAATAGCATGCTGCACTTGGCCCGGTACTTGTTCAGCTCCTGGTGGAAGAGCAAGAAGAGGAAGTCAGTGGAGGTGAGGAAGGAAGAATGGGGAAAGAACTGGGAGCCCAACACAAACCAGGCCTGGAGGCCCAGTTGGCTGTTGGAGGTGTTACCAATGTGGGAGTGCTTGTGATGGGAAGCAGTTTAGCAATGTAGTTCCAAGCATGGACCCAGAATGTATGAGTCCCAGCTCCACTAACTATCTGTGTGATTTCGGCAAGTTTCTTTTCCGCTCTGCCTCAGTTTTCTCACCTGTGAAAGAAGGATGCCGATAATGTCTCAAGGGTTGTCGTGATGGCTAATGAGTTAATGTACATACAGTGCTTCCAACAGTGTGCAGTACAAAGTTGGCACCATCTAAGTGCTCATTACTAAAATTATTGTTCTGGTTTGCAAAGCTAGGAGGAGGAGGATAAATGGGCCTGGTCTGAGCAGACTCACTTCCAGGAGCAGGCAGAGAGCAATGTCATCACGGATTCTCCCGTCCCTCCGGGCCTGGGCCGCCAGGTTAGTAAACCAGACACATGGGATCCAGTACTTGTTGAAGTCGGATTTCAGGCTCTCAAACTTTTTCCTCTCTTCCTGGGACATGAAACCTGAGGGGATAAAGTGAGTGGGGCGCAGACTCAGCCCCTGTGCCTAGGACTTGCCCCTTGGGGGTCAGACATCTCCTCCTAGGAGGCCCGCTTCGGGCTCTGGTGGGCTGTGCCAGGGCTCCCCAGCGTGGCACTTGCATCGGCCCGGCCGAGCCCCAGGGGCCCCTGTCCGCACCTGCATCCACCACGTGCTCCATAGTGGGGAAACGCTTGAGCACGCGGGTGCTGACTGAGCGCAGCACCAGCACAGACGCCAGGTTGGCATAGCGGATGAGGGTACGGCGCAGCAGGCGGCCATGCTGGTCTACGCCGTGCACGCTGGCCGAGATGATGCACATCAGCTGGTCTGGCAGCGGGATGCTTGTATACTGGGCCCACCAGCGGTTCACCACCAGGGTCACGTAGAAACCTGGTCAGCCGCCCCAGAAGTGGGGACAGGAAGGGAAGAGGGAGCGTCTGGCAGTTAGCATGCCCTGCCCCCCAGCTGGAGCGCCTGGTCCAGGCTAGGTTGAACTGAAGCAGGGGGAAGGACACATCTGGCTCCAGTGTCCTGCCTTGATGTCAGGGGAAGTGCC
Source organism: Leopardus geoffroyi (assembly GCF_018350155.1). Lineage (NCBI taxonomy): Eukaryota > Metazoa > Chordata > Mammalia > Carnivora > Felidae > Leopardus > Leopardus geoffroyi. Next base: position 35,317,577 of record NC_059328.1, read on the forward strand.
TCTTCCTAAAGCCTCTTCCTTGCTAAGCCAGGCCCGGAGGATGGAGGAGTGCAAACCTCTGGTAGAGAAGTGGTGGCTCAAGGCCACTAGTAGTAGTTAACTCTGAGCCCCTCTTCCCATGAAGGTGGGAAGGGGATGTCACCTCTCTGCAGCTCCCCTCCCCCCAGAGCGGGGGTTTGAAGCCAGCAGGTGTTTTGTCCCTTGTTTGTGGAGTGAGGGTCCAGCAAGTGATAGGCAGGGTCTAGCCCTCTGGAAATCCTGGACCCAGGATACAACTCCTATGTCTGCTGAGCCTGCTCTGGTTAACCTCTAGGCTGTGCTGTTGGGGTAATTCTGACTCTCAGCGCTATCAACTCAACCCAAAGGTCAGGGAAGATGGTAAGAAGGATACCAGGGAGAACTAGAGGGAGCCTTACCCAGTACAAAGGATAAGGGGATGAGATCTGCCGAACGATTACAGTATCGGGCCACCTGAGCATATACATGCCTCTGCTCCTGGGTCAGCAGCAACCTGGGTAAGGTCAGTTGTAAGCCTGGGTTAGAGGGAAGTGGGCAGCCCTGTCCCCCACAGGCCAGCCCTGAGACCTCACCCTTACCGGTAAGTGATGCTGAGCAGAGCATACAGGGCGATGAAGAGGAGGAACTCTTTGTAGAGGAGCTTGTAGATGCTTCCCCTCCAACGGAGAAGCAAGCCAGAGAAGCCTCCGAAGCGAGCCTCCGCCACTTTGAGGGTGTATGAAACCGTCATGGTGCTGGGGGCCTGAGCAGGAGGTCACAAGAGCTGCCCCCAGAGTGTCCCTCTTTCCCAGCAAACCTTCTCCTTAGCTTTCCTTCTTATCACCAAGCTTAGTTCCCCGGGAAACCTCCCTTCGATTCTGGTCACATACATCCAGCCTTCACCCTGTGTCAGTAGTCATGGGGGAGGAAGCTGCAGAGCAGACAGAGCACATCCCCATCCCCTCCAGAACTCAGTGTACGTGGGTCAAGCCAGGATGGCATGGGCCTAGGGGAGCTGAGATCTATAACCTCTCCTGCAAGAGGCTTCCCCAGGATTCTCTTCCACTTGCAGGGCTAAAAGTAACCAGATCATAAACTGCTAAGGACAGGAGATCCAACTCTAGCCTAGACCCACAACTATCCCTTGGGGTCTTGTTGATAGCTGGTCTCCCGAGGCCCAAGGTACTGTCACCCCCCACTCCACACCTGCCTACCTGCTCTGAGCAGCAGCATGTGTTGAGGAAGGAGAACTGGGCTAGCCCCCACATGAAACACACTTAAATATCTGCCAGGCCCATAAAGCTTAACTGGACTGTGGTTATCATTGATGGATTGAGGCTGTCACCCAGCTTCTCCTGGTCCTGGGAACTAGATTTGTCCCCCTACTCCTGCAGGGCTGGGCTGGCCTTTGGGTGGCAGAAATGCCATCTGCACTGACCCCACAGCACACACAAATAACACCATGTCCTTGAAACCAGGATGACAGGGATTACTGTCCCACGCTCCAGGTGAGAAGACAGATGCATGATGATCAATTGTTACAACAGCTGCTGATCACAGAGCACTGACTGACAGGCACTGTGCCAAAGGCACTACTATATCATCCTCTCGTGGAATCCTCATCACAACCCCATGAGGCAGGACTCATCCCCATTTATAGATGAGGCTCCAAGAGGTAAATGTCTTGCCCAAGGTCATATAGCTGGGATGCATTGGAGGCAGGATTCAAAGCCTGAGTTGGTGGACTTTGTTGAGCTTGAAAATAAAACATCCAGTTATTTTACCAGCAAAATGGGTTTATTAAAAAAATAGAGGAATTGCAATTCAGGGCATGCAAGCTATAGCAAACCATAGGCAAGTCTAGAAAACAAAGGAAAGGAATGTTATTTTATTTTATAGAGAAAAAGGAGGATGTTGAGAGGGGCTACTTTGAACAAAGTCCACTGGAGGCTGGTGATTTTTTTCCCATTGGCTGAGTTGTGGCATCTTCTCATTGGCTGGGCTGTTGCTATTCAAAGAAAAAGTCTTTCTCCCTCTTGCACGGGTAGTAAGGTAGGTTCTGTGTTGTTGGAAAATGCAAGGTATGCTTCTGCCTTTTGGGGTCTGCAATTGAGGACAAATTGGTAGGGTGTGAGAACTACCCTCCTTCTGGCCTACAGACTATTTTATTTTATTTTATCTTATTTATTTTATTTTTGAAGGGGAAGGGGCAGGGGAAGAAGGAGAGAGAGAATCTTAAGCAGGCTCTATGCTCAGTACGGAGCCCAGCTTGGGGCTCGATCTCATGACTGTGAGAGCATGACCTGAAGCGAAATCAAGAGTCAGATGCTTGGGGCACCTGGGTGGCTCAGTCGGTTGAGCTTCCAACTTTGGCTCAGGTCATCAGGCTCACTGCTGTCAGTGCAGAGTCCATTTCAGATCCTTTGTCCCCCTCTGTCTGCCCCCCCCCCCGCCACCGCCCCACTTACACTCTCTCAAAATAAACATTAAAAAAAGAGAGAGAGAGAGAGAGAGAGAGATGCTTAACTGGCTGAGCCACTCAGGTGCCCCCAGACTCTATTTTACATGGTTTTCCTGTATTCAGTTTCACAACCTCAAAGGCTGGAAGTGGCCTACTTGGGCCTAAACAAGGGCTTGAGCCCTAGGACCATAGTCCTGTGCACTGGCCACACTGCCAGGCTTCTAGTCCAGGCTCTGAGACTTGGCTTAACCATCCCCCATCCCTATCCCATAGAGTTGACAAGGTCACAGGCCTGGGACTCAGGCCTAGCGATGCAGACCTCCCTCAGCCCTGTGTCCAGCATCTTGACTCCTAAGGGTGCCTAGCATCCTGAGTGGCCATTTGTTTTTTTTTGTTTTGTTTTGTTTTGTTTTTTTTTAACGTTTATTTATTTTTGAGACAGAGAGAGACAGAGCATGAACGGGGGAGGGTCAGAGAGAGGGAGACACAGAATCTGAAACAGGCTCCAGGCTCTGAGCTGTCAGCACAGAGCCCGACACGGGGCTCGAACTCACAGACCGCGAGATCATGACCTGAGCCGAAGTCGGACGCTTAACCGACTGAGCCACCCAAGCGCCCCCTGAGTGGCCATTTGTACTTCTAGGCCTCAATTTCTTCATCTGTTAAACAAAGGAAATAATATTTGAGGCACCAGCTCAATTACCCACCCAGTGGTGAGGTCATCCACAAAAACCCAGGAGTGGTGGCCCCACTCTGACCTGTATTGAGAAGCTCCTTCCCCCACATTGTGAGCTGATTCTTACAAGCATTTCTGAAAGAGAGGAACATGGAGAGGTGATTAGGAGCACAAGCTTAGGAGTCAGACAAACCTGGGTTTGAATTCTAGTTCTCTGTAGCCTTGTAAGAGTTACCTAATCTCTCTGAACTTCTGTTTCCTCCTCTATAAAACAAGATCAATAACACCTTCCACATAGGGCAATTGGGATTATTCAAAAAAACAATATCCAGAGCCTGGAGCACTGCAGGCATTGAGCCTGGGTTGCTATTACCATGAAAAGCCAAATCTGTTCTCTTTGGTTTCTACCTATTAGTCCTCTGTTGTGTCCCAGAACCAGGCAATCCTTCGGAGATGAAGAGGCAGAGACGTTTCACCTGAAGCCCTGCCAGCCTGTCCCCAAGCCAAACAGTGCCAGGTCCTGGCTTTTAAACTGGATATACAAGGCCTTTTGAGATGACCCCATCTCTGCTCCCATCACCAGCCTCTGGTCTAGCTCCTTTTCACTGCTTCTGCAAGGTCCAGCTCAGAGCATCCTCAGGGAAGCTGTCCATGATCTTCCCCAGATCACTCCCCAACGCACTCTAGGTTTCCTCTCTCAGCAGCAAATCACACTGGGCTGTGTGACCCGTCTGCAGGGGTCATCTCCTTCCAGCCTGTGTGGCCCTTGAGGACAAGATTGTACCTTTTTTTTTTTTTTTTTAGTTTATATATTTTGAGAGAGAGAGAGAGAGAGAGAGAGTGCAAGCAGGGAGAGGGGCGAGAGAGAGGGAGAGAGAGAATCCCAAGCAGGCTCTGCGCTGTCAGCTCAGAGCCCAACCCAGGGCTCAATCTCATAATCAGTGATATCGTGACCTGAGCCAAAATCAAGAGTCAGACACTTAACTGACTGAAGCACCCAGGCACCCAAGGACAGGATTGTATCTGATTCATCTCGATAGAGCTGGGGAGTCCTTGAGCCCAAGCAGGCTTTTCTTTTCTTTTCCTTTCTTTTCTTTATCTTTTTTTTTTTTTTTTTTTTTTTTTTTCATTTTTAACCTGAAAGGCATCTGGCCTTCCTTCCCCTTTTTCTGTAAGAACCTTCCTGGATGAACAAGGTTTGGAAACCTACTCATGGCCAGAAGAGTTATGTTCTCTTTCCAGGGCCCAGGTGAGCCAGGTGAGATGTCAATATGAGGAAAGAACTGGACTCAGGCTGTGTGTGTGTGTGTGTGTGTGTGTGTGTGTGTCCCAGAGGTCTGGAATACCAAGGATCTTTCCCAGGGAGGGTGAGATACCAGCTCTGGGGACTCAGCCATCATGGCCATGCATCCCTTCCCAAGCTCTGATCTGTGGCTTTCCTAGAGCATTCCGGGCTTCATACCACTTAAAGAGTCTTGTTATCTAGGCACCCAGGCCCTGGGACTGAAGGAACTCAGGCTCTGAGGTCCTGGGAGCTTCCTTCAGTACTCCTTTAGGGCATCCCAGGCTGCTGCATTTCAATCATTGCCCTCATTCACTTCTGTGGCCCTCACCTTCCTGACTGTTGCCAACACTCTGGATCACTGGGCTGTGAAATTTCCCACAGAGCCATGGATAAAGGTACAGGACTAGAAGACTTGCTCCAGGAAGGGGAAGTCCCCAATCCCCACCCAGCCCCTCCCTCCTGAGTCACCTTATCTCCCTTCCCAGCTGCTGACAAATCCCTTTGGTTTATGGTCCAGGAGAGGGAACCATTCCACCTGTAAATCATTTACTCCACCTGTCTTTATCATTCCTCTAGTTCTTGCCTCTCACCCTCTTCTGGTCCTACCCACCAATGACCCTCTCCCCTCTTCACAGCCCAGAGTTGGATATATGGCTTGACGGTTTACAGGATGGAGTTTGGAGCCAGACTGCCCAGATTTTCAAATCTGAACTCCACTGTGAACTACCTTTGTGACCTTGAGCAAGCTGTTTTACCTTTCTGTGTTTAATTTCCCCATGGGGAAATAGGGATGATAATACCTTTCTCATAGAGTCGTGAATATCAAATGAATTAATATTTAGAAAGTGCTCAGAATAGCACATGGTAAGTATGAAACACTACTGTAGCTATTAGCGTCTGTCTGGTTTGGCTTTAGCACTTCTACCTTTGCACCCACCAAAGACACCTGTGATCTTATTGCTTATTCCAACAGCCCCCTCCCAGTTCTAACCTTACTTGGCAGCTCTCATTCTTGAAAGACTCCCTTGATCTCTGTGACCTGACACTGTGAAGAGATTCTGACTCTGAGCTGCCAAGGGAGCAAGGAGTGTGGGACATGTGCTCAACTAGGGGCAGAGGAGCCTGACGGAATCCTCTGGGGGATGAGGACAGAGAATTCAGAAAAACCTCAGCTTGGGCAGAGATTGTGAGAGTCTTGGGGGAAGGAGAAAGAGCACTAATAAGAGGGACATGGAGACATGGAGCAGTGTAGAAGGAGGACAGGTACAAGGACAGAGAACCAATGATCCCCAGAAAAGTCAGGCAATGGTGAATAGTGAAGTCAGACATCTTGGATTCAGATCTTAGTTCTACCCCTTGGTAGCTGTATATGACCTTGAGTAAGCATATACTTAACCCCTTGAGTCTCAGTTTCTTCATCTGGGAAATGGGGGTAATAATCACATGCATATCATAAGGCTACTGTGAGCAGTCAGTAACATAAATGCTTATCCCAGTTCCTGGTGCATGGTAGGTGCATAAGATCTATTCATGGTAGCATATATTACACTGAGGGAGGAGGCAGAGGAAACTTCCAGGCCTTTCAGTTACAACATCCAGTAGGATCTCCTCCTTGTGTGCTGGCCTCTGGAGGAGGGCTCAAAAACCTTGATAACCTCCGAGGGGGAGAAGACGGTGAAAAGTAAAAGAATATGGCACCCAATATGCCACTTAGGCATATTGACTATTTTGAACTGTAGCTACATGCAAAACAGCAAGTGCAGGGAGAAGCTTTCTCTGAACTCCCCTTAGCTGCCTAAAGATGGATCTCTAAAAGGACTCAATGGGAATGAATCCCCTTCCTGGGAGTTTCTTCTTATATCACAGGAGAGGAGACTAGAAGTGTATACCATATCCAGACAAACTTTGTCACAAATGATCATATCTCCCAACCATTCTTCTAAGGACCCATTCAGTTTTTCCAGAAATCATTTACTCTTCCCCAAGAGGTCTATATTTCCCTTCCCTTTTCCCTATTAAGATGGTATTTAAGGGGCACCTGGGTAGCTCAGTTGCTTAGGCATCTGACTTCAGCTCAGGTCATGATCTCACCGTTCCTTAGTTCGAGCCCTGTGTCAGGCTGTGTGCTGACAGCTCAGAGCCTGGAGTCTGCTTTGGATTCTGTGTCTCCCTCTCTCTCTGCCCCTCCCCTGCTCATGCTCTGTCTCTCTCAAAAATAAAAATAAATAAATAAAAAATAAACACATTAAAAAAAAAAAAGATGGTATTTAAGCCTGAATTCTAAACAACATGAGAGACTTACTCATTTTTCCCTCAGTATCTCCCATTCTCCCCTGCATACATAAGTTATACATGTAATATAAACTTCTGTTTGTTTTTCTTTTGTTAATGTTTTTGTTGGAGAGTTTAATCTGAAGACTAAGATGGATGGAGGTAAAGTTTTGACTCCTATACAAAGTCCTAACCCCAGTACCTTATAATGTGACTGTATTTGGAGACTGAACCTTTCAAGAAGAAGTTAAATTAAAAGGAGGCTATTAGGTGGGCCCTAATCTGATTTGAGAAGAAGAAGAGATTAGGTGTTTTTATGAGAAGAAGAGATTAGGACACACAGAAAAGAAGATCATGTTGATAAAGGGAATTAAGAGGTATAAATTTTCAGTTATTAAATATGTAAGTAACACAGAAATGAAAAGTATAGCATAGGGAAATAGTTAATATTACAAAAATGTTGTATGGTGACACATGGTGACTACAGTTATGGTGGTGAGCACTGAGTAATGTGTAGAATTGGCAAATCCATATGTTGGATACCTGAAACTAATATAACATGTATGTCAATTATACTTAAGTTAAAAAAAAAAAAAAAAGACTGGGGTGCCTGGCTGGTTCAGTCAGTAGAGCATGTGACTCTTGATCTCAGGGTTGTAAGTTCAAGCTCCAACTTGGCATGGAACCCACTAAAAAAAAAAAGAAGAAGAAGAAGAACAAAGGCTATTAAGTCAGAGGGAGAAGACTATCACCTACAAATTAAGAGAGAGTCCTCAGAAGAAATTGTTAAACAAAATTCAACTGGGGCACCTACGTGGCTCAGTCGGTTAAGTGAACAACTCTTATTTCAGCTCAGGTTACGATTTCACAATTCCTGGGATCAAGCCCTACATTGGGCTCTGCACTAACAGCACAGAGTCTGCTTGGGATTCTCTCTACCTCTCTCTCTGCCCCCCCCAACCCCCACCGTGTGCTCTTGCTCTCTCTCAAAATAAAAATTTTTTAAAATAATAAAAATTTTAAAATTCAACTAAGTAAATTTGAAGATCTAATTGGCTTTATTAAACAAAACATGAATCAGGCAGCATCCCATCTAGGAAGCTGAGGGGTCTCTGAGGAGTTGTACAAAATGGAAAGTTGTTATAGGAAGCAGTGTGGGGCAAGAAAGAAGCAAAAGAAAATAAAGAATTGTTTCTTGCAAGGTCACTTTCTCTTAGGAGGAGGAGCAGGGGGTCTTATCATGCAGATCACCTCGTCTTTCTTTGGGAGATGGAGAGGGTCCTATGCAAGATTTATTGGCACCTATCAGAAAATTCCTGACAGGTTAAAATTTATATTTCTGGGGGAGATTGAAACTGCAATTAGGTTAGGTATTAAGCTCTGGCTTAGCGACTTTGCCTGGCCCAAGTAACACCATTCGAGGTCTGTGGTTTTCTTTTTAACAGAATCAACCTGTCAATACCTTGAACTTGGACCTCCAGCCTCCAGAATTATGAGAAAATAAATTTCTATTGCTTAAGCCACCTAGTGTGTAGTATTTTTTTATGGCAACCCTACCAAACTAATACAAAGACATTTTACTTTATTTTCGAAATATAAAATTGCAAAATCAAATATGCCTTTTCAAACTACACATGCTTCAGCTCCATTTTCCCCACAGATCTGTCCTTTCTGGCCCACTGCTACCATCTCCCCACTGGAAAATTGTCAACTTGTAGGATAAAAGTCAAACTCCTGAGTATGGTACTTAAGGCCCACCCCTCACCCCTCACTCCCCCTGAGAGTAACTAGAAATTCTCCACATTTCAGGATGTTTGGTTTCTTCCATCAGTGGCCATGAAGGGCAAGGGTAGAGAAGTAGGACTTTGTGGGCCTGATGAAGGATTGGGTGGGCTGGTGACATGGAAGGAGGATGAAATGGAGATGACACTAAGGGTAAGGAGACCAGCAAGATGCTGTGGCAATAATCCGAACCAGAGACTGCAACTCAGATTAGGCTGTGAGGGGAACATGGGAAGTGGGTACTTTTCAGAGATTTTTATCTTTGGGGAGATAAAACTGACAGGAACTGGGTACTCAATAAGTATTTATTGACTTTCCTGGCCACTCTTTCTAAAGCAAGCTCTTTGATTACTTTTCTGTTTACCTCCTTCATAACTTTTCAAAGCCTGCGATTACCTTGTTGGCATACTTGCCAATTGTCTGTTTCCATCAAGCAGAATGTAAACTAAATGAGGGCTGCAACCTTGACCAGTCTTATTCATCCAGTGCTTGGCACTTAGCAGTTGCTCTCAATAAATCTTTGAGGATTGAATGGCTTAATAATTGACTGAATAGTACAGAGTGAGGGCAGAGAAATGAGAGGGAAAGGCCAGGGGAAGCCTGTGAAACTGGAACAAACACTCAAGAGGGGTTAAGACCCCACCTCTCTCTGTCTCTGGCCCTGGAAAGGGCAGGCATGAACTAGGGGTCCAGCAGTCCAGTTGGCTCCAGAACCATCTGCCCAATTTTCCATAGCTAGATTTGAGAAAATCCAATTCTCATTCTTCACTTTCTGGCCTCTGGCTGCTGACTCCAGGCAGTGGGAGTTTTCAGGGAAGGGTAATAGGGGACCCTACCAGAACTGGAGACCTGTTCCTCAAGAATGTGTAAGAGAGGGTAGCCTGGTTGGCTCAGTCGGTTAGCGTGGGACTTCGGCTCAGGTCATGATCTCACAGTTCATGAGTTCGAGCCCCACATTGGGCTCTCTACTGTCAGCGCAGAGCCCGCATTGTATCCTCTGTCCCCCTCTCTCTCTGCCCCTCCCAGCTTGTGCGCGGGCGCCCTCTCTTTCTCAAAACTAAACATTAAAAAAAAAAAAAAAAAAAAGAATGTGGAAGAGGGTTGTAGAAGATGCCGCCTGGCACATAATAAAAACCTTGGATGCTGGTCTCTGACCACAAAACTTGGCGTGGCAGTCTCCTACCCACCCCTCCCCGTCCCAAGCCAAGCTCCGGAGTGTGCAATTCTTCCCAAGCCCTAAAGGGGGTGGCACCGGGCTGCACCCGCGGGCTCTGGCCGAGGGCAAGGGACCAGCGGAAGGGCTCGCGCCCTTAAAGGGAAGTTTTGGTGACTCCCGCTGGCGAAAGCGAGCGCCGCGCCTGCCTCTCCCTTCCCGCCAGGATTGCTTGTCCATCTAGTTGCCTGGCGGAGACTCCGGATACCCAGCCCCCTTCGGACTTCAGCATAAGCCCCGAAGGATGGGGAAAGAAAGAGACCTCCATTAAAGGGACTCTCGGTCACCAGGGCGTGGGGCTAGGGGTACGGAGAAACGGCTGCTCCCTACATGCTTGGTGCCTACCGGCAGAGTTGCCTCTTTAAGGCTTGGGTAGGAGGCTGGGTCTGAACTTGCGTTGGGTGGGAGGACGAGCTTCTTGGTGACGTAAGACCTGAGGAGGGGCGTGCCTTCTGAGTGACTCGTCGCCTGGAAGGGGGCGGGCTCTTAATGACGAAACTCCGGGGAGGAGACAGGCGTTCATTGATAAAAACGCCGGGCTCCCTCGGGCGCGAGCGCAGCGTAGCAAATCCAGGCAGTGCCACGCGCGGCCCGGGCCTGGCGGAACAGAAACAAGCCGGGCCCGCGCTGCGACGCACCGCCTGCATGGAGCCCGCCGCCGGCTTCCTATCCCCGCGTCCCTTCCCGCGTGCTGCCGCCCCGCCCGCGCCCCCTGCCGGGCCCGGGCCGCCTGAGAATGCCTCGCCGGGACCTGATCTGGAGATGCTGGCCGGACCACCGGCGCCGGACTCAGGGCGCCTCATCACCGACCCGCGCAGCGGCCGCACCTACTTCAAAGGCCGCCTGTTGGGCAAGGTGAACTGGTGGGGTGGAGTGCTAGCGAGGGGCGGGGGGTCTTGCCGACCTTCTGGACGGCTCCTGCTGGGGCGGGGGCGCTTGTCCTCAGCGCGGGGACGCGGGGACGCTTGTCCTCGGCGCGGGGACGCTTGCCCTCAGTGCGGGGACGTCTGCGGGCCAGACTTGGCTCTCCTGGAGCGCTCTGCCTGATGCCCCCTTCCCAACAGGGGGGCTTTGCCCGCTGCTACGAGGCCACTGACACGGAGACCGGCGACGCCTACGCTGTCAAAGTCATCTCACAGAGCCGCATCACCAAGCCGCATCAACGCGAGAAGGTGGGCCCCAGGCCCAGCGGATCAGGGGTGGGGTGGGGACAGTAGTGAGGGAGCCCTTGAAGGATGACCACCCCGCGCCCCCATTGCAGATCCTAAACGAGATTGAGCTGCACCGCGGCCTGCAGCACCGCCACATCGTGCGTTTCTCACACCACTTTGAGGATGCTGACAACATATACATTTTCCTGGAGCTCTGCAGCCGAAAGGTGAGCGATGACAATGGGAGTGGGAGAGAGAAAGGGGCCTTGAGCCCCAAAGCTGGAGCCCTGTCTCTTCCTTCAGGGAGCACAGATGGAGGGAGGGTCAAAGAGGGCGGGCCAGGGGCTGAAGCAGTGGCTCTCTGCAGTCCCTGGCCCACATCTGGAAGGCCCGGCACACCCTGTTGGAGCCAGAGGTGCGCTACTACCTGCGCCAGATCCTTTCCGGACTCAAGTACTTGCACCAGCGGGGCATCCTGCATCGAGACCTCAAGCTGGGTGAGAATCCTGGGCCAGCAGGATTGGGGTTTGAGGACACAGAGAGAAAGGAGTCTGACACGCCTCTTTCCCCCTGTTCAGGAAATTTTTTTATCACTGAGAACATGGAACTGAAGATGGGGGACTTTGGGCTGGCAACCCGGTTGGAACCCCCGGAACATAGGAAGAAGTGAGTGTTTGAGGAGAGGGGTGGCCACAGTCTGTGTGATACAGATGACGTGCGTGACAGACAGTGAGTTTGTATGTGGGAGGCATGATGACTGACTGATGTGTGTGTGTGATAGATGGGGAGGGATGACGGTTGTTTGTGTGTGGGGGAAGGTGGAGGTGGCAGCCACGACTGGTGGAAAGGCTGAGGGTCCTGTTGGTGTTTGAATCCCTGAGACAGACGGGGATGTAAGGATTCTTGGAGATGTTTGATCCTGTGTGTGGCTGGGGGAAGGTGACATAAGCAATGTGTGTGTGAGACAGACCGAGTGTGGGAATAGCAGGACATGACATCCTGTGTAAGAAGACCCTGCTGTGGCCATGATGACTGGGTGTGAGTGACAACAGATAGCATGTGTGACAGAGGAGTGTTTTGGGGCAATATGACAGCTGGTGTTGGTGTGTGTGTGGCACAGACCATAGGAGGTGACAGCCTGTGTGGGTGTCTGACAGACGGGAGTGGGGGAAGGAGGAAAGGATCAGTGATGGACTCTGCTGGCCTTGGAGGAGGGAGCTGGGTTGGGGGTCAGGGCCTTCCCCCCCCCCCCCCCCCACCGCCCCCCATCATCCTGCAGAGCAGCTGAGCAGCTGGGCCAGGCGGGTGGGCGGGGATTCAGCTGCCATCTCCAGCATCCATTGTCCCAGGACAAGCAGGAGTTCTCTGGCCTTTGGTGACAGGCAGCTGCTTTGTCTGGACTCACAGTGGGGGCAGGGATGAGGGTGGGGGGTGGCTAGCCAGGCTGGGTCTGAAGCTTCTCCTCTCTTCCTACTCCTTTTCAGAACCATCTGTGGCACCCCCAATTATGTGGCTCCAGAAGTGCTGCAAAGACAGGGCCATGGCCCCGAGGCAGACGTGTGGTCCCTGGGCTGTGTTATGTGAGTCCCAGGGTCGTCTACACGCTGGTGGGTGCACGCATGGGGTGTACCTTCCACTTTACTCCTGACCCTCCCTTATCTCTACCTCACAGGTACACACTGCTGTGTGGGAGTCCCCCCTTTGAGACAGTTGACTTGAAGGAGACCTATCGCTGCATCAAACAGGTTCACTACACACTGCCTGCCAGCCTTTCACTGCCTGCCCGGCAGCTCCTGGCTGCCATCCTTCGAGCCTCGCCCCAAGACCGCCCCTCAATTGACCAGATCCTGCGCCATGACTTCTTTACCAAGGTCTGTGGCTCCCCGAAGTCCAGTCTGCATATTCCCAGGGGATTCAATGGGGCGTAGGTGACAGGGCCCCTAGGACCTCCCTTCTCTGCTCACATGACTTCCCTCCTCAGGGCTACACCCCCGACCGGCTCCCTGTCAGCAGCTGTGTGACAGTCCCAGACCTGATACCGCTTAACCCAGCTAGGATTCTGTTTGTCAAAGTTACCAAGAGCCTCTTTGGCAGGAAGAAGAAGAGTGAGTCTGCGATGTCAGTGGGTTTGAGGGTATAAAGTGGCAGGGGGGCTTGTTACATATATTGTGGGGGCATGAGTGTGAGTGCCTTTGAACCCCTGGAGAGAGCATGTGCCCATTTGTATCATCCCTACAGGAAGCCTGCGGGGTGGGCAGGATACTGAGGGCTATATCTTCCCCCACCCAGGTAAGAACCATCCTGAGGAGCGGGACGAGGTCTCCTGTTTGGTGAATGGCCTCACTCGGACGTCCATTGGCCATCAAGATGCCAGGCCTGAGGTGAGGTACTCACGTGGGTAGTGTTTCCTGACTCACTCTCACCCTAGCAGCTGCAGGAAGCCTGGGATAAAAGAAGCTAGTGAAGCATCTAGCCTCATGGTAGCCTAATTGGCTGTGTCTCATTAGCCAGGCAGGGCTGACCTGGGGTGCCCTGGCTGCCAGGGCAAGGCTGGGCCATGGACTCTCAAGGATTTGGATTTTGAGGCCTATCTCACTTCCTTCTCCTACCCAACCATCCAGGCTCCAGCAGCTTCTGGTCCAGCACCCCTCAGCTTGGTAGAGACGGCACCTGAGGACAGCTCACCCCGTGGGACACTGGCAAGCAGTGGAGATGGTGAGGAGCCAGGAGGATGAGAAGTGTTAGAAGTTTCTGGGGCTGAGACCAGGGACCAGAGGGAAGGAGTGGTCAGAGGTCAGTGGTCATGGCCTGTGTCCTGGGGAACTAATGCCTAATTCTCAGTGCCCTGTTTCCTTTAGGGTTTGAAGAAGGTCTGACTGTGGCCACAGTGGTGGAGTCAGCCCTCTGTGCTCTGAGAAACTGCCTGGCCTTCATGCCCCCAGGTGAGATTGGGGTATGGTATGGGTGAATGGTGGTGGGAGTTCTTTGGCTGCCATGTTGGGAACAGATCCTCACTCCTTCCTCTTCCATGACAGCGGAACAGAACCCAGCTCCCCTTGCACAGCCAGAGCCTCTGGTATGGGTCAGCAAGTGGGTTGACTACTCCAACAAATTTGGCTTTGGGTATCAACTGTCCAGCCGCCGTGTGGCTGTGCTTTTCAACAATGGCACACATATGGCCCTTTCAGCCAACAGAAAGTAAGTGCTGTTATGGAGTGTCTTGTATCCAGGCCATTGTGCCCAGCAGCTGTGTGCTTCTGCACTTGGGTGTCCTGGGGTCTCTCGGGGAGGGGCATCAGTGCGGGGTTCTCTCTGACCTCTTGTCTCCTCTCCTCTAGGACTGTGCACTACAACCCTACCAGCACAAAACACTTCTCTTTCTCTGTGGGTGCTGTGCCTCGGGCCCTGCAGCCTCAGCTTGGTGTCCTACGATATTTTGCCTCCTACATGGAGCAGCGTCTCATGAAGGTGTGTGGACTGGAGTGGGGCACATTGAGGACTAACACAACCTGATCCCTTCCTATTCCCCTTGGCAGGAGTGGCTGGGGGACTAAGAGCTAGAGGCTGGACCTCTAAGGGAGACATTAATGGGGAGGGGCCTGACTAGTGTCAGACAAATAACCTGCTCCTGCTCCCAGGGTGGTGATCTGCCCAGTGTGGAAGAGGTGGAGATGCCTGTCCCCCCACTCTTGCTGCAGTGGGTCAAGACTGATCAGGCCCTACTCATGCTGTTTAGTGATGGTACTGTCCAGGTAAGAACCCCTCCTGGAGTTGGGGGCAAGGTCTAGGAGGCCCACTATGCTGGGGAAAGAAACCGGACCTGGGGCCTAGGCCCTGATCAGTGCTACCCTTCTGTGCATAGGTGAACTTCTATGGAGACCACACCAAACTGATCCTCAGTGGCTGGGAGCCCCTGCTTGTGACTTTTGTGGCCCGCAATCGCAGTGCTTGCACTTACCTCGCTTCCCACCTTCGGCAGCTGGGCTGTTCTCCGGACCTGCGGCAGCGGCTCCGCTATGCTCTGCGTCTGCTCCGGGACCGCTGCCCAGCCTAGGCCCCAACCTGCAGAGCAGGCCTTGACCTAAAGCCTCAGGGCTGAGGCCTGTGCCTGTAAGGCTCTGGCCTTTGCCTTTGTGGGCCTCCCTGTCCCTTCGGTGCCTCACTGGGGGCTGTGGGCCGAATCCCCCAGGGAATCAGGGACCAGCTTTATTGCGGTTGGAGTCTGCCTGTCTTGGCAGCCTCCTACCCCTTCTCCAAGAAAAGCCTGAGCCTTAGTCCCCAGCTAGGGGACGTTATTTATGGACCACTTTTATTTATTGACAGACATTTATTTATTGGGATTGAGCCCCAGGGAGGGCCTCCTCCTGGGATAATAAACCGTTTTTGCATAACTTGGAGGCCTCTTCACTCGTAGTAGAGCCCATGGACCACGGCCACGGCGAAGAGCGAGGCGTTGGTGAAGGCGGCGGAGGCCAGACCATCGCATTCGGTGTTCCAGAGTGCGCGGCTGACCACGTGCACGCCCTGGCCGGCGCGCTGCCCCAGCACCACGCTGCACACTAGCTTGTAGCGCGGGGGACTGATCTCACGCAGGCGCACGCGTACCAACTCGCACAGCTCCTGAGCCAGAGGCCCGGCCTCCGTACCCGAGTAGCACGCATTGTGCAGCCTCTCCGCCAGCGCTGCCTCCAGGGCGCACTGTAAGCGCGAGGCTTCCCAGCGCTCCCCTGGCGCTGGCTCTGTGCGGTAGGAGGGTGCCACCTGACGCACGGGCGCTAGGGGCAACCCAGAGAAGCTAACCCTTGAGCCCAAAAGAGGAACTGGGCCCAGAGATGGTCGCCGACCCCCAGGACCCACGCCTGGTCCGGCCAGCGAGTTGCGGCGTGAGAAGGACGCGGCTGGGCCCAGCACAGAGCCACGGCGGGAGGCCGGGCCCAGACTTGCTAGTCGGGCCTCTTCAATACTGGGCAGGTGGCCTGGAGGCCTCACCGGTGATAGTTTCAGCCCGGGGTCTTTGGTAGTATCCTCCTCCTGGCGTCCTGGGGGCACAGACCTGCCAGCCATGGACCTGCCGGCTGGAAGACCCACACATAGACGGGATGGCCTAAACTGGCCGTCTGTACCACATCCAGTCTTTCACTCCGTGATAAGGGTTTTTACCCCCTAACCCCTTCTTACCTGTGTTTTTGGGACAGGTGAATCAAATTGTCCCCAGCTTCGTGGATTCCTAGGTGCTTAGAGGATTAAGGGCTGTTAGGGACATAAGCGATGCTGCTCAGACTATCATCTTGGGGTTGCCCCTGTCCCCTTGAGCTCCACTTTCCCCTGGGCACTATGGAGGTTAGCTAAGTGAGCTCTAAATAATACACCTCCTTTTCTCTCTTCCACCTGACTTCTCCAGCAGAAGGGAGATGAACCTGCCCTTTGTTTTCCTCAGCCTAGATAGTGGTGCCTCAAACCCCTATCCAGAGGGAGACACAGACAGACCAACTCCTTCAACCCCACAGATCCTTCTAGCCCTGTGTCTAGAATCCAGACACCTTCGACCCCTACCTGCTTCTAGGGTGGCTGGCACAAAGATCTCTCCTACAATTGGTTCAGGCTGGATGGAGGCAGGTGACTCAGGAAGCTCCTTCCACCCTCTCCAGTTGGCCTCTGGCCCTACCTCCAGAATTAGTTCTGGGATGAATGCCTTCTTCTCCCGAAACTCCCACAGGAAACTGAGTCACCTGCAGCCTTTGGCCTCCAAACTCTCTCCTAGCTCCACAGCCCTTCCTCACCCAGCTGGCCTGACTGGCAGACGGGAAGGTAATGGCCCCTTGTGTTGTGGAGTTGCCCTGGGTTACTGGGAAGGCACTCCTGTTTTTTGGTTTCCTCCTTCCAGTCCTGGCTCTGGCTTAACTTGGAAGTGTTACTACACAGTACATGCTGTGTGCGGGGTGCCTGAGTCATCAGGCAAGAGGAGATAACAGGGGCCTAGAACCCCTGTACTGAGGGGGCAGATGTAGAGAGGGGCTCTGGTCAGAAAGGTATTCCCCTACACCAGGGCTCTTGAGCCACTGTCCATTTCTCCCCTTCAGAAGGCTGGCTCTGAAGCTGTGAGCAAGTTGCAGAGGCCTGGTATATGGGGAGACCTTGAGGCTGTAGGGGTGGCTGTTCAGGAATCAGGATCTTCCCCCACAGGAAGAAGAACGTCATGGCTCTATCCTCTCCCCATTAGCCTCAACAAGGACAAACATTTCCGCTCTCTATGCAGAGCTGGGGTGGGGTTTGGATGACTTCCTCAGCTCAGGGCTGTGTGCAGGGGGAGGGGAGACCCATTAGCCCTGCTGGTGGGAGCCGACCTGATGCAACAGTGGTGACTAGACTTGGCAGTGAACCAGAGTCCAGCCTCCTGACCCCTGCTGACCCAAGTGCTCTGGAGCTTGTCTCCAGCTGGCCACACCTCTGCTGTGCCCTAGTGCCTAGAGTGCCAACCCCCTAACTGTGGTTGCATTTTAGGGATGCCAGAGGCCATGACGCCTCTGTCAGAGCTGACACCTCCTCACCTGACCTCCTTCTGGGAGGGACAGGACTGCCCCCTCCCAGACAAGCCAGTCTGGGCCCTGAAAGCTCCATGAGGGTGAGGAATTTCCCTATTGAGGGGGCTTTCCCAGGCCTGGCTAACCTGATCCTGACCCTGTGCGCATGTGAGGGAAGGAGTAGGAGGGTCAGGGAGTTTGAACTCTGAATCCAAGGCAGGCAGGGGCCTGGGTGCTAAGACCCTCTACTAAGCTTCCTGCCCCTCTGAGGGCTGAAGTTTTCCCTGGGCCTGTGGAAGATGGGTGGGGCCTCTCAAGCTGAGCTCCAGTTTCCGTGGAAACCCACAGGCTTCCCACCCACTGCTGCCTGGGCAGGCTCCCAGCTGGGGCCTCATGCTCTGCCAGCCTCTCCTCCCCAGTCCAGTCTGCTCCACCCTCAGCCCGTCTTGGCCCCTTCCCTGACTCTCCATCCCCAAGCCCAGCCTCTGGCCTCTTCCATTAGGCTCTAATGCCTTCTTAAGGAACCTGGGCCTCTCCTGCCCCATCCCTAAACTTCAGCTTCTCAGCAAACAGGCTTCCCAAGCTCCTGCCCCTCCCTCTCAGGCCTTTCTAGCCTTCTTACCGGCTCCCAGGCCTAGCCAGGCCTCCTGCTCCTGCCCACCTATCACCTCCCACAGACCAACAGACAACAGGTCTCCTAGGCTATTCTGTCCTCTTGCTCCCCTGCCCCACCCCACCCATGGAGACCCCAGGACTGGTTGTGCACGGGGAGGCTGCACCCTTTTCCACAGCACTCCGAAGCCTTCTCAACAATCCCCAATACAGGTGAGGGGGTGGGCCCTGTCTGTGGGATTTCCTTAGCTGGCTCTGCTAGGTCCCATGACTCTGAGGAAGCCTTGGGTACAGAAGAGGTGGAGATGACCCTCCTCCCTGGTGAACTCAGTCTGGGGAAGTCAAGTGTGGAGAATGGCTACAGGTTACATCACTCAGTGTCCATGATGTCTTGAGAGCCAGAAGTGGGGGCGGGGGGAGAAGAGGGGGAGGCAGTGGGGGCTGGAGTCTGGAGCAACTGGTATGACTTTGGGCAAAGGCCTTCTTTTGTGGATTTGGGTTCATGGCAGAGAGGAGCCCTTTGCCCCCTGGATCTTGAGAGATGGGATGTGACTTGAGTCCCTCCCTGGGAGGCAGAGGAGCAGATGACCCTGTTCTGGGAACTGGGGATTCACAAGAGGAACAAAACTCAAGGGATTGAGCCAGAGTTTCCGGCAAGAATCAGTTCAAGGGTGCTGCCTAGGGTTCACTGCACAGGATGCTAGTGGTGTCTGAAACCAGGGATAGAATATGGGGACAGGGCTGGTCAGGAGAACTAGAATGTAGCTTTCTGTCCCCACTGCCTCCCTAAGGGTTGAGGACTCCCATGACCCTACTGCTTTGGGGATTACAGTCTGGTCTGAGTAGTGGGAACCCCTGGCCTTGGACCTGGGACTAGGAGGCTCCAGAGGCCCAAGCTTCATTTCCTGCCTCCTACCCTCTATGCTGTTGGGAGGCCCAGAGGCTGGGGCCGGAAGTGGTTGTGAAGATGGAAAATGTGGTCTGGTCTCATGATGGTGCGTCGCTGCCATGTCTATCTGCAGCCAGTGCACTCTGCACCCCCGCTCCCCCACCCCCTCCTGCCTGGAGGAGGCTGAAAAAAGCTGAGTTTGCAGTCTATGGAGGAGGAGCCAAGAAGAGCTTCCCTTACCTCAAGAGTCAGGCTGGGGAGAAGAGGGGTATGTAAGATCAATCTTGCATCAGCCTTGGTGTCCCCTCAGTGATCAAGCATAGCCACCTCCTCTAAGACCTGAGGGTTTGGGATTACTATCCCATTTCATGGATGAGAAACCTGAAATTCAAAGGTATAAGTCACTTGCCTGAGGCACCATGGGATGAAGCTAGGACTAGAATCCAGGCCTGTGTGTATACTCCAGACCATTGGCTGGAAGGACTAAGCCCTGTCCCTTATATGACAGATAAGGAAATGAAAGCTCAGAGTGGGCAAAGGCAAAGCCTAGAGTTATATCCAAGACTCTGGCCTCTTCTTCCCTGGCTCTCTCCTTCCCTTCCCACAGTGATGTTTGCTTTCTGGTCGGTCAAGAACGGCAGGAGGTGTTTGCCCACCGGTGCTTGTTGGCCTGTAGATGCAACTTCTTCCAACGACTTCTGGGTCCGAAGCTGGGCTCTGGCATGCCTAGCCCTGTGGTGCTAAGCACTGTGCCAGCTGAGGCCTTCCTGGCAGTGCTGGAGTTCCTGTACACCAACAGCGTCAGGCTGCACCGCCACTCTGTGAGCCTGTTGGGCAAGGGTGTGGATGAGAGAGGGAGGGGGAGGGGCAGGAGACACTCCCTTCCACATCCCTTCTACTTTGCAGGTGCTGGAGGTGCTGACCGCGGCTATAGAATATGGGCTGGAGGAACTGCGAGAGGTAGGTTTATGTGGCAGGCCCTTGTCTCATTTCTCTTGCTTCTTATGGGCTCAGATCACACCCTGCCTCACACACACTCTGGCCTGGAGAGGAACGTGTTCCAACACAGAAGTATGGATATCTCTCTGTGTAAATAGGCATTATGTGTGCCTATGTGCAATGGATATGTACATGCCCTGTGTGTGCTGTGGGGGCATATGGCGGGGGTTATGGCTGGTGCCATAGATGCCAGGATAAATCAGCCTTGATCCTTGTTC